>NW_028317878.1:3003750-3331875 GCF_062004578.1 Staurois parvus | reverse complement strand
GGTTGTTTTATTTGATTAAGGACGGTGGTAAGAGGACAGTATGACCATGCCTCAACTGTCTGTTTTTACTGTCACTCAACCACAAGTGAGAACAAGCCCTTAACTGTCCAGCCAAAACATTTTTTTAGTTTTGAATAGTGAGAGGAAGGATTAGGGTTGCACTTCTATCTGGAGCTCTGTTATAGAAATTTCTCCTTACGTACTACCTGGTGACCATGGTTTATGTAGTGATTTCTGCTTAACAAGATTAATTAATTTAATATTTTACCTTAGCTAATTTATGTAAATTAGATTATACCAGTGTGTTAAAAGTGTAGTTCACAAGGTGTTAAAATACTCCAAAAGTTTTATAATTGATCAGCATGCTGACCCAGGCATGCATGGCTGTTGACGTAATGATGTGGTGTGTTTGGGGAATCACTGGGTGTTGCTAATGAAGCTACTGTTACTTTATATGAAGAGAGATATTGCTACATCTATGAAAGGTAGTCATACACCCAGAAAGAATCCAAGAATAAAGAATATTACAATGTAAAGCGGCTTCTCCTTGATCTAGATTTTTTTTCTTTTAGAGTATAAAATGATATACTAACTGAAAATTGGTTGCCCTGGATGAACAACTTTATCACAGTTAAAATCTATGATATTGGAATTCAGAATTTTAAAACCCCTTTTCACGTTGTCATCATTTTAAGTATGGCCCCCCTAGAGGGATGGGGAGACAAGTTTATGTGTTTTTGTATTTTCTGCACTATTAATTGTTTTCATAAGTATTGTTGTTTTATCCTTATGTAATATAAAATCAACCACTACCCTATAAATGGTATATATAAAATATATTATCCTTCTTTTTTATTACTTCCCAAACTCACAAAACATCAGACAAAAACACACATCGAGATTTGGAAAACCCACCCTGGAGCCTCGCCATGATTTGGAAATTCAAACCTCAATTTTCAGCATTTCATATATAAAGAAGTCTCAGCTAGTCATATTGCAGATAGCCAAATGTCTACCCTCAATCTAAGAATTTTAGTTCTCGTAGCTTATAAATAAACGTAGGTAAACAGTAATAACCATGATCCTCTATTCTCACTTGATGCATAAAGTATTCTCTTGAATTGGAAACTACAATGTCAATACATTTCTCTTTTACAGAAATAATACAACTGCAGTTATGTACTGTATACGTAAGCTTTATGTCCTAAAATCAGGAAGTAATAACAAAGAAGCATGATATATTTTCTATCTCTAGAGTAGCAATTGATTCTATACCAGGGTTAAATTTAGACAAAAAAAAGTTTATCTTGCGCATTATAGGTTGGTACCCTATTACGGTGAATTTGCATAACAGAATATATTTTATGGTCTTTGTATTCAACTTGATATAATTACAGTAACATATAAAAAGATGGAAATAGAATCAAAAGAGTCAGTGGATTCAGTGGATATATTCGGTTAATTATTTGTAGAGTAGATTATGCCACTGGTAGATTTATACAAGGGTTCTTCAAAATGTTTCTGCACTTTTTTTAACATACTGTAGGCTTAGCATCCTCTGTTGTACATAGTTGTTAACCACTTGCCCTCCTGAAGATTTGCCCGCCTTCCTGACCAGGCCATGTTTTGCGTTATGGCGCTGCTTTACTTTAACTGACAATTATGCAGTCATGCAACGCTGCACCCAAATGAAATTTACATCCTTTTTTTCGCACAAATAGAGATTTCTTTTGGTGGTATTTGATCGCCTGTGCGGTTTTTAATTTTTTGAGCTATAAAAAAAAAAAGACAGACAATTTTAAGAATAATGTTTACTTTTTGTTAATAAACATGTCCAGTAAAACAATTTAAAAAAAACTAATTTCATCATAAATTTCGGCCAAAATGTACTACATGTCTTTACTAAAAAAATCCCAATATGTTTAAATTAATTGGTTTACATGAAAGTTATAGCATTTGCAAATGACGATATAGATACTGGAATTTTTTTTTTGTTTAAAATAGTAATGGCGGCGATCAGAGACTTATAGCGGGACTGCGGTGGACATTCTGAAACTGGGAGTAACTGACTTGGTGTCACTGACATCCCCAGTGACACCAACACAGTGATCAGTGCTAAAAAAAAAACCCTGACACTGTACTAATGGCACTGGACAGCAAGGTGTTAACATGAGGGGTGATCAAAGGGTTAACTGTGTGCAGGGAGTGTTTTACTAGGGGGCGGTGTGTTGGTGCTTCACTTTAATCACACTGCTCTGGATGACTGTGGTATGCATGCACAGCCATCCAGAACAGTTTGCCCAAGCTGACAGGGAGGAGGACTATTAGTAAACAAAACAGTCCTCCTTCCCGTTGGAGATGCTCGGTAATCACCGGCCGGGACACGGTGATTGGCAGCCGTGAATAGTGGTGTGGGTAGGGAGCATAAGAGCCCCCTGCCTGGAAATGCAAAATCACGTATATATACATGATTTTGTGCACCCCTGTAGCAGTATGTCTGCTATAGGGTGGTAGGAAATTGGTTAAAGTAGTTAGAGGCTTGCTAGAAGCCTGGGTGTTTGTTAGAGGGTTACTTCAGGGCAGGGCTGGAGGGCTCTACAGGTCAGTACTCTGGTACCTCCCTCTGCTCTAGAAACTTGGCAAAGCTCTAGAAGTCAGTAGGCGGAGGTGAGGATAGGCTGATCTGCATATTTGTGGGAGTCTGGCCAATCCCAGGCAGGAGGCCTGGCGTGTGACAGACCAATTGTTGATAAATTGGACTCTATGGACTCATGCAAATGTTACCAATGTCCCATGTAGATTAGGGTTGTGCATTAGAATCTTATTCATAAATATGGCAGAGTTTGGTCAGCAGGGGAGTCGGGGGGAAGATGGAATGCTGAGAGGTGCTGCTGTGTAGCCTAGGAAGGGACCCCAGTGAAGGGGGGATCTTGCTTCCAGGCTGGAGGCTGGAAGCTGAAGGAGGAAGCTGAAAGAGAGAGTTCCACTGTCCTGCAGTCCACCGGGGAAGGACAGCCTGCAAAGCTTGGAGAGGAACCAGTCAATCTACAGAGGCCCGAAAGCAGTTCTATCCATCGCTGCAGGACAAGGACAGTGTGAGTACCTCTACATACCCAAGGCATAGAAGGGAGAAATCTGCTGGATGCATGTTCTAGCAAGTCTTTGGGGGACAGTGCTTAGCTTACCCAATCCCCTGTCCTGGGATCAGGTACCATAGCCAGGTGGGCTGGTGATTTGAACACATAGGGGACTAAGAGTTCTTACAAGTTGAGTCTTTGCTAAAATCCATTTAAGGGAACTCAGAGCTCCTGCAAGTTGCTGTACTTTGCTAAAGAGACTGTCAGGGTTCCAGCTGGACCACAGTCATTTATCAGCCTTTTTTGTAACATTTTCTAGAGAAGAAAATTGTTCTCAATTATTATTCTGTAATCAAGTTGGATATTCCATAACCCTTTTACCCTATCCAAGTTAAATTCCCTAATAAAACTAAAAAAAAAAATCCATGGACTGTTTCTTGTTTCTGGATGCAAGTGGAAAATGTGTGTTGCCTGGCTATGCAGGAAGTAAAGGGGGATGCAAAACAAGTGGCTGTCAAGAGGGTAGCGCTACATATATATATGGATAAAAGTGCAGAAACATTTTGAAGACCATTCATAGAAACAAAAATACTGCCCTACATACCTGGGGACAAGGAGAGGTGGTATTAGGAGCCAACTGAACGTGCCGAATGCAAATTTACTCACAAAGAACATTCTGACAGGAGAAGAGAGCTAGGAGATAAGTTCAGCGGCCTTCTGCTACTTCTTTATTGATTAATCACAGATAAAAGGTTTGAAGTGACCCGCAGTATTAACCACTTCCATACCGGGCACTTTTACCGCCTTCCTGCCCAGGCCAATTTTCAGGTTTCAGCGCTCACACACTTTGAATGACAAATGCGCGGTCATACAACATTGTACCCAAACTAAAATTTATCATTTTCTTCACACAACTAGAGCTTTCTTTTGGTGGTATTTAAGCACCACTGGGGTTTTTATTTTTTGCTAAATTAACACGTTTTCTTTGTTTCTGTTATAAAAGTTTGCAGATAAATAATTGTTCTTCATAAATTTAGGCCAAGATGTATTCTGCTACATGTCTTTGGTGAAAATAACCCAAATCAGTGTTTATTTTTTTAGTCTGTAGGAAAGTTATAGAGTTCACAAACTATGGGATATGAAAATTAATCAATCCTGAAGTACTGACGGCTAATCTAATTTCTTGAGCTCAAAGAATGTCAGAACAGTACAGATATCCCCCAAATGAACCTTTTTTGCAAAATAGACAGTCCAACGTATTTCATAACAGGCACAGTGAGTTTTTTGAAGTTGTAATTTTTTTGTCATAATTTTTTGGCAAATGAAGAAATTAAAAAAATTATGTTCACTATTATTTTTTTACCTACTGTCACCAGTGCAGTACAGCATCATCATATAACTGGCATGGCGGTGATCAGGGACACTGACTGGTGACAGTACAAAAAAAAATAATTTTTTTTTTATTATTTTCAATTTTTTATTACATATTTTTCTCTTTTTTTAAGATTTTTTTTTCATATTTTACTATGACTAAAGTAAAATAATGTTACCATAGTAACATTGTACTACTTTAAGAAAGTGATCAGTATTTTTTTTTTTACACAATTTGCTTATAGCAAAGAATTACTTTGCTATAAGCAAGCATTTACCTGAATGAAATCGATTCATTCAGCATTTTTTTTTTGTGATTAGCTGTGATTGGCCACGGCTAATCACATGACACAGCTGGGCTGTGATTGGCCCAGCTTGTGCATGTGATTGCTGTGACCATTCACAGCTAGACACACTTGTATACAATGGATGGCATGAAAGGAAGCTGTTCATTGTATACAACTGTCATGTGACCTGCTGTGATTTGTCACAGCAGGTCACATGGTACTGGCAACGGGGCCGGTACACAGATCTGAAGTACACGGCCGGTGACAGATCGCTATTTTATTTACCTTATCCCTTGCTCCCCCAGCAGCTGGTCTAGCTCTTTTGTCCAATGCTGCAGGTTTCGGTGGGCCCTCTGTGTCCTCAATTACAATGAAGGATTGATGGTCTTCCATTGTATGTGGAGATATAGCAGATGACCATTCACAAGGTAGGAGGAGCCTGCGAGAGTGAGGGATAAGATTAATAAATGTACTTTTTACTGTTAACCTAGGAAAAAATAAGCTCTTAATTCTTGCAGTGTGTAGGATGCCCCCCACTGCAATAAGAGTTTTGTATATTCTCAGAGTTTCATGCATAAAGGTAAAAAAACTTCTGTGTGCTGCCCCCACACCCCCCCCCTAATATTTACCTGAGCCCCCTCTCGATCTAGCGATGTGCAGGGGAGCCTCGGCTGTCGTGCCTTTGGCTCACACTGCTGTCAATCACGGCCAGTGTGCCAATGACGAGAGAGAGGCTCTACGTGTCTTATGGACGCATAGAGCCAGGCTTGGGAGTGAGTACACACCAGTACCCTCATAGCAAGCTGCTTGCTATCAGAGGTACTGATCAATTAAGAGGAGCCAGGAGCGTCAGCGGGGGAGGATCGGTGCTGCTCTGTGCAAAACGCACAGAGCAGGTAAGTACAATATGGTTGTTACTTTTTTTAAAGCCAAACCTAAAATACCACTTTAAGGTATTGATGCCAAGATTATGAGAATTAGCATTCTTATTCCCACACAAAAAATGCAATACTGCTATAACCATAATATGTAAAATCAATTAAAAATGTGGAAAAAGAATGGGATAAGGCTTAAAGGTCTTTTATTTCTTAACAGATAAAAAGAGACGAGTGAGTAGTTTGGAAACATACAAATTAGACAACTTTTTAAACATGTAATTTCCTATGACAACAAGTCAAAGTCTGTAACGGTTATATAGTATGTATACAGTATGGAAATGCACAAAAAATGATCATGTTTAAAGTGCAGAGTTCATAAGAGTAAATTATAGGAGTTATTATGGGTGACTATTACCTATACTTCCCTCCTGCTTATTGCAGCACCTTGTTAATGAGCTTCTGTGAGTAAATCAAATACGTTATGTGTCTTGAAGCTCAGATAGTAAGATGAATTAGCCTATTTGAAAATCGCCTCAGCAACAATTTAACATGAAATAATAATAATAAAATGTGATATTTAAAAGCTTTTCATTGCTGATCTCCTTAAGCACATGCTGGGAGGTATTCTCATATCTTGGGGCCTATAGAAAACCCATCACTAGAGAATGCGTTAATTGCTTAATCATATAAATTACAGTCACTTAATCATTTTAATCACCATCATCCAATTATCACAGAGTTATGGCCTCTAAGCTAACAGATATGCAAATGTTTGCTCCTCTGTAAGCTATTATCAGCCATAGCCTCCTCATGGCTGTCAATGATCTGTGTCTTGTAGAAAGGGAGTATTGTTAGAACATGTGCAAATCAGACATACTAGTTTTGGTATTAGAAAAACTCCTGAAAAAAAAAGACTTGAAAATTTTTCAATTCTTTCAGGTTCTCTAACAATCCTCTGAGGATTTCACAGGACAGCTGTATTTATATGGAGATTAAATTACACACAGGTGGACTCTATTTACTAATTAAGTGACTTCTGAAGGCAATTGGTTACACTAGATTTTAGTTAGGGGTATAAGAGTAAAGGGGGCTGAATACAAATACATGCCAAACTTTCCATATATTTATTTGTAAAAAAATTTGAAAATCAGTTATCATTTTTCTTCGACTTCACAATTATGTGCCACTTTGTGTTGGTCTATCACATAAAATTCCAATAAAATACATTGATGTTTTTGGTTGTAACATGACAAAATGGGGAAAATTTCAAGGGGTATGAATATTTTTTCAAGGCACTGTAATTATCAATTCAAATAAATCTCCTTCAATAGTATATTTAACAGAACAAAGAAGTATAAAAACAAAGAGAAGAAAAAGAGCTAAAATGTTACATTTTTACTTTTGTTTTGGGGATTAGATAAGCTTCTAGCTGTATTCTTACTTTAACCACTTTCCCTCTGGAAGGTTTTACCCCCTTTTTGACCAGGCTATTCGGCATTGCACTACTTTAACTGACAATTTGCGCAGTCATGCAACACTGTACCCAGATGAAACCTATATCATTTTTTTTCACACAAATAGAGCTTTCTTTTGGTCAACACTGGGTTTTTATGTTATTATATAAATGAAAAAAGACCAGAAAAAACAATTTTTACTTTCTGCAATAAAATATAACCATTAAAAAAATGTAATTTCTTCATCAATTTAAGCCAAAATGTATTCGGCTACATATTATTTATATATTTTGGTTGGCTTGAAAGCTATAGCATCTACAAACTATAGGATAAGTACTGAAATTTATTAAACAAAAATTATATTAGTAATGTGAGTAATCAGCAACATATAGCAGTACTGTGATAGTACAGCAGGCAATCTGACACTAACTGACACTTTATGGGAACTAACACAGACATCACCAATGACAATAATGCAGTGATCAGTGCTAATAAAATACACTGACACTGTACTAATGACACTTGATGTGTTTATTATGTTCTGATTTACTAAGGGATGTGCCGGTTTTTATTCCCTGCTTTTGCATGGAACAAGTTTGCAGGTCAGGAGAGTCAGAGAAATGTCAGAAGCTGGCCCTGTCAGTAACACTTGGATTGACACAAGTCAATATTTCAATCCACCATTGTTGAAGAAGCCAAGCAGAAAATTATCAGACAAATAGCATCTGCATCCAGTCCAATGCAAGCACTCTTTGGGAATTCTGACAACCTGTGCTGCCCGCTATCAGAATACAATAGCCCGCAACAGAAGATTTTTACATTACTGCTCTTTAGCATGGATGGAGGAATCTATTTGATTTCTTTTATTGAGTCTGCGAGATGAACAAAAGTAATCTATAAGTGTATGGCCAGCTTCACCAACATGCTCTTTCTGGGTTAGTGACTCAATGTATAGTCAAAATAGGATTTTTGTTACTGGAAGGTCACTGTCATTTTCAGAGTGAGAGTCAACAATGTCGGCTTTAAGCCTTCTTTTAAAGTTTCTTTACATGAACTATTCTTGAAGTTTGTTGACCTTCTTTTTCCATGCACACTTACTGTCAGGGACCATCACGATGCATGGGTCTGCACATGCGTAGGTGTCTGTCAAGACATGCAGGCATCAGGGCACTAGGACCCAGGCGCACCCGTCGCCTATGACGGTGCTGGGCAGGCACCAGGACCTAGGCTGCGCCTGTCAGGTGCAGGGCGGGCTACTTAAATCAGCCCTGCACAGACAAAAGTTGCCGTATGGTCTGATCTGGTTCCTGTGTTCCTGTTGTTTGAGATTCGTTGCTGACCTGCCTGGACCTGACCTCTGCTGACTTCTCCTGCTCTGACCCCTGGCTAAGTTTGACCTTTCTTTTGGATATCCCTACCTGATCTGAACTACTGGTACCGACCCCGGCGAGTGACCTGACTATTCTTCTGCCTGCTGCATTGTACCACGCTGACCCCTCTGTTACCGACCTGGCCCGATTGACCACGCTATTGCTCAGCCATCCATCCGACCCGCACGGATTAGCTGCTACTCTCCAGACCTGTCTGCCTCTTCACGTCAGGCTCTCTACCTGTCATTACCTCTGGTGATTACTCTATCTCAGGTGGGTGTACTCAGGGGCCACGACCTGGTCACTGTCCGCTCCAAGCCCATCCCCACCATCAGGGGCTCTGGTGAACAAGTGGACTGGGGCTTAGACTCCGCGCCCTGGGGAATCCTGTCCTGGGGACTGCTAGAGTACACCAGGTGGTCCATAACACTTACCCAGAACAGATATGGCTTCTCATATCCCCTTCCCCAATCACACACACATGATTTTGGGATGATAAGTAATTTTTATGTTTCAAATATTTCCTTAAAGTGGTTATAAACCTCAGACATGAAATCTAAACAATGCACTTACTTTAATTCTATAGTGTTTGCTAGCCTCTTTCCAAAAGACTAAGTGTAATTTCTCTCGCTGTCTCGTTCCTCTGTTATCAGCATTAGTCACTTCTGACAAGTTTTCCTGTCACCAAAAGCTAAAAAGGTGACATGGGAGGGACTTCCAGCATACAGCCTGTTATTGACAGCCTCAGCTCTGTTCCTGTGTGCTGTGTGAAAGGGGTGTGTCCCTTCCCTCCAATCAGCTCTCGGAGCTCTTTTACAGTGTGTAATTGCAGCTCCCCACCCCCTGCTTTGTGAGTCTGTGAAAAGTCTTTTTTATCTCTGAGTTTTACAAGGACAAAAGGCTGCAAATAAACAGGTACAACTGATGTAGGTGGATTTGTTTAATCTCTGTATATCAACTGAAGCTAGTCGCTTCATTGGGTTTGATAAAACTCAAAGTGTGCTGACATTGATCAATGCAGTATATACGGTACCAAAAAGAATGCATTGCCATCTTAAATGTAAAGAAACTTAAAGTATAAGTTCACCTTTGGGAACATGTAACGTTCCCATAGCCACAGCAGCCACCCACTGGTGCAATGCTTTCCAGGCTCCTGTAGACAAAAATAATAAATGCATATTTTTTTTACCTGCAAAAAGTGCATTCATTATTTTTGTCTAAAATGTGAACTTATCCTTTAAAGTAGAACTAAAGGCAGTTTTTTTTAGTTTTGGATAGAGCACAGAGGGATTAGAACGCTTATGAGTTTTTATTGCCGTCTGTACCCCCGTTAAGGAGATTCACTCCCTCTATTTGTTCTCGTCACCGTTATCATTGAAAGTGAAAGTAAAAGAAAATCCCAAAGAGAGAGAAGAGGGGAAATCTTCCAATGGAGACACTAGTTTTTGTGACCTAGGGTACTCCAAGGAGTTCCCTCACTTCCTCTCACTCCCTGTTTGGCTATGTGACAGGAAGTGAAGGGAAATCTCTTCCATGAGACACAGATGGTGAAAAAAAATCTGACAGGGGTTATAACCCTCTCTTGTTCTATCCAAAATGAAGGGATAGTAATGGCATTTGAAAAGAAAGAAAGTGGATGAGGAAAAAAAGGGGTCTGGTTTTAGGGGAGGGGGATAGGACGGTATATGGATGATAAGTCATTTGTGGCTTTAATTTAATTATATTAGTTCCCACTCAAGAAGAGCTAATTATTTTTATTGGTTTTACTTTAGTAAAATTTTATCCACCTATGATTTTAGTTATGCCTTTTGATTTCTGCTTATGTTTGCAAAGAGAAGCCATAGACATACTATGAACTCATTTGAAATGTGAGAATATTTGTCCATATATATACCTAATGAAATCAGTGTATAATATTTCATGTCCAGTGCACAATCAAATCCATCACAGTAGAGTTGATAAAACTGCTGACTTTTTTTTTAGTTTTTACTCTATACAATACAAATAACCTTTTCATAAAGCTCATTATAAATACTACACAATGGGCCAGTAATGGGAGTATTGTTCATGGATTACATAATAAATGTGCCTCTTACAATGTACCAGATAATAATTTACAGTACAAGCCAAGGTTCTGTATAAAAAATGGTGCAGAGGAAGCCTAGAGACCACTGCTCTATTGTCCTGCCATTTTCCAGATGATACGTGAGCCTGTGATATAATATTTAAATGAGCCCAGATGTCTCCATGTAACTCATTATTTGACAGCAGCAAGTTGAAGTGGCAGATAATTCAGAATCCGGAAACAGGCATTCGGCTTGGTCCTAAGAGGACCTCTTGATCCTTTCTACATTCTTCCCAACATACATCATTAAAATATTCATGAGTAAAGTGATTGCTGAGGGATTGGCAAAGTTAGCATACAAGAGTGTTTGATGAATGCTTCACTGAACACAAGGACCCAGCACTTCCTCTCTGTCCAACACAAGTGTATGCAAAGAGAAGGAGCAGTGAGGCTTATCACCAACCAATGTATAGATTGTAATGGCCCTGCATTCTATGTTCTTACGTGGTAATGGCGCGTGCATATGCACATATTTATTATTTATATAGTGTACATTTGTGGGTGTACAGAATGTGCAACAAAGATACAGGACTATGCAAATGTTTTAAGCAGGCGTAAATAAATGCTATAAAATAAGAATTTTTTCAGAAAAATATATTTTAATTGTTTATTTTTGTCAATTTACAAAATGCAAAGTGAGCGAACAGAAGAAAAATCTAAAACAAAAATAAAAAAATAAATAAATATATATATATATATATATATATATATACACACAGTATATATTAGTATATACAAACATATACAGTATATGATATACACAGTATATTGATTACTGCAATTGATGTTTTGTATATTTGTTTAAAATCTTTCATTTTGATTGGCAACACTCCACTATTTTGGTTTATTTGATGTTCACACTCTAACTACCCCTTTTTTCGAACAGCTTGGCCTGTTAAAGCAATTTGAAAAATAAACTTACTAGCATGATCAACAAGTGAAAATTAGGAAAAAAAACTTAAAATAGAAAAAAAACACAGTCACCACACCTAACGAATTAGTAAGCTACAATATAATATTTTTGTAGGTTTTAATGTTTTCTACAGTTTTAAAGCTAGTTGGTCAGGATAAAAGCCAGTTAGCTAGCATGTTCAAAAGGTTGTACACAATGGCAGCCCCCATATTTATGTCAGAGTAATTTAAATTAGTGCACAAATAAATTCTTTAGAGGGAAATGTCTACAAAGTTCAAACTTCATGGGCAAATTAAAACTATATGAGGATCTATACATTTCCCATAAAACATTTTCTGGATGTGAGTTTCATTAAGCACATGTTGCCATAAAACAAATTTTGCTAAAAAATATATACAGACTGACATTGCTGACTTTTTTCAAAAACAGTCTGCTTGATTGTCATGCTGTTTCAGTGACTTCATTACGTTCTGAGTCAGTCATACCCAATACAGGTATGCAGATCAAAGGTTCTGACTTTACTTGCTGAATACTAACTTTGGGTAAAAGATTCTGAATGTATTGAAGCTTAAGATAGCCAGACAACTAGCATTTTCAAAAGGAGGTTGACTATAGCAGCCTAGATATTTTATGACATAGAAACCAAATTTTATTTTTTTTTATTAAAGCCTAAGTGAGTCAAAATAAAAAAAAAACAGAAACATCAGCACAGGGAACATAACTTACAGTCAATAGGTTGTGTCCCAAGGCATCTTTTGTTAGGTGAAAATTCTTCCTGCCCCACCCCCACCATCGTAATCTTCTATGAACTAAACAGGATCTATGAATGTGGGATGGGTGAAAGATTTAAAGGTCTGCCCCATCCATTCAAAGATCCTGTTTTATTCATAGAAGCTGTAGTATGGGCTCTATAAATGGAGCAGTTGGGCGGAAAGAGTGGGCATAGTCAGGCTCTCTTGATGATAGCCTTTGACAGCCCCTTAGTTTTATTAACCCCCACTACACCAAAATATTATGATGGCAAGAGTGAGGGGGGGGCATAGACCTCAAAGAAGAGGCAACAGCACAAGGGACATATCCTACTGACTCTAAGTTATATCCCTTGTGTTTTTATTTTGGTTGCATTTAAGTTGGCCATATATATAAGATGGTGGTGGCATAAGTAGGAAAAATCTGAACACTGGTTGATCACCTCTTTAAATAATGTCCATACAACTTACGTACTTGCACTGTCTGTGTCTTGATTCAATTTGAGATGGCTTTACCTAGATATAGTAATAGATATTCCTCATAGCTGATTGGTTCCTACTCTACCCACTACCCATCTCCCAAGGGTCTAAGAAGTGCATTAAACGTACAGGACAAGCCTTCAGGTATTTGCTGCTGGTGGACACTGCTGACAGTCCTCTAAACCAAATAACGAAATAATCAAGCAAGAATATAGCTTGCAAACAGCTAGAGATCAGGGCAAGTTGCATATCAAGAGTCATATCAAGCAGAAAGTTTGGGTAGACAGCAACACATATCAGCAGAGGAAAGGCAACTGTCATAACCAGAATAACAATCAAGATTTGCATCAAGAGGTAAAACAAGTAGTGGAAAACATTTGCTTAGGCTGTGAACCTGGTGCACTGAACAGAATGTGTACATACCCTTAATGACTACAAAGGCACACAGAAGTAGACATCTGCTTGAGAATATAATTTCTGTTCTAAGATGAATGACACCAGCATCAGAACCAGCCATATGGACAGAGGGCCATTTGGACCATGGGGCCATGGTGGTGGAGTAGGACCATGGGACTATGGTGGAACGTAGGATCATGGGATTATGGTGGAACATAGGACCATGGGACTATGGTGGAACATAGGACAATGGTGGTGGAATAGAAATCAATCAGCTCTATCGAATCCCTATTACTAACTCTATCTAACTGAATCTAGAAGCAAGAAATATGTATAAGTATGTAAATTCATATTAGTTGATGTATGAAGTTCTCATGTGAAAGTAATTATCTGTACGTTTGGAGAGGATGCCAAACACTTCTGACTTTGCTAGACAAACCAGATTTAGATATGTCTGCCCTTGCCAGGTCAGGTCTTCATATACTGCATGTACTTTGCATATAGGAAAACTAAGATCTCTCACTTGTCTGCCTTCTACTAAATTATAATATGACTAAATCTCCCCTTATGTACACAAGAAATTACGAGTAGTATTCTAATATTTAACTAGACATGTGTTTTGCTCTTTAGTGTGACCAGAAACCAAGAACTTTTCAATGTATTTTTCTCACATTATTCACTTAATTAATAGGATATAATTACTATTTGGAAAGAAAAATCTATATCCTTGAGAAAAAAATGGACTTCAATTTTATTCTGTAAGGTGAAAGTTCACTGTGTGACAATGGCTCCATTCTGTTTCATTACACTTTGAGCATTTTACCATACCAGAATAAAACCAACATAATCCCATCAAACATGCGTCTTGCGAATAAAAATGAGCTCAAAAGAAACTGAAAACTGTATGTGTAATGAGAAAGCCAAGCAGCACATTTCCACTTCTTTAATTTAATATACTGAGACCAGACTGCACTCAGACTTAATATACTGGGAGAAGGCCAGATGTAGGAACAGTCAAAGCCCAGATCACACATGTAAAATGTGAAATGGATATGATTTCTTACATGGCTGGAAAACACTTTTTACCAGGTTGCAAGTTTTGTAATTTTACAACCACTTGGAAAAATTGGACACAGATTCAGACGTCACACACAGACACACTTTATATTAGATATTTTACTTTCTGCCAAGTTTATCAATAAGGGGGCAGAAGAATGTTTAATTTAGTTGTCAGTGGAAACAATTAAAGAAATGAGTTAATACATTTTGTTAAATGTATTTGTTTCTTTAAATGTAGCCCATGTCCTGAAGGGCATTTCTACATTTAAAGGAATTTTTTTTAGCTTATGGATTTTGAATACCTAAATCTACCATCTACAACTTACCCAGAGCCTTTCTAAGTCTAGTACACACATGCATAAAATCGTTTGAAAAATACTGCATTCAAAGTGATCGTATGATAATGTGATTGTTAGAACACAGCTTTCATCTGAAATTGAGTGAAGGAACAAGCACAATAATTTTTCTCGTACGATACCAGATCGTACGATTTTCCTTTAATCAGTACAGTTTTTGTCAATAAATACAATACATCACTTCCAAATTTTTATTCTGTTGTACAATAATTTTTGTAACTTTAGTAACCTCTTCACTTTCGATATGAGACTATATCAGATGATTATATGATCATTAACCCAATATTCTCATCTTGTGTACAGGGCTTTACTGTACCCTAATGTCACTAAACTATAGTAAAGTATCCATATAAAATAATACAAGTCAGCACTAGGAATTTCAATATATAGGCAGCTAACAGCAAGGTTTGACATACAAAAGCAAAAATAATGTTCGAAGTGAAAATGTAGTGCCAAAAACAATGAATATTTATATAAAAAAATAACATGAACAAGTCTCTTTCAAATAAATCTTCAGTTTTTATTTTCTTCTTCACTATAAGAATACGTTCACACTAGCTTTGTCAGCAGGCGTCACACAGGCGTTTGGGAAGCGTTTTTGCCACTTCTCAAGTGTCTATGAAAATTCTGCACATGGCAGCACACAGTGCTGTTCACACGGAAGCGTTAGCGTTGCATTGCGTTGCGGCAAAACTGACGCCTCAGATCGAGTCAGGAGGAGTTGAAGCCTCCCATTCAAGTCTAGGGTGCCGCTCCGCAAACAGTGCTGTTCACACGGAAGCGTTAGCGTCATGTTGCGGCAAAACTGACACCTCAGATCGAGTCAGGAGGAGTTGAAGAATCCCATTCAAGTCTAGGGTGCCGCTCCGCAAATGCCTGGCAGGTGCGGTGCAGTTGCAACGCGGTTGCGAGGTGGTTGCGGAGCGTTAATACCAGTTAACTTCATTATAGGAGTTAGTGATGCGGTTTTAATGCTTGGCAAACGCCTATCAACCGCCTCAAAATCGTGCATAGGGCGTTTTGGGAGTGTTTGAGGAGCGTTAAAAAAGCTTCACAAATGCCTGTCTAACGCTTGTCAAACGCTTGTCAAACGCTATCATGTGCATCAAATGAAGAGCCACAAAACTTCAATCACCTATTAAAGTGGGTAAAAGAAAAGTAACAGTAAAGCACTGAGCACTCGGGTTCCGATATGGCAGCATGACTTCATGTAAAAGCTCCACCCAATGCATTTCACACAAGCACTGGGGTCTCTGCTGATGTTTTACTGCAAGAATTTGCAGATATTGCAGCAGTGTAAAATTTGCCAGCAGCAGGACAATTTTAAATTGCAAGACTAATTCAAAATGTACTAGTGACATAAAGCACAGCCCGGGGCTTTACTACAAGAATTAAAATATGCAGAAGATACAGCAGCCTAAAGCTGGCTAGGAGCAGGACATGTATATTTAGAGACAGTAACCTGGTGTATACCTAATTTTCATTTAATTGATGGGAATAAGGGGGTGTGGTGAATGTGAGTGATATAATGTGAGGGGGGTTTAAGTGCACACTACTCTTGCTTTTTTGTATTTTCTTGTCTTTTTAGAGATGAAGCAGCAGGCTTAAATAAAAATAAAAAAAATCTCCAAGAACAAATGGACAGTAGCAAGTGAATGCTGTGTTTTGAGTAACCCAAACTTTAAAACAAATGCGCTATAAACCATATAAAGCTAAAAAAAAACACCCCTGAAACAAAGGCCCACTTTGCAAATTGAAGCCTTGCAGCCAAAAAAACTGACAAAAACAATAGCAGTTTATCCAAAAAAAGGTTATATCAACATCCAAAAAACCCAATATAACCCCACCCAAACAAATTAAAAGTCTAAAATAATAACCCCCGAAACAAAAGCCCACATTTTAAGGGAAGTTTGCTGACAAAAATAAATAAATAAATACAGGCTGTTAACTTAAAATAATAAACAATATTCCTGTGAAAACTGCAAAATACTACCTGTAAAAGAAAAGCCATTCATTGCTTGCAGCAAAAAAAAAAAAAACAATGACTCTCAAACCCTCAGGATTTGTAAAAAACTTGCAGTAGTGAACCCAAACCTTGACACGAATGATAAATGGTTCTGTTGATCTACCTGGAAGTCAGCTTTAAAGTGTTACTAAACCCACAACAGTAAAATCAGTCTGTATATGCAGTAAAGCATGCTTGTTATACTCACTGTGGAACCTAAGGGGTTAATCCTCTGCATTGTGTAAAAAGGCTGTTTGATCCTGACTTCTCTGATCCTCCTCTTCTTCCAGTGTCCAGTTTCCCCCCTGAGCACATGCTCAGTTTAGTGTGTATTGCTAGATAGTTTTTTTTCCCCTGGGAGAGTGCATGTGATTAGCACAGGGCCAATCAGCACTGTCCAGACAGAGGTCAGGGGTTCTGCATCCTCCGAGAACAGAAAGAAAACTCCTCCTACAAGCTTTAACCAGTACTCTGCTGAACACTGATAGAAGTCACAAGACTGCTGTAACTGCTGATGAGAAAAGGTATTTTGCAGTTTATATTTACTAAGATAATTGCACTACCATATTCTGTGTACTGTGGGAGACCAGATATAGTGAACTCAGTAGGCCCTCCCCACTACAGGTTGCCTGCAGAAAGGGGGAAGGGGAGGACACAAGGCCGTTCACTCTGCACAAAGGGATCTGCAGAGACTGGTTTTTAATTTCATCAATCTCCTGAACAAGGCAACGTTTCACACTGGAATATTGCACAGATCTGGAAGAAATACACAAAGCACACCAAGATTCAAGTCAGAATATACATCTCTTCAGACAATATTTGCTTATCAAAGAGATCAGCTTTAAAGAGTAACTCACTTTTGTTGAGAAAAAAAAACCTTTCTGTCCTGGATGATCTATGTACATTGCAGGATTTTGACAAACTTTGTTGCAGATTCCTACCTATTCTAAAAAAAAGAGCTGTTTGTCTGTGTCCATGTGCAGAGTGAATCTGTATGGGAGTGATTTTATAATTATCAATCTGCAGCTGCACCTGCAGGGTTCTTATGAGGAATACCTTTAGATGTGATTTCCTATTAGGAGTATCTCACCAAAAAAAAAAAGACATTTTTGTTGCAGGGGATGCCAAAAAATCTGACTGGTGCAGACTTCTAGGAAAATCAGTAAGTCAATCACATAAGCAGGAAATTATGTTTCCATACAGAACACCTCCACATAGCCATATTGCATTGCATTTTACAGAAAATTACAGCACTGCAGATTGAAAAGGAAAGGTATTTTTAAATAATATTCAATTACAATATGAAGTGTCACAATTGTATATGCTATATCATTATTTTTTATTTGCTATTTTGTTTCCCACAAAGGTGGAGTTACCCTTTAAAGGAAACATGGCTGTTGCTACTGCTGACCTTGATTTTTAAAAATACTCCATGCTGATCCTCTTGCTTCAGTGCTTTGAATACCTGTCCCAGAATAAGTTTGTGGAGAAGGATTTATGACTTTTCTTCAAATTTCCTGAATTCTTGGGCAATCAACTTCGAAAGTACTGTAGCCAATGTGGTTAACATAATAGCCAGCCAACTGGAATTCCCGGCTAGGGTTCAACAATGCCAGACTCCATATTTCTCTCCAGACAAGTTTACACTAATTGTAGAAAAAAAATGTTCGTTGGAAAGTATCATGATTCTAAAAAAGTCAGTCTTGGTAATTTATACAATTTTAAATACAAGTAAAAGAAGAAGGAAGCGTATATACTGAGACATATTAGAGAATTCCCATAGTAATTAAATCTGTATAATATACTATCCCATAGACAGCTGGGAATAGTGTACAACCTTCACAAATATGGAAACATGCAGATTTTTACACATTTGCAGCTTTCCTGCTTATAATTCTGCTCTTCCACTCCCGTGTCCTAGCTATGTAAGCTTGTAAAAGTAGCCTCTTGATAATGATGACTCTGTGCTGCCTTGCGGGGATTGGTGTGGTGTCACTGAACACAATTTTAGGTCACCCCTCTATGTTAGAAGCCACAGCTGGGAACATGCTTAGAGAGGTGCAAGTAAATTTTGGAGGATAAAGTATCATTTTCATTTCATTCGTTGTATAGTTTCTCATTATATTGTAGAATTTGAATTTTGGATCCCTGGGAAAAGCCTCTGAGACATGGGAATAATCCAATTACTTAACAATAGCCTTGATTAAAAAAAGTGAATTCTTATTTTAATAAAAAAAAAGTCTTGCACTCACAGCTTTTTTAAAGTAGAAAGGGTATTCATTAGTGTACAGTATATACTCTCTCTCTTTCTATAAATATATATACATACATATAAAATATATTTTTTTTTACAACATACAACACATTACATTATGACATTGATTATATTCATAAATAACATTACTAATTAACATTAATAATGGATATAAAGAATATATTATGTTATTTTTCCTATGAAGATAGCTAGCTTTAATTATATACACATGTTTTAATACTGTATACTGTATATAGATATTAAAAATGTATGCAGTTTGTCGCCATTGCATGAGGCATGTGCAGTTTTAAAGCATGTCATGTTTGGTATCTATTTACTCGGCATACCATCATCTTTTATATCTTACCAAATAATTGGCCAATATATTGTGTTTTTGTGCATTAAAAGTAAACAAAGTGTATTTTTAAAAACAAAATTGCTTTTGAAAAATCGCTGCGCAAGTACTATGTGCCATACAAAATTGTATTGCCCACCATTTTATTCACTAGGGTGTCTGCTTTAAAAAAATATATAATGTTTGGGGGTTTAAATTAATTTCCTAGCAAAAAATATTGATTTTTTTCATGTGAACAAAAAGTGTCAGAAAAGGCTTGATCTTCAGGTGGTTAGAAGAGTGAGTGATGTATGGCATAAACTTCTAATACTGGGCATAGAAAGCCCCCATCCCCCAAAACGACCCCTTTTTGGAAGTAAACACCCCAAACTATTTGCTGAGAGGCATGATGAATCAATAGAAGAATTTATTTTTTTACCACAAGTTTTTGCAAAATGACAAAAATTTATTTATTTTACACAAAATTTTCACTTAAATGATTTACTGCTCACATATGCCATGGGTATATGTGAAATTACTCCCCAAAATACATTCTGCTACTTCTCCTGAGTATGCAGGTATCACATGTGAGAGACGTTTTGACAGTCTAGCCAAGTACAGGACCCCAAAATCCAATAAGCACCTTCAGGCTTTTAAAGGACTTTGTTTCCTCAATACACTTCCAGACTACCTATCACAGTTTTGGAGGCCCTGACCCCCCCCAAATGACCACTTTTTGGAAAGTAGACACCCCATGGAATTTGAAAAAAAGCACGGTAAGTATTTTGCAGATTTCATTTGTTGCCACAAGTTTTTGGAAAATGGAGAAGAAAAAATATATATGAGAAAAATATACAAATGTATATGTAAATGTAGGGAACCCCATGCCATTAAAATCATATATATTAATATATATTATTTTCACCAAGTGTCAACTTGATAGAGTTGCACTCTTGTGTGAGTTAGTGCCCCTTATGGCCAGAGGTGAGACTACTGCACCAGGCTCCATACCACAAGGATAACGTTCTTTCACCTGCCAGTGACACCTGACCCAGCTTGGACTATGAAGCTATTTTGCGGGAAATAGCAGAAAACATTAATTTGCCACCATCGGTTCTTTACACACGTTAAAGTTACACTTACTCCTTACCTGAAGGCATGGAGGTAAGCTGCTGTATACTTCTGGAGGCCTCACACTCATGGTACAGGCCCAGTCCATAGGAGAGTCCTGCTATGCAGCGGGCCCCAATTTGGGGTCCCTGACGCTTAGAAGGGCACACCATACAACCAGCAATTCACCCCCTGACAGAACCTGCATCACTGGACACGACCACCTCCTCTTCCAAACTGGCTGCTTCTCCTTTCTTTTACATCTTATTTGATCATCACCCAGAAAGTTGATATGAAGATTTACACTTTGTTCCCCATTCCCATACACTGTAGGATTTTGTTCCCACTCTGTACGCCCATTAAATCAGACCAGACGATTCACTTAACCAGCAAATGAATTTACTAAATAGAGTTAGCATAGATGTACAGTTCTTCTTCAATTTCTATTAATCCCATAGCAGTGCAACAATTCTTAAAGTTACGATGTTTATTTTTAACATTTTGGAGGGTTTTTCTCTGAGCTATGCTGTGGTGTCCCATACTTTTAGCTTGTAATGGTTCCCAACCAATGGTGCTCCGTTCACTATCCAGCCCTGTTTTCAGGGTTCCCCCAAAGGGGTACCCATAAAGGTGCAGCAGTACATTTTTCTTTGTATGGTCCTCCACATTCCCATGACCAATCTCCAAGCACAACTTCAGTACTGCCCCTGTGGACTCAGCACTGCTTCAGTACCGCTCCCACTTCCCTGTGGCCTCCAAGAACAATTTCAGTACTGCTCCCACTTCCCTGTGGTATCCAAGCACAACTTCAGTACTGCTCTCACTTTCATGTGGCCTCCAAGCACAACTTCAGTACTGCTCCCACTTCCCTGTGGCCTCCAAGCACAGCTTCAGTACTGCGCCCACTTCCCTGTGGCCTCCAAGAACAATTTCAGTACTGCTCCCACTTCCCTGTGGTATCCAAGCACAACTTCAGTACTGCTCTCACTTTCATGTGGCCTCCAAGCACAACTTCAGTACTGCTCCCACTTCCCTGTGGCCTCCAAGCACAGCTTCAGTACTGCGCCCACTTCCCTGTGGCCTCCAAGCACAGCCTCAGTACTGCTCCTACTTCCTTGTGGCCTCCAAGCACAGCCTCAGTACTGCTCCCACTTTCCTGTGGCCTCCAAGCACAGCCTCAGTACTGCTCCCACTTCCCTGTGGCCTCCAAGCACAGCCTCAGTACTGCTCCCACTTCCCTGTGGCCTCCAAGCACAGCCTCAGTACTGCTCCCACTTTCCTGTGGCCTCCAAGCACAGCTTCAGTACTGCTCCCACTTCCCTGTGGCTCAACCCCTTCCTGCTTAAAAACCCCTGTTACTGGAACTTTAACAAGATAAATGGCAGAGACACTACACTAAATTTAGCTGGCCATTCAGGACGTTCAGCAAGAACATGTTGAAATTCTACACATGTATGGCTGTTCCTATTAAAAAAGAGTGGCAGGTCTCCTGTCAGAGAGGCCTGTGTGGTGTGGCAATGCTGTGTAAATCACAGAACTGGATGGACAGATATACTAATTCTTTGGCAGGTAAGACAACTCTCAGTATACAGTATGAGTTGTTAGTGGTTTGCCTGAATTTCACCTTCAACAAGTATACAAACAGAAATGTAAAACTGGCAGAAGTTTTAACCCTTCTGATCTTTACCACAATACAAATAGCTGTGGAACTTTGCTACACCCCATACAATGACTTTTATAAGATTGTTTTAGACCTAAGCTGACCTGTGTTCAACTTGTCTTGGCCAGCTTCAATCCTGTTTTATTACGCATTTAAGATTCTAGAAATAATTCTCTGGATAAGCATGTTTTTTAAATTGCAAAAGCACAATAAACTGGAATTACTGTTTGTACAGAACCTCTTGTATTTTTAAAGAATGCTCATCAAGATCTCTGTCTTATTGATTGTTCATTATAAAGGGATTATTGCCTTCAGTAAGATTAATCCAAGATGCTTCTGCCAGTTAACAGTGGAAAAAGATGTTTCTTTTTCCAATACCTGCTCAGCTGGGAGATGTATCTGTGTATGGACAGTTTTTATTACCACATCATTTGGCAGCCTTTACATGAATGGAGAAGCCAGGTTGGATCTGTGGATTATATGAAGACATGCTCTAGAAATTTTATTTGCAATTGATTAATCCTAAGAAAATGAATATTAGAACAAATGTGATGTTATCTTAACTGAAGTATGTAATAAAGGAAAGCAAATGAATCATAAAATGAATGAATTGATAAAGAACAATGATGACAATTTGGATCAGACATCCAAACAATTCCTCCAGAGTAACAGTAACTAATGATAACAGCAAATACCTCAATCTTTATAAAAAAAAAAACTAGATTGTAAAGTTATTTTTGGAAACCTAATCAAAAGCAGATAGAATCAGTCAGGATGGACTCCTATGCAGGCACCTGTGAATCAAATATATATGATTCACAGGTGCCTGCATAGGAGTCCATCCATTTTTTCATATATGGTGACACCTGTATCTACCGGGCCAAACAATTTTATCTCTAATGACAATGCCCAGGGCAGTCATTGAGTGATTTCAGCATATGCGTGTATAGCACTATATCACAGATCTGAAGAGCTGATTCAGCACCTGCACCAAAAAGGGTTCATTCTGGAACATACAAGTGACCTCTAACATGCAAGGACATGGTCGTTTTGTAGCTATATTATCAAATCCAACCAGTCAGCATCATTGCAAATAAAGATCATGCAGTCCAACCACTTTCCTTATTCATGAGCTGTCAAACCCTATTGGGCCTATGGATAGCCTAAAAAGGAACCAGCAGTGAAAGAAATATGCAGTCTCCTTCTGAAAATGCTAGTTGCATGGCTGTCCCCAGTTTTAATACATTTTCCTACCCACCAGGGATAAAAAAAATGTAAGTGAAAGACATTGAAGTAAAAACTTCATATCTGCATACGTGTTCCAGGTCAGCTTCAGTACTGTACTGAAGTTAGTACAGGAAGTTAGCATTCTCATATGGATAGGTCAGCAATGGCAACTTGCATATTTCTCCAAGCACAGATATTCTTTAGGCCACTAAAGATGAAGTCCAGGCTGGATAAAAAAAAAGTGATCCTTGAACTGGGTACCTGCCATACTTCATGAATTAAATTCTCATTTTGTCTAGGGGTAATTGAATAACATGAAATACTTACTCTTTGCTTTGGCAGGCTTCCTCCTTTTCATAAGACTGGTCCTCCAAACCCTTTTTTCTTTGCTGCCCAACTGGATACAGCTCTCTGCTATCATCACATGCAATGCAGGACTTAGGCAGGCCATACATGGAGCAAAATTTAATTCCGGCAACCACGGATTCCCCCATCTGTGGGAGGTGAACCCCTCCTGTCAAACCATTGTATTCTCTTGGTGGGGGAGCAGTCCCTGCTGGGAGAACATAGTGATTATTGCTAGCAGCTATACCAGTTGCTAGCAATAATCATATGTAAAATCCTGCAGGCTGGTTGTACCCAAGTTGATCAATCGATCAACTTAGGTATATTCAGCCTGTCTATACATGGTTCAAATCTCAGCCATTTTGAACCATCTATGACTGTCCTTTTGGTCCTACATAAATGTGAGGATGCTGAGAACCTGCCCAAAATTCTTGTGTTGGACAGTGCAGGAGATAGTTCATTGCCAGGAGTAGGGAATAAGGTAAGTATTTTATCCTATTAATCATCCCTTACAGAACACCTTACCCTTTCTACACCTCCATAGAGGGAATATTTCTGCAGTCTACAGAGAATTGGTTATAGCTTAAACCAATGCTTGAACTGCAAAGTGACAGCAATGGATTTGTGGCAGAATCAATAGCTGTATGTTTTTAAACAGATATAAAATGCTTTTAATGGCATATTTTTCAGACCAGAGCAAATAAAGCAAGTTGGATAGGTATTGTGTTTTACAACCAAGCCAGCTTTACCTTTTGTCTAATAAAGGAAGAATGAAAATTGGATTTTTGCACGCTCTCAAATTGCACAGATATTATGCAATGTTGCCAGGGAGATTTTAAGATATATGAGCATCAAATGAATTGCAATGCTCACAATGCTGTACACGGTATTTATACATACATGGGAACATATGAATATACGTATACTGTGCGTCCTTACCATGAAAAACTATGAAAAATATTCACAAACTGTTATATATTTAAATCATATTTACTAATGTTTGATGGATTATTGCACCCAACAGTATGCCCTCCCTTTACTTATAATTTGCTTACCTAGAAAAAAATCCATCTACATATTTCAGTAATTGCAGAGAACCTTGTATGCCTGTGTGTGATTTGTAAACATTCATTAGAGTTAACCCAAGCCGTGACTTAACCAAGATTGCTTATCATCTCCCCCTAATTATAAAAATATTTCCCGTTATTATTCTGATGTGATAATGCACTTTCCTTGATCTCTTCTCTACTGCAATTTAAAGGTGATTTTTCCTCACCGTGGAAGTCTTTAAGAAGATTTGTTGCTGTGTATTTTCATAACTAAGGCTAATTATCCCTTTACGTGTAGGTTTGATGTCTGCTATTCTCCTTATTGCTTCAGGCTGAAGACATGCCTAGTTAATGCCTGCAGGACAGGAGATGTGTCCAGAGTTCCCTCATAAAGGCTTGTTTTCACTGCATGTCAAGAGAGGGATATAGGATCTGCCTTCCAGCCATGGTATCAACTACAAGCAACTAGGGAAGCTTTAATATTACCACAGGAAGCTTATATAGCCCGTCCTATTGCTGTCTGTGTCTTCTTTCTGCTTCAGTGAGTTTTTTTCTCCCTTTGTCCCAGCAGGGAAACTGCCTGGTAGAAGGTGTGCTGGTTTCTTTGCGAAGTCTATAATTAGGTCCCTATCTGATTTAATTAGGAGCTAACCTTGTCCCTAGTTATTCTGAAATCTTTACAAATATTTTCTGATTGATGCCCTATGGGGACAACTGGGCTGAACACTGATTTCATGTTCTTTAGATTTTATATATCTAGAGGCAATGTCAGTTCTTAGGAAACATATCAAGTGCAATCTGTAGTACTAGCACTGTGACCTAATGACTGGAGATATCACTTTGGTCTAAAAAAGTGCAGTATTGCATTAAAATAGAAGGTATTTCAGTGTTATGACTTCCATCACAAAAGCAAAAAATACATGAATTTATTGCTTGTATTAGGATAAGATGAGTCATTCACATCATGCCTTTATGCCCCTGTGACCAGTTGTGCAGCCAGTAGCACAGATATGGTCTAAAATTATATATGTACAGTATAAAGCTGTATTGGGCCATTGTCAGCGAGATGGAAAATATGGCTTTTCAAATTTAGTTTGGGGGCATCAGGACATATAACTAGTCGACTTATGGCTAAGGAGGAACAAAAATGCAGTACCGTATTTTTCGCTCCATAAGACGCACATGACCATAAGACACGCTTAGGTTTTAGAGGAGATAAACAAGAAAAAAAAATATTCTGAACCAATGGACTGCAGACATAGTACAGGAAATGACCAGAGACTGCAGACACAGTACAGGAGATGGACCAGAGATTGGACCAGAGACTGCGGACACAGTACAGGGGATGACCAGAGACTGCGGACATAGTACAGGAGATGACCAGAGACTGCAGATATAGTACAGGAGATGACCAGAGACTGCAGACACAGTACAGGGGATGACCAGAGACTGCGGACACAGTACAGGAGATGGACCAGAGACTGCGGACACAGTACAGGAGATGACCAGAGACTGCGGACACAGTACAGGGGATGACCAGAGACTGCGGACAGCACAGGGGATGACCAGAGACTGCGGACATAGTACAGGGGATGACCAGAGACTGCGGACAGCACAGGGGATTACCAGAGACTGCAGACAGTACAGGGGATGACCAGAGACTGCAGACAGTACAGGGGATGACCAGAGACTGCAGACAGTACAGGGGGTGACCAGAGACTGCAGACAGTACAGGGGATGACAAAGAGACTGCAGACAGTACAGGGGATGACAAAGAGACTGCAGACAGTACAGGGGATGACCAGAGACTGCAGACCTTTAGGGAGGGAGGGGGAGTGGGTACCTGAATTTGACAGGTACCCGCTCCCACTTCCATGGTGTTGTCCTCCCTTTACTGTGGGCACCCAGCTGTGACAGCCGAGTGCCCACTGCGCATGCGCGAGAAGCGCTGCACTTTGTGAATGGCCCGGCGTCTTCCGGGACCTGTCACGTGTCCCAGAAGACGTCGGACCATTCACAAAGCGTAGTGCTTCTCGCGCATGCGCAGTGGGCACCTGGCTGTCACAGATGCCAGCGCGGGAAGACTGTACAGCGCTGGACCGAGGAACAGGTAAGGTCCTGCAGCAGAGAACAGCTGAGCGGCTGGCCTGGTATTTTGACATGGTGGCGGCGGCGGAAATACCGGACTGGCCACTTTATATTCACTCCATAAGACGCACTGACATTTTCCCCCCTTTTTTTGGGGGAAAAAAAGTGCGTCTTATGGAGCGAAAAATACAGTAATTTGCAATGCCTTATTGGAAGACATTTTTTGCTCCTTTTGGCCTATCACACCATGAGATGACTAGTTATCCATATATTGAGGGAAGACATACATACTGTGCTGTCCAACTAACAGTTATCTGACAGCTAACAAAATTGACAGAAGCAACGTTGACTTTCATTCCAAAACTTTCCCCCTCCCCCTCTTTCCCATTTCACTTCCCCTTCTCTCTTTCCTTTCTTTCTTTTCCTTCCTATTGCTGGCAATGGTGCTATGCCTGATAGGGAGGAGCTCTTGATTATGATTGGCCACTGTAGTGCCTTATGGTGTTTCATTCCAAAACTGAATTTAATTCTGTGAATAGTTCTGTAAAACTGCAATACAATCACATAAACTGAAGTTACAATATGCTTGCAAACGTGTCTCACAAATGCATACAATGAACACAGCTACCTACAAATCACATTGAATACATTGAAATGTGATCTAGCTATGTATGTGACTTGGCTGATTAGCAATTTGTGTTACCAAGCAATTGAACACGTGTACCTAATAAAGTGGCCAGTGAGTGTATATATCCTATAAGGTATAATGGGAAAAACAGTATCTGATTACATCAAAGTAACTGGAGAAATACAGCCATGCTATTGCTGGGATAAGCATGCAGCAAGTTAAGTCAAAACTTCAGATCTACAAATTTGTTGGTATATGACTCAACCAGCTTGAATACTAGAGCGTTAGCATGACAACAGCATGGTAAGGACAAACTTTTTTTTTCTTTCATGACAGGCTCCCTTTAATACGATTTTGAGTGCGCCAAAAACAAGTAGCTAGATGCACACAATACACAGCAGATGGATTGCACAGTAGCTGAACAATATTCACATATAAAATAAATTTGCAAAGCATTTGGTTTATGCTGACAGAGTATTAACATAATTTAAAGTACTAGTATCTTTATATTATCCACCAAAATCATAATAAAAATCATGTTTTTTTGCCATGAAAATGTTTTAATTTCTACCTTTGATTTCAGGATACACATATCCATTACAATAACTAGGATTTTTCCTGAATGGCAACCACATTCACAGTTAAAACATCATTCATTCTAGAAAATCCATTCCTCTCCTTCAAATTTCCTTATCACTGTGGCCGAAAATTTATTCCACCTGCCCACCTGATATACTGGGAGAACTTTAAGTCCCTGGGTCTCTTTGGGTTGTATGATATGGTGATGTGCTTCCCTTTTCTGTGCACAAGCCACACCTGCACTGTTGCATTGTTTTGTTGCTTATTCATGGCAGCAGCACAGCTACTTATGGTCAGTTGTTTACATACATGATGCCCCTTCGTAGAATGTTGAGTTGTTAATTGTATGTCTTTTTTGTAATCTTCATTTAAAAAAAAATCTACTTTTAGCAAAATTGAATGATAAACCATAGAAAGTAGACAGTTTATCTGACCATAGCCAATGTGATTTTCTTTCCTGCAACCATGGGTTGCAGGAGAGAAAATCACTCCATTCCCCCATCAACATAATCAGTGTTGATGGGGTAATCCCTCGCCCAGAGCTATTGTGATCTCCTGGTGGAGTAGGAGGGGGGCGGGGGGGAAGCTGTTCCTGCCTGGAGAATGCAGTGATTATTGCTAAAGCAGGGCCTAAAATTTCCACTCGCCTGCTTGCATTTGGCGAGTGGAAATAATGTGGGGGTGATTCACTGTCAAAGCCGGAGCCACTAAAAGGCAGCACAGGCAGCTGGATAGACAGACCCTGGCGCTCCATGTCCCAGACCTGTGCACCAATCACCTTCACCATTCCTCTCCCTGCTCACCCGCGGTGTTTTGCTCTCCTCCCTGAGCCTCGTTTCAGGTGCTTCCGAGTCTCTTACTAAAGGGAACATGGGAGGGGCGGCACTGTGTACAGGGTGCTGCCGTACCAACCTCGACTCCCTGACAAGCTGGTTCTCATCTGACAGGTTAGATCTCTTTGCTCTGGCTGCAGCTGCACTTTCTTCCCCCGACAATCTCTCCCCTCCTCTCCAGTGTAGATGATCTATTCTGCTTCAGTCTTCTTTTTTTTCTCCTCTGTGTCTTCTCGGTCAAGCCACACCTGTTCTCTGCTTTCCTCTTCTCCTTCCCTGCCATGCACAGTTCCATTCACAGCTTGAGGGCTCTTTCTGTAAGTGGGGGCTCTGATGGTAAAGGGGGGCTTTGATAGTACAGGGGGATTCTGATGGTACAGGGGGAGTCTGATGGTAAAGGGGGACTCTGATGGTACAGGGGGGCTTTGATGGTGAAGGAGAACTGTGGTGGTACAGGGGGAGCTCTGATGGTAAAAGGAACCTCTGATGGTTCAAGGGGATTCTGATGGTAAATGGGAGCTCTGATGGTAAAGGGGGACTTTGATGGTACAGGGGGACTTTTATGGTACAGGGGGACTCTGATAGTACATGGGAAATCTGATGGTAAAGGGGGGCTCTGATGTTACATGGGAACTCTAATGGTACGGGGGGCTTTGATGGTGAAGGGGAACTGTGATGGTACAGAGGGAGGGGAGGTCTGATGGTACAGGGGGACTCTGATGGTAAAGGGGGACTGGTAGAGGAGGACATGGGATGGGGGAGATGGGACTGGAGAAGGAAAAAGACATGGGATGGAGGAGATTTTTACATTGCTTTATTAATATTATTAAATATGTTGTTGTTAATATTTATTCCGCATAAAACATTTCACAGTATCATTTCATGAGATAATTTACGAGGGCATGTTTAGGGGTGAAATTAGGGATGGGGAAGGGTAGGGGTTGGGTGGGGCAACTGGTGGCGAGTAACTCTTAAGGCCTGGCTAGTAGCTAAGGACTTGAAATTTTAAGCCTTGTGCTAAAGGATATAAACACTGGCAATTATCGCATGAAAAATCCAACAGGCTGGTTATACCCAGGTTGTCAACAATCAAATTGGGTACAATCAGTCTGCCCATAGATGGTATCGAACCATCTAAAGCTGGCTTTACACAAGGAATGTTAACTACTAAAGATAAGACCTTCTTTGTTTGCGCAAGGACTTCTGAAAATTGTAGTGAATTTTTCCCCAGGTGGCCTTGTGTTATTTTACATAATGAAAGATCTGTGTTGAGCTTGAAAACCAAGTAACTAAGGTTTGCGCATTAGTAAAGATCATATACTACATTATTAACAGCATCATCTTAAATCTCATAATCCTCATTTTTTTCCAAAGCTGCCTAATGTGAAAATCTGACCATGTGCACAGATACTTTTACATATTTTTTATAAAGTGTGGCACAACCCAATACTGTCAATGCCTGATTAGGCTTTGTACGCACTGAGGCTGGATACTGTAGTGTATCTATCTCCTAAGGGAAAAAAGCCAGCGTTGCCCTCAGTGATCAGCACAGTCTGGAGCTGAGGGGAGGAAAATACATGATGAAGGACTTCTGAGTCTTATGTAGACCACCATTTTTAAATAGTGAAGCGTGAAGTGAATCCGATGTGCTGCTGAATGTTTATCTTCACTGAGCCATTCAGTTTAGTACTGCACAGGATATTGAAAAGTACCCAACAGGTGTCTAGCGTGCCACAAGCAATACATTTTCAAATCTGAAAATAGGTTTCAATATAAAATGCTATGCTACAGAACAGAGATATTAATCCTTTGGACTGCAGAAAGGAGTGCATACCCTCCTTGAGAAAGTACTGAGAAGGGTAACCAAACTGATAAGAGGCATGGAGGAGCTCAGCTATGAGGAAAGATTAGAGGAACTGAATTTATTTTCTCTTGAGAAGAGGAGATTAAGGGGGGATATGATCAACATGTATAAATACATCAGTGGTTCATATAGTGAACTCGGTGTAGAGCTATTCACCCTGAGGTCATCACAGAGGACAAGGGGGCACTCTTTACATCTGGAGGAAAAGAGATTTAATCTCCAAATATTGAAAGGTTTCTTCATAGTAAGAGCTGTGAAAATGTGGAATAGACTCCCTCAAGAGTTGGTTCTGGCCAGCTCAGTGGATTGCTATAAAAAAAAGGATTCTTTCTTAGATACACAGAATAAAACTAGATACTAACATTTATAGGTAAAGTTGATCCAGGGAATATACGATTGCCTCTCGGTGGGATCAGGAAGGAATTTTTTTCCCTGCTGGTGCAAATTGGATCATGCTTTGCTGGAATATTTTACCTTCCTCTGGATCAACTGTGGGTGTAGGATTGTAACTTTTTTTTTTTAATGGTTGAACTGGATGGACTTTTGTCTTTTTTCAGCCAGACTAACTATGTAACCCTAAAGTACATTACACTACTCTTTACTCCTTCAAAGAAATACATTGTTTAATGAAGAAGATTTGATTCTTCTATAGATTCAGCATGGCAGAATGTAGTAGCCATGGTATTCAACTAAACTGAGTACATCAAATGAAAAACTATTATTACTGACAAAGCTAAAAACACATACCAATATTGCTTGTTTGATTAACTGATGGGCCATGCAATCAGAGGACTATTTAGAAAGTGGTACAAGCAGTAAATTTAAACCTAGTACACATGATCAGAAAATTGTATAAAAAATACCGCTTTTGATGTGAACAATAATCTGATAGTTAGTACACAGCTTTCGTCTGAAATTATTTGAAGGGACATGCATGAAAATTTTTCTTATACGATACCAGATTGCATAATTTTTGTTTAATCAGTACAGTTTTCTTCCAAAAAATACAATACATATACATCACAAAACATGACATTACTTCCAAATTTTTATTGTGTCCTACAAGAATTTTTGTAAATTTAGTAACCTTTTCATTATCGATATGAGACTATATTCTCATTCGTCCAATATTCTCGTTGTGTGTATAGGGCTTTAGTCTGCAAAGCTCTGTAAACAGGACCATTAAAATGTTTGAATAGCCAAAACTTTTGTTAGTTTTGAATATTGGATATTGTAAAATATTTATTCACCTTATCCTTTTACAGACTTTTACAGTTGTTCTCACCCAAAAGGTAAGGCCAAATAGCATAACATAACAAGTATTTCCAGTGGATTGGGATAACTAAAGACATAGATATAAAGACTGTAACATAAAAGAAAGAGAAAGTAAATAGGTAGCTGGAGTTGGATTACCACATGGAAAACTCTCCTAAAACCTAAATAAATGCTTTAATTGTGCACAAACTGTTCTAAAAAATTAATAAAGTATTCAGAAAAAAAATATTTTATCATTTGCTAGTATAGCTTTCCACAATTCTGAATTACTTTCACTTTTCTAAAATTTTTGTTAGGCTTTGCTATGTGGCATTTCTGTTGCCTGAACTGGTCTGTTGCTAATTTGATATGTTTTAATGAGTCAACATGAGAATAGCACTTGGGTGAAATTTGTACAGCAGCTTCTGACCTTCCACAGAAATTCCTTTTCACATGCCCTGTGAAGCTTGGAAAACCTTTCCATGAAGTACAAATAACGCTTTATTGGTTCATTAAAATACAGATCTGTCTTTGGCACCTTACTCCCAATGGATCAATAAAATGCATTACATTTTATGTACAGTAATATAAGCCATGGTGGATTAAATAGCCAATATGTTATTCTTGTACAATGGGAGCCAGACTCTTCATATGGATCCTAGGGTTGTATGCTTGTATCCCAAGAGAAAAACAATCTTCTTCCCCATGCTAAAGACTAGGGCTAGACTGGCCTAAGAATTACCAGGCGGTTTTTGGAGACAACAATGTAATACTCGGACATAGACTGTTGAGGAAAGGCTTGGCCTATGATATAGTTTATATAACTAAATGTAGAGATTTGTGAATAGCTATGTAAAAGTCCCTCATAGTCAGCCACCAATAGCCTTTTGTAATTTGAAGTCCCCATCCAATGCACTGCACCCCTAATAAAAGCCCCATGTGTAGAGTGTAAATTGCCAGTTAGAATTCTTATTACACAGTGTAGAATCCACTGTTACAGCGTTACATTGGCGGTCAGTGTAAACACCCCATTTACCCTGGTGATCAGTGTAAATTCCCTGTTTACATCTGTGATTTATTTATTGCCTCCTTACATTGATCACAGGGAGAAATGCCCAATTACATTGGGGTTCAGTCATCACTAGTCTTAAGAGGAGATTTAGCTTTTGTTGCTGCTGGCTCTTTTGTAGAGACATTAACACTGGAAGTATGTCAGCACTGCAAGACAGAGCACAATCTCCTACAGAGTAAGTATGTCAGCTAGGGCTACTTTCCTTAACTAAAAGGACCCCCAGGCAATGTCTTCTTTTTGAGGGTCTGTAGAACCATAACAGCCAGAGAAGGTTTAGCTTATGAAGCTGTAGACAATCACATGCTAGTGGAATTACGATACTCCTTTATTTAGATTGCTACAAGGAAGGGCACTTGTTTTTTTTAACCCTGTGTTAAATAAAGCAGTATCCTGATTCTACTAGTGTGTGCTGGTCTACAACTTATTGCTGTTGTGGCTGTCAGGAGCCTCCAGAGCGCCACTTTCAGGTTGAGCAGTGGCTGCTATTTAGTTAGTTTAGCTTAGGTTTAGCTTATGCTTGGGCTATGGCCGGGTCCCCTATATCCACTGGGCCCTGAGTGCTCACCTAAGTCACCTATCAGAAAAATGGACAGCTAAAGGATGGATTCTCTTGGCTACTACCTCTGTTGTATTCCTTCCAGTCTTACAAACACTGTGCCACTTTTGTTTGGGCCCACCAGATTGTTGCCAAGCCATCCAGTCCATGTTATAACTTTTTATAAATCATAAACAAGCATTATTCAATGGCTATTTAAGACAATAGAGGAATATTTCAATTCCGGGAAACAGGAAATTCCCAATATTTCCATCCTGCAACAGCTGGAAGTTGAAAAGCAAGAAATAGAATGAATCATATGACTTCTTCACTGTAAATACCAACAACGTGAAGTACAAACCCTTAATAAAAATGAAGTGTGTCCAACCAGAGGCAAACCCAGAGTAAATAGCAAGTTTTTCATATAAAAAACATCTAGCCTATATTGTATACATGACCAGACTTTGCCAGGCCTGGTACATCAGTGATGATTACGTATTAAATCACAACCAACCGACCAACCAATCAACAAACCAATTACCACTGTGGTGATCAGGAATTTGGTTTCATTAAAGCTCTGCTGGGTAGACTGCAGAAGCTCACACAAGCCCACAAAACCTCTCGTAGAGACCAGCACCTCTAGCACATGCCAGAACTGCCAGTCTGGGCTTGCATCCAACTTATTCTGCAGGTCAGGACTTCAAATAACATGTTTTGGCAAAGTATAGTAAAAAGTTTGTGTTTTCCTTTAATGAAGCCAATATTAGCTATAAATTACCAGTAAGGCAAGTAAGGGTTCTTTGTTAGTATATTCTAAAGTCTCAGTCATTGTTGGTGGTTAAACAACGGTTAGATGTTTATTTAACATAGTCTGGTCATATTTATTGCACACATCTAAATCTTGAACATTTCACAAGTATATTTTGTTCTTAATTGGTACCTTTTACTATTTGTAGTCTTCAGTAAAATTAACTAGTACATAGCCAGGGAAAATAAAAAGCAGAGCTGCTTCATCTGCTAGCCTAATTAAAATCTGTACTTTTGATGTCTGGCACAAAGTGAAACTTTACAGGCAAACAAATGGGAGCAGTGACCAATAAAACCACACTTCACTCTAACATCCTACCTGCTGGAGGAGAGAGATGGGATACTGGGAGCCGGAATAAAAGTCAAATATTAAGTCTCCTGGCAGTTCTTCAAACAACTACTTTGATTAATTTTTGGTGATGCAGGTGACAAAAAGATAAATCATTAATGTGATATAATTTATATAATTGCAATTTAAACACCTAAAGAGAAAGGAAAAGTTGTAAGAACAATTACAGCAATATAAAAACATAAAACAGAATGACTAAAATCTCATACATTCTTTAACATGTTAATATAATTTCAAGAGCAATTTTCAATAATTTTAAGCAGCAGATTGTATTAAAACAAACCCTTGGAGATTTTGGCAATAAAGTCTTTGTTCAGGCACTTTTTTTAAAATTCTTTATTTGAAAGTTTTCAACATAACAGAATAAGACAAAAAATGCACAACAAGTACATAACAGTGGTCTGCACGCAATAAGAAAAAGGGATCCATAAGCAGGTCACTGAAGGCATGGGTGTATATAAAAACAAAAGACTAGTTTAAAAGTGGTAGTTTGGCTGTCAGAGATGAGAAACCTATATCTAATACAGCCTACAGCTGACCAGTTTCCACCATCAGGCATAAAACAAGACAAAAAAAAACAACGGGGAGAAGCTGAAAAAGTAGCTCCTAAGAGCCTCCAGGGGATTCCCGAACTCAGGTAAATGGTGACAATTTGCTGTCCCTGTCTACCTATCATGCCTTTACTTTTTAATCTTGTTACATTAGCTTCTGATGGAGACAAGTGGCCGTTTCAAAATACATTACACAGGTATTGTCCACTATTGTCACCATCAGAAAACACAGCTGAAGGGGGAAAAAAAAAGTTATGAGGACATTGCTGAAGTCTACAGTACGTAGACAGGAGGTGCTGCAACGAGGTTGTAGGAAATCAGCAACACTTAGATGAAGGATGAAAACAGTTGAAAACAAGTTTTTTTTTTTCTATAAAAAATTAGTTTGTAATGCATAATGTTTTAGCAAACTAAAAGTAATTCAATTTTGGGTTATTTGTACTCTTTACAAACAACTAAATAAGAAAACAGTAGAGGTTAAAAGTTTTGCTTGAAAAGCCAAAAAAAAAACATTACAGGAATATTGCAGAGGATGTCCATGGTAAAAGCTAAATGATAAGAGAAGGAAAAATAATAAGAGAAAGAAGAGAGAGAAAACTGGATATAAGGACTACAAAATAGATATGCACAGTTAACCAAAAATGGCAGAATGTTCTATTGTGGAGCAAGAATTCTGATAAATGCATGAATTACATTAAAACCTAACAAAAGATCCAAATTTTCCTAAATGCTTGCAGAGGAACTCTTTAAAAGATGATCATCTCTTTCATATGTAGAATTTATTTACTTTATACCCATTGTATATTATACTATGGGAATAATGGCTATTTCCATATTTCTGAATGCCACATGTAGAGCATCAGTTATGTGACTGAATAAGGAAGATACTATGGCTCCAGTCATTATAGTAATTACAGCCCTAATTGACAGCTAGATGTAAGTCCAATAACCACTAAGCATATAGGCACCAGTTGGAGGTGAAACTCAATGTGGTTGGATGTTGTCTATGAAACTCTAGGTTATAACTTAAAGTGTTACTAAACCCAAAACAGAAAAAACAGTATGTATATGCAGTAAAGCATGCTTGTTATACACACTGTGGAGCTTAGGGGTTAATCCTCTTCATTGTGTAAAAAGGATGTGTGATCCTGTCTTCTCTGTTCCTCCCCTCCTTCCATGTTTCCCATTTCATCTCCTGATAGTACAGAGCCTCAGGACGCTCTGCATATGGTGTCTACTGCTAGAGAAGTTTTTATTTTTCTTGGGAAGGTGGATGTGATCAGCACAGGGCCAATCAGCACTGTCTAGACAGAGGGTCAGGGGTTATGCAAACTCATAGGGCAGTGAAATGAGAATGAAAACTCCTACAAGCTTTAACATGTGCTCTGCTGAACACTGATAGAAGTCACAAGACTGCTCTAACTGCTGATGAGAAAATGTATTTAGCAGTTTATATTTACTAAAATAATTGCATTTCCATGTTCTCTATACTGTGTGAGACCAGATAGAGTGAATGCAGGGTTCTGGGTTTAGTAACACTTTAAGGCTACCAATTCCCAAACCCAAGCTTTTTAGAGGAAGGAGCATGCTGCAATGGCACAACAGGGATAATGCACCAAAAAGTGCCATGGCAAAAAATGGATGAATTGGTCACTTCTACTCTTTTTTTTAGATAAAATCATTTAAAAAAAGACTGATCGGGAAAAACATTAGTGGACAGCTTTGACTTGTGTGCTGCTAAAGATATTGGCATGTCAGATGCTAGAACACTGATACCAACTCCATTGACTGGAATGAGGTGTGGTGGACTCTTCATTGTTTCCCTCGGAGTAGGTCAACTTTGTATCTGACTCTTTATTAGGTGCCAAGATTTCCACTATAACCTGGGAAGACTCCTCCCTTAAGTCTTCTAATGACAGAGGGAGGAAGCAGGCATTTTTTATCAGGTCATAGCTAAGTACAATCGCCTTCTACCTAAAAACAAAATGTATACCAAAGAGTTCAAGGATGAGGATGGCCCTGGAATACCAGAGGCTGTGAGAGGGGAACAAGGAAAGATACCACTGATGAAGGTTGGCAGGGGTTAAAAGTAACTTCACAGCCCTCTGTATGGCCATACCGCACTTGTTGGAAAAGAAGAGGTCTCTGTCCTGTGGGCTACCCACAGGGGCTAACCCTTCCTGACCTACCACCTTTGCAAACCCTAAAAAACTATAAGATTTGAGAGTAGGCCCCCCAACAAGGGAGCTTACTTGAGGGCTTGCAGTCTTGGTTGCAGCAGTTGGTAGCCACACAGAGGGAGAGACAGTTTTCAAATCTTCTGTAATAAACAGCACGCACGGAGCATTCACAAATTTCCTGACTGAAAAACAGTGTGCTTCTGAACACATGGAACCTGCGTTCTTTATGCGGCAGACTACTCCTTAGCCTCCTTTAGTTTGACAGAGGCATTAAAGGCTGATGCTTACATCATACAGGGCAGATTTACCTGAACTGAGCACGCACCAAGGGCAACCTCCGCAAACATACAGCTGTATCTTGAAAAATCCTCCACCCCAGCCCCTGCAGTAATCCTGCTAGGGGGAAGCTTGGAGTCTCCATTTACCCAAATACATTTATCCCCTTTGCAATTAAATGAGGGAGCAGGGGAGGAGATGAGACATGGGAAGCTAGGGGGCAGATGGTAGTGAACACGATTCACGGAACCACTGGCAACAAACTTGCTAGGGCCACAGTCATCCACCATGGTGACTGCAGACTACTGCAGACCTGTAAGAAGGACACTGTAACATACCATTAGGCTTTAAGTGAGCTGTGTAGAGCTGAATCCAAAATTTCCTGCCCATTGTTCACCCTTTATAAGTCCCACATCATCCTTCCATCTACCTAAAGACTTACAGGGGTAAGCTATAAAGTATTCCATAAGTAGCATTGCACAACAGATATTAAATGGTTAGTGTATTTGGTATTATTGGTTGAAAGGTAAGGGTAGGGCTTGGGTTTCATCTTCCCCAACTGGCTTGAGCCAATAGTGCATGCTTCAATTGGATATAGTAGAATTGCACATTCATTGGTAAGTTATATTGCTGCTATAAAGGGTGGAAGGGTTTAAGTATTCTGTTGTCCAATATTTGATTTGAGGTGAGTGGTATTGTAGTTGTGCCATCTACCTCCCTGTTGAACTTAGAGATCTGGGAAAGTGAGGTTTGCCCATATTGGTGAACATCAAGTAAAGTCTGTACTCCACTTTATGCAAAATAAACAAACAAATAAATAAACAAACAAAATAAAATATATATTAAATAAAATAAATTCTTCCAACATATTATTCAAGTGTCCACACAAAGAAATCCATGATTCACTATAATCACTGTAATGTAGCGATAGGGTGCTCCTCAGTTCACCTCTTGTGATATAATCAAAGCAATACTTGTGCACCTCCAACAGTTTGACTCTCACCTTGTGCATATGACCAAACAGCTCAGTGAGGTCATATAAAGCATGTGTCCCTTTAATTGTACTGTGACGAGATGGGATTACTGTCCAATGGGTCTGGGTCTCCTTCACTCCTCTAGTTATCCTCCTCCATCGAAGCAGATGCAAAGAAAAATAACCAAAACATAGCGCTTTATCCTTACAAAAACATTTATTTCAAATATGCTGTATTCCACTCACATGTATCAATAATATGCACTTTGTACAAGAATCAATTTCTCCAGATTACCGCTAGTGTTCCTGGCATGCACAATCAGCTAGTACCTCTCTCACTGCTTGCCGAGCTTCGTGATGTCAAAGTCCCTCCACTACGCATTACGCCTCCGGGTCACATGGCTTCATCACTTCATCATGGGGAAAGATTGGATGGCACGGCGCTCATCCCTTATATACAGGGTCCACCTCAGCATCATTTTGTTGCAGTCTATATGGCGGTAGCCATATTCCTTTAGCTCACTATGTATTGGATCGATAATGCTGTATAAGTGGCCCACTCTACACGTTACATCACATGACTTCCTCAGCTCATCTTAAAAGGAGGTGAGAGCATATATGTATGTCTCTGGTGGAGGAGCACCTATAGGAATATATGTGGATATAAGCAATAAAGAGCACCTGTTTTGTGAACAAATTATAAAAGCACACATTATGGACTTTTAAGTTGTATTCAGTGTATTTACCATTGTTGCATAATCACATGGTTTGAATGCTTTAATTCATATATGAGGTTACAGAGATATATGCGCAGGACTATTTTATGAAATATTATATACATGTTCCTTCATTCTATCCTTCAGGGCTCTTTTAGTCCTACCTATGTAAATGAGATCACAAGGACATTTTAAGGCGTACATTACTCCTTTGGTATCACATGATATAAATTGTTGTATTTTATATTTCTTCCCCATGACCGGATTTTGTAATGTAAATCTTTTTTAAATCATTATTGACCCTACTACAACATCTTCCACAGGCATAGAATCCCGTACCCTAGAAGAAACTGATTTGGGGTATATTATTGGGGGGTTCAATGACATTCTTAACCAGTTTATCTCTCAAATTAGAGGCTTTTTTGTAAATAAATCTAGGCTGTTTAGGTATAATATTCTTCAGATGCTTATCCTGTTTTAATACATTCCAATGTCTATGGATGATGTGCTCTACCACTTTATACTGTTTATTATATTCCAGAACTACCGGTACATTTATCTCCCCCTTAACAATAAGTTTACTATCTGATAATATTGTGTTTCTATTGAGAGTTCTTACTTTTATTCTGTTAATCTCAAATTTTTCTACAATTTCTTTTAATACACATAAATTGCCCCCTAGATACAGTATATTAGTGAGCCAAGGCTTAAAATGGCAACTATTAACAGAGATGTAGGCATTTCTGTCAGCATTTTAAAGTAGGTTTTTGTGTAGATGACATGCTCATCCTTAATCATCTCTATGTCCAAATAATGTATATTCTGAGTTCTAGATTTCCCAACTCAATTGTATATTTTTATTGTTATTATTTTTTTTTTTTACTTTATTTTTATTAATTTTATCATCAATATAAATATAACCATTTTCCATTTATTAAATCATACATTCTCCATATCAACATATATATCAACATATACCCATCTCCCTCCCTCCAACCTCCCCCTCCTAATGGTCACCCCCTATTTCTACACCTCTTTCTTCCTATTCCACTTTTCTATTCTATTCCTTGCCTCTTATTTTCCCCCTCCTTTATCCTTCCCTTATAATTATATTAGTCAGTTCTAAATATCTCCTTGATGTTTTAAAACCTACCCGTCTATCCCAGATATTCTTAAATTTATCAATTTTATCCTCTCTCCAGTAATGCAACTCCTCCATCCTATATACAGTTGTGTCCAAAATTATTCAACCCCCACTGAAATTGAGTGTTTTGGCCAGTTTGACATTGCTTTTGATCATTCAGTCATCTTGCTTACATTTACATTAAAGAGGCACTTGTAGGTCAGACAAATATAACATAACAGTTATAATGAAATAACCACAAATGTCTTTTCTGTGCTCACAGCATTATCAGTTTTATTCAACCCCCAAGTGACATTCAATCTTAGTACTTAGTACAGCATCCTTTTACAGTTATAACAGCTTTTAAACGTGAAGCATAGCTTGACACAAGTGTCTTGCAGCGATCTACGGGTATCTTCGCCCATTCTTCATGGGCAAAGGCCTCCAGTTCAGTCACATTCTTAGGCTTGCGCACTGCAACTGCTTTCTTTAAGTCCCACCAGAGGTTCTCAATCGGATTTAAGTCTGGTGACTGCGATGGCCACTCCAAAATGTTCCAGCCTTTCCTCTGCAACCATGCTCTAGTGGACTTGGAGGTATGCTTGGGATCATTGTCCTGTTGAAAGGTCCAACGTCTCCCAAGCCTCAGGTGTGTGACGGACTGCATCACGTTTCCATCCAATATCTCCTGGTACTGAAGAGAATTCATGGTACCTTGCACACGCTGAAGCTTCCCTGTACCTGCAGAAGCAAAACAGCCCCAAAGCATGATTGACCCTCCACCATGCTTCACAGTAGGCAAGGTGTTCTTTTCATCATAGGCCTTGTTCTTCCTCCTCCAAACATAGCGTTGATCCATGGGCCCAAACAGTTCTAATTTTGTTTCATCAGTCCACAGAACACTATCCCACAACTTTTGTGGTTTGTCCACATGGCTTTTGGCATACTGCAGTCGACTCTTCTTATTCTTTGGAGACAGCAAGGGGGTACGCCTGGGAGTTCTGGCACGGAGGCCTTCATTACGCAGTGTGCGTCTTATTGTCTGGGCTGAAACTTCTGTACCCACATCTGACAAATCTTTTCTCAGTTCCTCAGCAGTCACACGGGGACTTCTCTCCACTCTACGCTTCAGGTAGCGCACAGCAGTCGAAGTCAGCATCTTCTTTCTGCCACGACCAGGTAGCGTTTCAACAGTGCCCTTTGCCTTGAATTTGCGAATGATGCTTCCTAAGGTGTCTCTTGGTATGTTTAACATCTTTGCAATCTTCTTATAGCCATTGCCCTTCCTGTGAAGAGAAATCACCTCTTCTCTTGTCTTCCTGGACCATTCTCTTGCCTTCACCATGTTTGTAACCACACCAGTAAATGTCTAGAAGGAGCTGAGTATCACAGTCATTTTAAAGCTGCCTAATTGGTGCTTATTATGCTTGATTGCTGCTCGGTGACATCCACAGGTGTTTTCAATACCTGATGGAAAGCACCTGTATGAACCTCTGTTCTTCAGAGTGGTAGTCTTTAAGGGGTTGAATAATTGTGGCAATGAAGAAACCACATAAGAACCATTTACTACTGTATTACATAAACAATTGATGTCATTTTAGTTGCATTTGGGTAGTTACAACGTCCTTGTAGGATTTGATTCTGAATACAATTCCAAATGTACACTATAGTCCCTAAACCCCTTTACAGCATTGGGGGTTGAATAATTTTGGACACAACTGTATAAACTCTATTCTATTTATCCAATCAGTAATATTAGGGGCTTACTGAGCCTGCCAGAACCTGGGAATCAGTCCCTTTGCCGCATTAATCAAATGAAAAATCATTAAACTCTTATTTTGTTTCTCCATGAGGACAGTGTTATGAAATAAACATACCCGGGGATCCTTCAGTAATAATAATCCCTGTTATTTCCTGTATTTGTTGTATTATTCCCTCCCAGTATTGCTGTATTTTGGGGAATTCCCACCATATATGTGCCATTGTTCCCTTCTTTCCACATCCCCTCCAACATAAAGGTGAATTCTCTATCTGTTGTTTATGAGCCACCTAATTAAACATTTATAATTAATTTCAATTGTATTCATATGCACCATGACATGTATTAAATTAAATATTCTTTTTTCGTCTTTATCATTAAATTTTTTTCCTAGTTCCTTTTTCTACTTTTCTAAGAATAATGGAAAGATAGTTCCAGACATCACAGTAAGAGTCTTATATAAGCAAGAGGTCACATGCCTTCTCATTGTATCAGTACTAAAAAGTTGTTTGAATGGATTCATCTCTTCCCTTGTACTCAGTGGCTGCAGGAGAGTTGTGACCAAGTGTCTTAGTTGATAATAACACCACTTGTCTAAACGCATAAAATATTTCCTTCTTATTTTTAAATCTATGTAAGTGCCCAGTTCCCCTTTATCCATAATATCTTTTAAAAGTGCATTTCTGTCTCTTATCCGATTACCTGCAATATTCTCTTTTCCCGGGAGAAAAAAATTCTGTACCCCACAATGGTATTAACAGTGAATTATATTCCCACCCCTTTTGTGTATGAATTCTATCCCAAATCCTAAAAACATTACGTGTCAAAGTGCTTGTATTATTTGATAGTTTTCTAAACTGTTGTGGAAGCCATATAATCTGGTCTGTGTCTCACTAAGTGTACTTTCCATCTTTAACCAACTTTTCCCCTGTGAGCTATATATCCAATCTGCTATTCGTGAAAGCAACACAGAATAATAATCTCTTAAAATCCGGAACATTCAGACCCCCATTCATTTTGTCCCTACACAATGCCTCATAACTGAATCTTGATCTTTTATTTGCCCATATATACTTTAATATCATCTTTTTTTATTAACTCAAAGAATGACCCTGGTAAATATATTGGGAGCATTTGAAATGTATACAGGACCTTTGGGACTTGATAATCATTTTTTTTACCAAATTTATATGGCCAATCCATGAGAGTGATCCAATGGCTATTTTCCTCAGTCCTTCCTTCAGCTCATTTAATAATGGGATATAATTTGCCTGATAAATATTCCTAATATCGGGGGTTAATTTTACACCTAAGTAACTCATTTCCTTCTCCCTCCATACGAAGGGAAAAGCTTTCTGTAAAATCTGTTTTTCAGTCTTTGAAACATTGACATTTAATATCTATGACTTTGTAGGGTTAATTTTCAAGTTTGATAGATCTCCATAGTATTTTAAAAATTGTATTAAATTGGGTAAGGTTACTCTAGGATTCACCATGTAGAACAGCATGTCGTCTGCATATACCGCTACTTTATGCTCCACATCCCCTATCCAAATTCCTTTTACATCTATATTCCTTCGAAACGTTGCCAATAATGGTTCCAATGATATAACAAAGAGTAATGGAGAGAATGGGCATCCCTGTCTAGTTCCATTATACATTTAAAAAAATGGACTGCGGCTGTTGGGGAACTATATAACGCTTTAACCCATTGCATCATCTTAGGTTCAACGCCCAAAACTTCCAATCTGTCAAACATAAATCCCCAATTTACCCTATCAAAAGCTTTCTTGGCATCAATTGATAGAACAATAGCCGAATGATTTTCTTTCTTACATTTTTGCAGAATCAATAATGATCTCAGTCCATTATGTCTTTCTTCTCTCCCTGGAACAAAACCCACTTGATCTATATGAATCCATTCTGTTCCAGAAATTCCTGCAGGGTTGTTTATTGTTCCCCTGCCATATTATAATGAGATCGTCTATGAATCTCCTGTACAGGATGATTTCCTTCTTGGTATTTTCAAAAATAGTCTCCTCTTCCCATTTAGCCATATATAAGTTTGCAATACTGGGAGCACATTTTGCTCCCATAGCTACTCCCGTTGTTTGTAGATAATATTCTCCCTTATACCAAAAGTAATTATGTTTGAGGCAAAACGTTAAACATTTGATAACAAACATTTGATGCTTATGCGTTAATGTAGAGTATTTTTTCAAAGCCCATTTAGCTGCCTGAATTGCCCCTTCATGTTCTATACTTGTATACAGTGCTGATACATCAGCAGTACTCAGAATTGTATTGCTTGTGGGCTCTATATTCTGAATTAATTGTATAATGAGTTTTGTATCCTTGAGATACGCTGGAGTTTTTGTGACTAGTGGTTGTAAAAAACAATCCACATGTTCTCCCATCCATTTTGATGGCTAAGCTATCCAGATCCTCTAAAACTAATTTCTTGAACATGTCTATATATCTATTATTTGTCACCGCTAGGTTGAATGCAGATTTGTTTTGTAAAAGTGTGTGATATTTTCCCATTCTATCATAAGAATGGGAATTTGAGTGGGGTTACGAGCCTGTTTTTTGATGTTCAGTATCCTAATTAGTTTTTGAATACTAACATAAGTTTCAGACTTATTAAGACCTTTGGTTGGAGCAAATTTTAGAACCAGTAACTCTTCCTTAGCGAGTATTCATGGACCTGTATGGGTTTCCTCTGGATGTAAGTTGTTCCAGGGTTTTGAAGCCCAACCTTTTTTTCTTTTTTGGTGAGTCTATTGATGTTTCTCACTCTGGTGTGGACTCAGCTGAATGTAATTCATTATTAACCGATTTTACTTGCCATTTAAATACCTACTTCTGTTGGTAATCATGTAATACTCTAAGGTATTTTCTCTTTTTCTTATTTTTGTTCTCTAGATCCCTTTTCTGCATATTTGTGGTCAATTCATTTGTTAATCTTCCAAATTCAGCCTGATCCTTTAATGGTTCTATCTTTTATTTAAATTAATTAATCAGCATATCTATTTTGCGCATTTTCCTTTGTTTCCTTTTTATAAGAAAATGTAAGACCTCCATGCCCTTCTCATTGAAAAAATTGTAACAATCCTGTGTATCTTCCTCTTCCAATAAACCATCATTAATAGGTACTTCCCATCTCAACTGTCTGGGAATCATTTTATCTTTCATGTATTTTTCCATAGTGATCATGTCCCACCATATATTTATTTTTTTATCCATAGCGTGACTTAAATATACTAGTGATATTAGTGTCCTTAGCGTCCTCACCACTGAATATATCCTCTATATTAAATTCCCTTCTATCTAAATATGAAAAAACTTCCATAGCTGCTACCAAAAGGTTTATGAGAAAAAATATATAACAGTGAGTTAATAAGTACAGCCTTGTCAGCTGTTATATCACAAGAGATGAACTGAGGAGCACCCTATCGCTACATTACAGTGATTATAGTGAATCACGGATTTCTTTGTGTGGACACTTGAATAATTTGTTGGAAGATTTTATTTTATTTAATATATATTTTGTTTTTTCATTTTGCATAAAGTGGAGCGCATCACTGTTTTGGTATTTATAATTATTGACACATTTGTATGGGTATGTGTATGGTGCGAGTTATCCATTAATATCCACATAGGACACTAATAATTTTCAGTATTTTACAGATGGAATAGCAGCTCACAAAACTTTACTTATTAAATCAAGTAAATTTTGTTACTTTTTAAATGTTTTATTTTGCCCCAAATTTTGTGCATGAGTGTATATGCAAGGAATACATTTTTAGGCAACATGAGCCCACTTCCTTTTGGATTTTGCAATTGCTCCAATTCTGGCTCTAATTCTTCCATATGCAGACTTGGTCCCAAACTTTCAATAAAAAAGGAAAGATGTTAAAGTGACACCATATTCTGGTTTAAAAAACAAAATAATACTCAAATATGTATTTTAACTCACAAAAGTACCTTCTATTGCGCTTATCCTCCCCAATTTCCTTTTTTACTGCTGTGATCTATCTTCCTGCTAGAGGGTGGCTACATCCATTCTCCATGGTCCAACTGTATGTAGGAATTCAGACACCCTCTCATGCTTGCTTTTGAGCTGGACTAGGGACTCTGAGTTTTGTACTGTGCATACAGCAGTGCACAATACCACTACTAATGTGCAATGCTTCATTATACAGGGTTCATGGAGTATTCCCCTATTTAGGATAATAAAAACGTATCAGAGCTTGATGGTTTAGAGAACTTTAATAACTGGAAGCAAAAAGGAATTGTATGACTCACAATTATACTCTTCTAGGATATTAAAAACTTTTCAGGAGCTGGGAGTTTAGTCTCGAACACATGCTTTTACCAATACTTGCAGATAAGACATGCAATGGCAGCTCAGTTTAAACCGGTAGGGTTGGAATGGAGTAATGCCCCACTTCTAAAAACTCTAGTAAGAGCTACTTCCACTAAAGGATTAATATCAAAGCTGTATGCCAGTATACATATAGCAGCACTGGAAAAGGAGGCAAATCTTTCATGTAGAGCAAGATGGGTAGAAGCCGTGGTAGAGCTCAGAGACAAGCAGTAGAGCCATCATTTAGAGTTAGTGGATCAAACATCCTTGCCCCGTCACAAAAATTGATGCAGATCTTTATAATACAGAGGACATATTATACACTATGAAATTGTCTCTGTTTGAGGGACATTCAGATGCATCATGTCCAAGGTGTGGGAATTCATCTGGAGGTTTCATCCATATGTTCTGGAGCTGACCTAAATGATATAGATATTGGGAGGGTGTGGTAGATACAATAAGTTCAGTATTTGGAGTAACTCTTTTGGCAGAACCTAAACTGTTTGTTGGGGTATATGCAACATCAAGTAACACAGGTAGCAGTACTGTGGTGTCTCTATCAGGCTAGAAAGCGGATTGCCCAAAAATGGATGGACCCTCTTCTGTCCTCTTATGCAGATTGGTTGAGAGTGGTTAATAGTATGCTAATAAGAGAAAAATGCGCTTAGGTAAGGAGAGGGTATGTGGGTTAAATTTGAAAAGGTATGGAAGCCATGGGTGCATACTCTTAGGCTGGCACCCAGATTTGGGATCCTCAGCTAATTTATTTTCTTTTGGAAGAAGAAAATTTGGAAATAAGAGTATAGTATTTAGGTGTAAGTGTCTTATAGTTTGAGGGTTTTTTTGGGGGGAAAGGGGGGGGGGCAATGAAAGGGTGGTATGTGAAATTGAATACGCATATAATGTAATGTATGTTTTTATAGATATGGCAAATAAAATTTGTTTAATAAAAATTATTTGAATTAAAAAAAAATGAATGTGCAATGCCCGTTCTAAACAGATGAAAGTAAAGGGGAAAAAGAAGAGGTTTGAGATATCATGCAGAACATTAGTAGGAGGCAAAAAACCACTATGGGGGAGATTTAGTATAACTGGTGCAGCTGTTCATAGTAACCAATAAGCTTCTAACTTTAGCTTGTTCAGTTAAGCTTTTCCAATAAATCTCCCTTAGTAAGATTCTATTTCATTAAAAATAGATTTTAGGGCCACCAAGTAGTGGCAGAATATGGATATTTGTAAAAAAGGAATATCATTTAGTGTTACTTTACGTTGGCAATATTTTGTGGTTATTAGGATATCAAGCTATTTAAAAGAATCTGTAAGCAGTATAAGTCATAGGGGAGGTATTGGTTGCGATGTCCCCCCCAGACCAGAGTACCTGCCAAGGACTTCAATTACCTTCATCACCTCATGAATCGCCCAGAAGAAGCAGAGTATCATCTACATATAACATCTCCTCATGAATATTTTTATAGCAGAACCCTTCTCAGATTGCAGCCACAGTTAGAATATAAACATTTTATGAATGCATTAAAGGTTGCTTCAAAACCATATTTTAATGGACTACACAATTAATTGGCATTCTATGGTATCAAAAGCTTTAGTCAATTCAAGTGACAGCAAGGCTCTATATACCAGGTTCTCAGAAGATGTTTGCATATTGACAATAAGCCTACAAAGGTTTATTGATGTAGATTTTTTCAGCATAAGGCCGATTGACGTAAGCAGAGTATATAACTGTATTACATCTTCTAGCCAGAACTTTTGCCAAAATCCTAAAGTATAGGTATGTACACCCTCACCTTGTAAAACAACCTATTCAGTTTAAAATAAAAATGAAATACATAACAATTATGTATACATATGAAAAAACATTATAAATACCCTTTTTCCCCTTTTTATAAGTGATCACATACCCTCTGTTCTCAGCTGTGTAAGGAGCTCAGGGAGGAGAAACAGCAGTGCACTGATTTTCTGGCTGTGCAGAGGGGGCATGTCAGCTGATCATTGGATACGCTCTCATCATAGCAAGAACACTGACCATGCTGGGCTCTCCTGCCCAGTGTGATCAGTTTTTAATAGGAAAGCAGAGAAACTGGCAGAAACATCAGGGATTTCACACAAAGGAAACAATAAAAAAGGAACAAGATACTTTGTCATACAAGTACAGCAGTCACATATCAGAAATATGAAAGGTTGGGTTTACACATTCTTTAATATCACTGGACAAAAAAAAATATAAAAAAAAAATAAAAATGTGGGTTTTTTCCCCAGTTTTAAAAGTAAAACTGTATTGGCCCTTGTTGCCACAGATGGTGGAGGGCGCCCACTGCAGAGTGCTTCGTTAAATACTGTACCTCCAGTGGAAGTATAGTATCAGAGTGCTTTTTATACACATCCATAGGTAGTCAATCATCACCTGATGTTTTTTCTGGTGGAGAAACAAATGTTCATTTTCTGCCTCTTGAAACTCCTCCTCTCAACAGGAGTTTAGAATGCAGATTCTGTGAATTTAGTGACACAGCAGTGCATATTCACAGAACATATTAAATACACTATATTGCCAAACGTATTGGGACACCCCTCCAAATCATTGGATTCAGGTGTTCCGATCACCTCCATGGCCATAGGTGTATAAAATCAAGCACCTAGGCATGCAGACTACTTCTGCAAACATTTGTGAAAGAATGGGTCACTTTCAAGAGCTCAGTGAATTCAAGCGTGATACTATGATAGGTTGCCTCCTGTGCAATAAGTCCACCTGTGAAATTTCCTTGCTACTAAATATTCCACTGTCAAGTGTTAGTGGTATTATAACAAAGTGGAAGCAACTGGGAACAATAGCAACTCAGTCACAAAGTAAAATGATAGAGTGGAGTCAGCGCATGCTGAAGTGCACAGTGCTCAGAAGTTGCCAACTGTCTGCAGTGTCAATAGCTAAAGACCTCCAAACTTTGTGTGGCCTTCAGATTAGCACAACAGTGCGTAGAGAACTTCATGGAATGGGTTTCCATGGTTGAGTAGCTGCATCCAAGCCTTATATCACCAAGTACAATGTAAAGCGTTGGATGCAGTGGTGTAATCCACGCCACCACTGAACCCTAGAGCAGTGGAGATGTGTTCTCTGGAGTGACAAATTATGGTTCTCTGTCTGGAAATCTGATGGACGTGTCTGAGTTTGGTGGTTGCCAGGAGAATGGTACTTGCCTGACTGCATTGTGCCAAGTATAAAGTTTGGTGGAGGGGGATTATGGTGTGGGATTGTTTTTCAAGGATTGGACTTCGCCTCTAAGTTCCAGTAAAGGGAACACTTAAGGCATCAGCATACCAAGAGATTTTGGACAATTTCATGATCCCAAATTTGTGGGACCAGTTGGGGATGACCCCTTCCTGTTCCCACATGACTGCGTACCAGTGCACAAAGCAAGGTCCATAAGACATGGATAAGCAAGTTTGGGGTGGAAGAACTTGATTCGCCTGCACAGTCCTGACCTCAACCTGATAGAACACCTTTTGGGATGAATTAGAGCAGAGACTGAGAGCCAGGCCTTCTTGTCCGACATCAGTGCCTGACCTCACAAATGCGCTTCTGGAAGAATGGTCAAACATTCCCAAAGACACACTCCTAAACCTTGTGGACAGCCTTCCCAGAAGAGGTGAAGCTGTTATAGCTGCAAAGGGTGGGCCAACTCAATATTGAACCCTACAGACTAAGACTGGGATGCCATTAAAGTTCATGTGAGTTTAAAGGCAGGTGTCCCAATACTTTGGCAATATAGTGTATGTGCCAAGGAAGTAAATACATGCAATTCTTCATTGAGTTTACAAACCTCAAGAATGATCAGATTAATAGGTGTAGGCTTGAAATATACGAAGCATAATGTGGAAATCAATATAGGATTACATTTTCACCATATATACAAGTGAATTTCCTCTCTCAATGTCCCGCAGATGTACAAGATTAGAAATTTCAATGCAAAAGGTGATAAACTCTCTTTCACTCAGTCCTTATCCTTTAGGCTCGATTCAGAATATTGTGGTCTGTGCAGCCTGCATTTGTTTGGGCACAGCAGCCCATTAATTTGAATGGGCTACTGTGCCTGTGTTGCATTTCCTGCACAAAAAAGGTGCATGCACCTTTTTAAAAACACAGCTACAGAGAAACTGCATGGTATTTTTGACCTTGCAGTTTCCTGTGGCTCCTGCAATCGCACTGCGGGCTGAGGCTGCTGCGAGTCTCAAAAGAGCAGTGCGATTCTGCTGTGGGTGGTTGCAGGTGCTGGAACAGATGAGATTCCTACACCTTCAACCAGTCCGCATAGTGTGGACCAGGGGTTAAAGTAGGTCTATCCAAACTGAGGCATCAGTAGCGGTATCAGTAAATTGTTCTGACCTCATGCCAGAAACAGCATTGCATAAGGGAGTCTGAGTCACTGAAAAGAGTTTGTCATGTTTGAACTGTATGTCTGTGTAGAGGTCTGTGTAGAATGGAACTCTGATGCCATTATGAGCAATGTTTTTCTCTTCTCTGACCATCTTATCAGGATTCCTCTGTCTTTAAGGGTGTATTGGCATTCTTTGTGCAGCAGTCTATCAAGAATAGGGAATACAGTAAATGCTTCTTTAAAAGATATAGCTGGTCCACTGCTCCACAAAGTCAGTAGGGTTAGACCCTTCAACTGGCTCCAACAGGCCCATTAACCAAACACTGTTTCTCTAGACTATATTCTTGATGCCTTAAAGTTATTCTAAAGGTGGTGGTTGTTTTTAAATAACAAACATGTCATACCTACCTGCTCTGTGTAATGGTTTTGCACAAAGCAGCCCTGGTCTTCTTCTTCTGGGGTCTTCCGTTGGTGCTCCTGGCTCCTCCCCCTTGATTGGTGCCCCCAATAGCAAGCCACTTGCTATGGGGGCACTGGTGAGTGCTCATTCCTGATCTCCAGTCTATGCATCCATAAGACACATAGAGCTGCGGCTCAGCCCCGCCTCCGCTCTCTCCTCATTGGCTCACTGGTTAATATTAACAGCAGTGGGAGCCAATGGCTCCCGCTGCCGTGTCTCAGTCAATGAGGAGAGAGACAGACCCAGGACAGCCGAGGCTCCCATGCAAATCACTGGATTGAGAGGGGGCTCAGGTGAGTATAAGGGAGGGGCTGTGGGGGGAGCAGCACACAGAAGGTCTAATCACCTTCATGCATAGAATGCGTGAAGGTAAAAATCCTTCAGCCTTTACAACCACTTTGTCTTTTTTTTTTTTGTGACAGCCAGATATGAGATTGATTTAACCTCTCTCATAGTGTAACTGAAGATAGTTTATCCTCAAATGAACTCATTCAGCTTTTCATTGCAGTTGTGCTTTTTCTAATCTTTTAAAGGTCCGGACACTTTTCAGACAACCCAGATGGCCTTTAATTGAGTCAAATTAGGCAGTACATGTTCCTGTAATACCTCCTTCAGCATAGGTTTTTAAGCAGTCTCTCAGAGGCATCAGCTAGACTACGAAGAATGATTGTATTGGGGTCACAAGCACTCACTGCATTACTATCTACCATACCAGCTTCTTGCACCTGTCAGGTTCGCCAACAGTTGCATCTGAGTGAAGTCATGATTGGTTTCCTTGCTTGAAGTCCAGGCATATTTGCCAAGGTTAGTTGTGGTTTCTTTGACCTTATCAGACAGCTTCAATGGACACTGGTTGGGTCCTGCTGCAGTGCCATCTTGACTCCCCAGGGTCGAAGTTTCCTCTTGGTTCTCACAGATCTGCTTTGTAGGGGGCTCACAAGGAATGCAATGTTGCACAGATCCGAGCAGCAAGAGTCAGGTAAAATAGTAGGTATAGTAGAGCTGATAAACGGATCACTGAAATATCTATGGAAGAGCTCCATGCACTTGGCCACAGTCCTGTCTATTCTTGAAGCTCTAGCAAATACTTTCAAGTGTTAAAAGGCAAAAGTAATTTCCATGTGATGTATTTTTATGGAAATCTAGAAAATGTAGAGCCTGCATTCCCAAAACGCTAAAAAAAATATTGTTATAGGAGTATATTTGCAGAGTCCAGTTCCATTGCCAGCCAATCAGATTGCATAAAATAGATATTGCTATTAGAATATTGCAGATAAAACTCTGAATATTTAGAATGGAAATATCGGTACAAAGCAGAATTAAAGTTATCTAGTCTAGAAGTATCACGTTCCCATCGTCAGATAATCTGATATCTTATTTATCTTCCTTATACCAAGAAGTGCTTACTTCTGCATATGCCTCCAGGTAATGAAGAATATTCCTCCTACTTGTAGTCATCACCAATATATTATGTGATTGGTGATGACTACAGTTGTACCTCATCCCCTGGCTGGATAAAGACCATTTAGATTTTTTAAAGCCACCTTCCACACCTTTGAACACTTTAGAAAGATGGATACAATTCTGGAGTGCTTTGCATCATCAGTGAAGAGACATTACTTACTTTCATGCACATAATTTCCATTTGAGGATGGGCTTATTTGTGTAGTATTAGCCTTTCCAAAAATGTTACATTAATTATATGCTCAAAGCCTGGTTAGATCACAACATGAACACAAATAAAGCTGTTTTGCTTGGTTTTAACGACAACAAAAACCTGACAGTTGTTAACGGCTCCCTTCTATAAAGAAAGCTAAGGCTAGGGACGCACACTCGAGTGTGCACAGACTATGAGTGTGCTAATCAGAACTACAAGTCTGTCTGCTATGGTGGCGTATGGGACTTGTAGTTTATTAATTCACAGACCTTTGTGAATTATTGATGCGACTGTGAGGGCAGAGCCCTGCACAGCTGTGACACTTTTATATGTGATATCAGCTGCTAGGGAGAGGAACCCCCACCAATTCAGTATAAAAGCAGAATGACACACACACAAATACATTTGTAACAATTGTTCTATTGCTTTACTTTTTTGTAGTTTTAATGGACATTGAATATGTTTTGTCTTATTTAACATTTTTAAAAAAGGTTTTGCTTTCCCTTTATTTAGACATCTAAAATTCCAACTTTTTCTCTTGTCAAGATTGAAAATCTCTCTATATAAATCTAATATAAAGGACCAGGTTCACTGGAACCTCCATTATGGTAGACATAGAAATTAGATAGTGGGTCAATGGTAGAGATATTTTTTTTCCAGTATTTGTATAGCACCGACATGCAGTAATATTCAACATTTACACAGTACATATGTCCATTCACATCAGTTCTCTCCCCTGAAGGGGTTTACAGTCATATTTGTCATAACACATATATTAGGACTCACAAACAAACCTAATCAACAGCCAACTTAATCAGGGGTCAGCTAACTTACCAGTATAGTGCCAGAAGAAAACCTATACATAAAAAGGAATAACAGACAAAACACCATGCAAACAGTGTTCCTGGTGGGGATTGAACCTCAACAGTGCAATGTGCTAGCCACAGTAATGTAAATATATAAATGCATGCAACTAAATGGGGTTTTCAAGGCTAGGAAAGGCTGGGGACCAATACCATGGTTCTTATCTAGCATTGCATGAACACATCCTTGTTCAGCTCCCCAGCAGTTCAGCCAATAGAGCCATAAATTGGTAAAAACCCAAACCTAGATCCAAACATTATTGAAGGCAATGGTGAAGGAATTCAAGTAGATGCACTTCCACCACTAACAGACTCAGTTGTATTACTGCTAGGTATTCCAGGTGATGTTATTGACCAGATTTGGTCAATGATGTCACCGGGGATTACCCCAGTAAATTTAAAATTACCACAGCAGTAAATCTGTCATTGAACAGCACACAGATCATCGGCTCATCATAAATATGTGTTACCTTGCTAGACAACTGGATTGACAGATATATCCCTGGATTCCATGATTGATCCTAGATTTACTTCAAGGGACTTTACTAAACTTTAATGTAACCGTCTGTGGTTTTTTATCATTAAAAGGGTTTTTAATTGGTGTTGAGGATTTTACTTTACGTTTAACCCTATGTGGAAATGGGTAAGGGGTTAAAACGCACCCTTGTTCGCATTCCCTTGAAATAGAGGTAGATGACTGGTCACCCTTATTTTATAAAGGGGGCTTCCATTATTTAACCATAAGCCCCCATTTTATTACCCCCCACCTTTTTGGGGGGGCACATAGAGATGGAAGCGGCACATCGAGGTGGAGGTGGTGCCTCTACACTGTGACATCAATTCTTTGCAAGGGGGAGGGGTCTTTGCCACCAACCCCTTTGCAAAGTACCCACTTAATGTTAAAAAGCTTTTTATATAAGCCCTTGGCTGTGGAGGGCTTTCTATGTAATTCTGGTGGCAATACATTGTTGAATTATAAACCAGCCATGTACCAGTTTATAATTAGACAATGTAAAAAAAGACTGTGTGATTAATTGTATGTGCATAATTATTGATACTGTATATAGCTATGCATGCAGGGCACCTTTTATGCACCAAACACAGTGCACTTGAACTTCAAAGGTGTTCATTTCTAGCTTTACATCTGCAATGTTTGGGACCAATTTTGCATATTCATGAACACGAACCACAACCCTATTCTTAATGCTGTGCTGTTTTTTTCCTGTGTATTTCCTTTTCTTCAATGAATAAAACATGCCTGAATATGAAACATTACAGACAGGTATCAAGCATGTTTTATATATATATATATATATATATATATATATATATATATATATATATATACATACACACATATACACACACACACTTCTGCTCTATACTCTCTAAGACTGCTTTTCGAAACATACAGTAAAGCATGATGTTGATTGCAAATGTAGCAAAGTCAGTAACTGCTTTGCTAATATGTTTAACACTCATTAGACATATTCATAAAACAAGTGCAAAAGGTCTAAAGCTGTGTACACAAAAAAATAATGGACTTCTAACAAACATTATCTTTACTCTCATTACAGCAAAAAGTAAACATTTGTTGACAAGTGGTATGTGGCAATACTTTTAATTAGCTGCTCCACACATCTTGCATATTAAGTACAAGTTTGTATTTAGCATACAACTCAACCCTTTGGGAAAACTGGACTTGAGTGCCGGCTTCAACTCTGCATTCCATGAACAGCATTCTAATTGTTTCACAAATAACACCAAAAAAATGGTTCACATGACCTCATGCAGTATTTTCAATTAAATAAAGATAGCCCCATGGCAACAACAGAGTGTGTGGGGCTTAAATGTTATCCTTGCTTAAACATGCATGTGTGATTACATTGTAAACCTCACAATACTGTTTATCAAGTACATTTTTGTAAAAAAAAAAAAAATAATAATAGAGGTTATAGCCATGTCCACTTTTAAAAACTCTGATGATACATGTGCTAAATAGAACAAAATAGCCTGTATTAATAATATTTCTAATGGTTTTCATTATATGTCTATAGCACAAACTGTTGGCGCTATATAAATCCTGTATAATAATAATAATAATAATACCCTTTTATGTACATAATTGGGTTTAAAAAAAAAAATATTAGACACAAGTCCACCTGGTTCAACCAATTGACAAAAACCCCCCCCAAATAAATAAATTGAAAACCTGCTTATACAGAACCCTATACTCACAGTTGATCTAGATGAAGGCAAACAAAACTCTTATGCATGGTCGTATGATCCCCAGTCAGATATTTCATGGATCAACGGTCCCTGGTGTTATAAATGTTAGTTTACTGCGCATTTAGGAATGCATAGTTTTTAAAACAATCAAGGGACTTGGTTAGAAATATTTCCTGAGGGAGTCTATTCCACAATTTTACTTTTAATTCCAAACTCTATATTTCTTATAATTAGGTTTAAAAGAGAGGTTTTAGCTCATGGATAAGTGGAGACATGCTCAAACGTAAACAATTTATTTGCTTGCAACTAAAAGCAAGAGTTGAATTCGGTTGAAGATGTCTTTTCTTCCAAGGACAAACCATAAAGATGTTTACCCCAACTATAAAGGGCCTTGACACACTTAGACCAACCCCATTTTCCAGATGTCTTCTACAATTGGGTAAAGATCTTAAAATACAAATCACAAATGCACAATTTGCATATTTCTCTTTCCTCTAAAATAGAAGAGGTTAACAACAAACCTCTTTCCCGTTGGCATAATACCCCAGTTAAATTACATTGGATGTTCCGAGTCATCACCATTGTGTTGGAGAGGCTGACAGGAAGTCCCTTCTCATGTCCATATCTGGTGGTGTGGCCTACATATTAATGTTAACTGGGATAAGGTTCTATCTTTCTCATTGAGTTGATCCAAAGTAGTAAAGTTCCACAAATTGCATGTTATTTATTGTTTCATTGTATCAATGAACCAACAGGCCAATATAAACAGTCTATTACACCACATTTACTTACTACTGCTATAATACCAGTATTCTGGCAACAATCTGAAATCCCAACCGTTCAGCAATGGTTCCAATACACTTACCACCTGTGTCTTATGGAGGATCTTATGTCTTGTGTCTGAGATAAGCAAAGCCTTTCCTACAAAATATGGGCATGTTGGTTTGTCTTTAAGTCTACTCCTTCTTACCTGTACCTTGTCGTAATGTCTTCTATGCTTACTTCTGGTTGTTTATACTGTATATACGGAGACCAATTAATTTGCAGTCAAGGTCATTCCTCTTCTCCCTTCCCCATTCTTTTTTTTTAATCACACCTCTATAATTCACTATTTGTCCTCTCCATGTTACTCAAATTCTTACATCTTTTCCCTCTTATGAGGTTCTATTTTATGGTAAATTGCAGTCTCTATCTATAGTAGAATTTGTAATGTCATTACACTATGTGCGCACAATTAATAGGCAAATATTTTGGCCAAATCATCGTTTTTATGCATATTGTCCTACTCCAAGCTGTATAAACGTGAATGCTTATGGGATTTAAGCATAACAGGTGTAATAAGGGTGTGTGTGGCTTAAGGAGATCAATGCTCCATAACAAGGTGTACATAATTATTAGGCAGCTTCTTTTCCTCAGGCAAAATGGTCAAAAAAGAGATTTAACTGACTCAAAGTCAAAACTGTAAAAAGTCTTTCAGAGGGATGATGTACTGTTGAAATTGCTAAGATATTGGGGCATGATCACAGAACCAACATACCTTTTGTTGCAAATAGTCATCAGGGTCACAAGAAACGTATTGAGAAAAAAAAAAGACAAATTTGAGAAAAAAAAAAGACAAATTAACTGCCAAAGATTTGAGAAGAATCAAATGTGACGCTATCAGGAAACTAATATCCTCCAGTGGTGTCATATTCCAGAACTGCAACCTACCTGGAGTGCCCAGAAGTACAAGGTGTTGAGTGCTCAGAGACATGGCCAAGGTAAGGAAGGCTGAAACCCGACCACCACTGAACAAGACACATAAGTTGAAACGTCAAGACTGGGCCAAATATCTGAAGACAGATTTTTTTAAAGATTTTATGGACTGATGAGAGTGACTCTTGACGGACCAGATGGATAGGCCCATAGCTGGATCAGTAACTAGCACAGAGCTCCACTTTGATTTAGATGCCAAAGGTGGAGGTGGGGTACTGATATGGGCTGATATTATTAAAGATGAGCTAGCTGGACCTTTTCAGGTTGAAGATGGGCTCAAAATCAAGTTCCAAACCTACTGCCAATTTTTAGAAGACACTTTCTTCAAGCAGTAGCACAGGAAAAAGTTTGCATCTTTCAAGAAGACCATGACATTTATGCAGGACAATGCTCCATCTCATGCATCGAAGAACTCCACTGTGTGGCTAGCCAGGAAAGACCTTAAGGTGTTACTAAACCCACAACAGTAAAATCAGTCTGTATTTGCAGTAAAGCATGCTTGTTATACTCACTGTGGAACCTAAGAGGTTAATCCTCTGCATTGTGTAAAAATGCTATTTGATCCTGACTTCTCTGATCCCCCCTTATTGCAGTGCCCCCCTCTTATCTTCTAAGACATATCGTGTGGAGACACTCTGCACATGCTAAGTTTAGTGTGTATTGCTAGAGAGGTTTTTCTTTTTCCCCTGGGAGAGTGCATGTGATCAGCACAAGGCCAATCATCACTGTCCAGACAGAGGTCAGGGGTTCTGCATCCTTCTACAGCAGAAAGAAAACTCCTCCTATAAGCTGTAGCCAGTGCTCTGCTGAACAATGATAGAAGCCACAAGACTGATTATATATATATATATATATATATATACACATACATATACATACAGTTGCAAGAAAAAGTATGTGAACCCTTTGGGATTACGTGGAGTTTTGCATGAATTGGGCATAAAATGTGCTCTGAACGTCATCTAAGTCACAACAATAGAAGAACACAGTCTGCTGAACATAATACTACACAAACATTAGATGTTGCCATGGTTTAATTGCACATAACATGAAACATTCACAGTGCAGGGAGGAAAAAGTATGTGAACCTTTGGACTTAATAACTGGTTGACCCTCCTTTGGCAACAATAACCTCAACCAAACGTTTCCTGTAGTTGCAGATCAGACCTGCACAACGATCTGGAGTAATTTTGGCCATTCCTCTTCACAAAACTGTTTCAGTGTAGCAATATTCTTGGGATGTCTGGTGTGAATCGCTCTCTTAAGGTCATGCCACAGCATTTCAATCGGGTTGAGGTCAGGACTCTGACTGGGCCACTCCAGAAGGCGTATTCTGTGCTGTTGCAGCCATTGTTTTGTTGAATTACTTGTATGCTTTGGGTCATTGTCCTGTTGCATCACTCATCCTCTGCGGAGCTTCAGTTGGTGGACAGCTGGTCGTACGTTTTCCTGCAAAATGTCTTGATAAACTCTGGAATTCATTTTCCCATCAATGACAACAATCCGTCCAGGCCCTGAGGCAGCAAAGCAGCCCCAAACCATGATGCTCCCTCCGCCATGTTTTACAGTGGGGATGAGGTTTTGATGTTGGTGTGCTGTGCCTTTTTTTCTCCACACATAGTGTTGTGTGTTCTTCCCAAACAACTCAATCTTGGTTTCATCTGTCCACAGTATATTTTGCCAGTAGTGCTGTGGAACATCCAGGTGCTCTTTTGCAAACTTCAAACGTGCTGCAATATTCTTTTTGGACAGCAATGGCTTCCTCCGTGGTGTCCTCCCATGTACTCCATTCTTGTTTAATGTTTTCCTTATTGTAGATGTGTCAACAAAAATGTTAGCATGTGCCAGAGATTTCTGTAGGTCTTTAGCTGACACTCTGGGATTCTTCTTTACCTCATGCAGCATTCTGCGCTGTGCTCTTGCAGTCATTTTTACAGGACGACCCCGCCTAGGGAGAGTAGCAACAGTGCTAAACTTTCTCCATTTGTAGACAGTCTGTCTTACCGTAGACACATGAACATTAAGGCTTTTGGTGATACTTTTGTAACCCAATTCCAGCTTCATACAAGTCAACAATTCTTGATCGTAGGTCTTTTGAGAGCTCTTTTCTGCGAGGCATGGTTCACATCAGACAGTGCTTCTTGAAACCAGTAAACCCAAAACAGGTGTGTGTTTTTTAAGGGCAGGACAGCTGTCAGCAACACATCCAATATCATCACACTGATTGGAGTCAAGGTTGGCTCACTCCTGGCTCCAATTAGCTCTGGGAGAAGTCATTAAGCTAGGGCCTCACATACTTTTTCCTCCCTGCACTGTGAATGTTTACATGTCATGTGCAATTAAACCATGGCAACATCTAATGTTTGTGTAGTATTATGTTCAGCAGACTGTGTTCTTCTATTGTTGTGACTTAGATGACGTTCAGAGCACATTTTATGCCCAATTCATGCAAAACTCCACGTAATCCCAAGGGGTTCACATACTTTTTCTTGCAACTGTATATATATATATATATATATAAATAAAAATAAGACTGCTGCTGAGAAAAGGTATTTAGCCGTTTATATTTACTAAAATAATTGCACTTCCATGTTGTGTGTACTGTGGGAGACCAGATATAGTGAATGCAGGGTCCTGGGGTTAGTAGCACTTTAAAGATGAAAGAATAAGGACATGGCCCCTTTCTCACCTGACCTAAACCATATTGAGAACTTGTGGGCCCTTCTTAAAAGCAGGAGATTTATGGTGAAGGAAAACCGTACACCTTTCTGAACAGTGTCTGGGAAGCTGTAGTTATTGCTGCACAAAAAGTTGATCAACAGATCAAGAGACTGACGGACTCCACGAATGGAAGGCTTATGACCATTATTGAAAAGAAGGGTGGCTATATTGGCCACTGATTTTTTTTTTTTGTCAGAAATGTTTATTTGTAAATTTTGAGATGTTTACTTTCATCTGTTAAAATTAAAATAATAAACAAGTGATGAGAAACTGTTTGTTTTTCATTTAGTTGCATAATATTTCTGCACACTAATAGTTGCCCAATAATTGTGTACACAGAGCTATTCTCCTTAGAAAGCCAAAACCTCACTTTTACTTTCTTAAATATTCAGGTTGGAGGTTTATTAACATTTTGGATTGACCGAGCACTGTAGTTTTTCAATAGTAAAATTAATCCTCAAAAATACAACTTGCCTAATAATTGTGCACACAGTGTACTAATTTTGCTGTTAATTACCTTGTATCCTACTGCATTTCTTTTGCATATTTGTTATTCAGACCATGGTATCATGATCTTTTCTTTTTACATGTTCTCATTCTATTTTATACGTCTGAAAATGTAATAAACAAGTATTAAACAAAAAAAAAGCAAGGTTCACAAAATCGAACCTTGGGTAGACTACTAATAACTTTCGTCCATTCACAGAGGTGGTCAGCGACCCGTTGACCACGATCTACCCGCCAACCACAGGTGGGCAATAGGTAGATCACAAAGAAATCCCTGCTTTGCGAACCCTGTTCTCTCCCCCATAGCTGCAGAGCGGCACAGGCACATGCTCAGCTAATCCTAGGCTGCAGAGGCAGCCCGTGTCCCTTGGATATGTATGGCTGTGGAGCAGGGAAAGCTTCTGAAATAGCTCATACAGGCTTGGGCTCTTCTGATCTCTTGCAGCGTGTAGTGCACTCACCACCACAAACCCTATTCTCCGAATCCAAGAAGCTTGCAAGTAATATCAAGTGAGAGGAGGGCCATGGCAGATTCTGTACACCACTCTCTTGAAGAAAAGAACTTCTGTGCCCTCCTGAACCCCCAGTATTATGCCCTCCTGACAACCCAGCCCTGCTGACTTCCTAGTACTGTGTCCTCCTGATCCCCTAATACTGTGTCCACCTAAACCCCCAGTACCGTGCCCTCCTGACCTCCCTGCACCACTCCTTCAGCACCGTGCCCTCCTAAACTCCCTGCACTGTACCCTCCTCATCCCTCCTGACCCTTCAGTTCTGTACCCTACTGACCTCCCTGCACCATGCCCTCCTGACCCCTAAGTACTATACCTTCCTGGGCTCCCTGCTTTACAGTATGAAACATTAATTACTCTCTGAACATGGCCAAATTTCTATCCATTTACAGACTAAATTTTCTATAGCCTATAGAAACTAGCACACATCAGCCATGGTAGGTCTGTAGTTACTTGGGAAAGACTTTGATCGCTTTTTAAGGTCAGATACTATATTGATCATGCACCAATCCATACAAAGCCAGTCAAAGGGTAAAAACTTGAAATTGCTTTGAAGTAGTGCCCAGCTCTTTGGGGACACATGGGTGAAAGCCATGTCGTCCAGGTGCTAGAAGACCCTTTTTTAAAATCCTCATTAACACACTTTCCCAGAATTTCCTATGGAAAGGCTCATAACATCCAGAGCAAAATTGCCCCAAACAAACGTAAAACGCATCAGACAACTTTGGGCCCTCTCACTACATTTCTTAGTCTAAAGGGCATGTTTGGTGAAAGAAAAAATTGTGCCTTGCGTGCCCTTTCGTGAGACATGGGCAAACTTTGTAAATCAAAGGAAAGACATACACCATCAAAGAATTCCAAAACTGCTCCTCTGAATATGCAGTGTACTGTTTTACGTGCCTTTGTGGCAGTTGTGTTTAAAATAAAAGCAGTCAGACATCACTAACCTGATAAATCACTGTTTTTGGTAGAAATGATATTTCTACATGGCAAATAATTTACTAGCAGGTGTAGTAGAGTAATAGAAATCCAACAGACCCAACAGTCATGACATGCATGCTGCTGATTCTGTGTAATTGAATCACTAATTGAAAGGGGCATGTTCAAAATAATAGCAGTGTGGAGTTCTATTAGTGAGGTCATTCATTCTTTGAAAAACAGGTGGCAATTATTGCCCTTATTTAAGGAAGGAAGGCAGCAAATGTTGTACATGCTGGTTACAGTGCATTTCTCTCTGAAATTGAGGAAAAATGGGTCGTTCCAGACATTGTTCAGAAGAACAGCGTACCTTGATTAAAAAGTTGATTGGAGAGGGGAAAACATATAAAGAAGTGCAGAAAATGATAGCCTGAGCTAAAATGATTGCAAATGCTTTAAAATGGCAACCAAAACCTGAAAGACATGGAAGAAAGTGAAAAACTACCATTTGAATGGATAGAAGAAAAGCCAAAATGGCAAGGAGTCAGCCAACAATCAGCTCCAGGAAGATCAAAGAAGGTCTAAAGTTACCTGTGAGTACAGTTACAATTAGAAGACGCCTATGTGAAGCCAAGCTATCTGCAAGAAGGGCGGCAAAGTCCCACTGTTGAAAAAAAGACATGCTGAAGAGGTTACAATTTGCCAAAGAGCACATTGACTGGCCCAAAGAGAAATGGCGCAACATTTTGTGGACTGATGAAAGTAAGATTGTTCTTTTTGGGTCTAGTGGCCGGAGACAGTTTGTCAGACGACCCCCAAACACTGAATTCAAGCCACAGTACACTGTGAAGACAGTGAAGCATGGTTGTGCAAGCATCATGATATGGGAATGTTTCTCATACTACGGTGTTGGGCCTATTTATCACATACCAGGGATCATGGATCAGTTTGAATACATCAGAATACTTGAAGAGATCATGCTGCCTTATGCTGAAGAGGATATGCCCTTGAAATGGGTGTTCCAACAAGACAACGACCCCAAACACACCAGTAAAAGTGCAACATCTTGGTTCCAGACCAATAAGATTGATGTTATGGAGTGGCCAGCCCAATCCCCGGATCTTAATCCAATAGAAAACTTGTGGGGTGACATCAAAAATGCAGTTTGATGCAAAACCAAGAAATAGAGAAGAACTGTGGAATGTAGTCCAATCATCCTGGGCTGGAATACCTGTTCACAGGTGCCAGAGGTTGGTTGACTCCATGCAACACAGATGTACAGCAGTTCTTAGAAACAGTGCTTATACAACTAAATATTCATTAAGTGATTCAAAGGAAATCTTCAAACATTTTTCCGTTTATATAGTGAATGTTTGAGTTTGTAAAGAAGAATACAAACACTGCTATTTTTTTGAACAGTCTAATATTCACTTTTCTTCAATTTGTTTAGAGGAACACAAATTTGATATATTTTTCTTCATGTTTTGATTTGGAATAGAACGTGTAGTGTTCCCAATGCATTTTGTGTATGGAAATAAAAGCTATTAGAAGGATTTTGAGCTTTTGAGTTGAGTTTTTCAACACACTGCTATTATTTTGAACACAACTGTAGGTAGAACCATTAGAACCTTGAGAAAGTGCTTTGGTGAACACAGAAGCCTCATTGAGGATGGTAATAACCAGCATAACATTCCCAGACACTTTCTCGAAATGCATCAGGAATCTACCGTGGGTCTGTTAATCTGGGTCATAGAATCCATTTCTAGGTCTCTCCCCATTGTGGAACGTTTTAAACGTTTATGCCAATGAGAGACCTTCTGAATTTATACATTGGGGACCCTCACCCCAGAGATCTCAATGAGTTACTAGAGATCCACACTTTACTATAAATCATGAACCAATATATAGGTTCTTAGTCTTTTGTTATCCCAAATTTCACCCAATATCCATGGCCGTTTAGTCCCATAAACATACTAAAAACCCCTAGAGACCCCATAAAAATATAACTGTGAACTAGTCTTGAATATGTGACTTCTCTATACATGCATGCATTTCTTATACACGCATGTTTGCACACATATGTGTACATATACATACAGTATATATAAGATAGACATGTGACTTTGTTTCCACATACTTATCCATCTTAATGATATAGTGGAAGCTTTTCTATTTTCTATTCTATTTTTTATTTTAAGTTTCTATTTCTTATTCCTTATTGTGTTTTTTCTTTTCCTTTGCTTCTCCTATGGTCACAGTTAATATTTGCTATACAGACATTTTTCTTACTTTCTTTTTCCTCCCTCCCATCTCCCTTCTGCTTACTTATTATGCATTTATTTCTTATGGTGCAATATTTATATTTAATTTTAAATTGTATATACAAGGTCAGCTGGGCTTTGCAGTCCTCCAGACGTTCTAGTTCTATAAATAGAGCATTTTAGGCAGTTCACTCCTAGGCCTGTAGAAGCAGCAGCTAGCTCCAAGCGCGCAGCCTTGCCTTTTCTCTCTCTGGTTGCCGACCTTCCCCCTGTGTGATGTCATGTTGAGGTCCATGCCGATCACAGACACTTCCGGTTCCAGCGGTGGTACCCTGGGACTCCCTACCATCAACAGCGCTCTGGGACCTTCTTCACCACCGACGGAGGCCCCCCATCCTAATCGGACGGATCCCTGCAGGACACATAAGACGGCAGCATACCCAGAAATCATCCTTACTGATGGGCTTTTAAACCACTTCATTATTGTGATGTTTTTGTTATCATTTGTGGCTTATTAACCGCTTGCCGCCCTGCCACTGTGTTTATACGTGTGCAGGGCGGCAGTGGAGCGCAAAACCACGTTTAAAAACGGGTTCCGCGCTCCCGACACTTTCGCGGGCAGGGGGCGCGCGCGCCCGCCGACCCGCGGGTGATCCGATTCGATCCAGGAGGGATCAATCATTAGATTTCAGCCAGTGATTTCTGGCTGAAATCGGATGATCGGTCCCTGTCCTATCCTGTCCTGTGTTGATATTTACACAGGGCAGGATATGATGTCATTCTTCTCTGCCTGGACACATTCCGTTCCAGACAGAGAAGAAGAGACATTTAAACGTGAGTAAAACACTACACTAACAGTTAGAACACACTCTAGGACACATTTAACCCCCTGATTGCCCCCCCCCAGTTAACCCTTCACTGCCCTGTCACCAGTGTACCTGATCAGTGAAGCGATTTTTATTGATCACTGTATCAGTGTCGCTGGCGACTTCCAATAGTGCTAGCGCCCCTCCCAGATAGCGCCAGTTTGCCCCCTAGTACACCAATAAAGCCATTTAACCCCTTAATTTCCCCCCCCACCCCCCCAGTTAACCCCTTAACTGCCCTGTCACCAGTGTCACTGATCAGTGAAGCGATTTTTACTGATCACTGTATCAGTGTCGCTGGCGACTTCCGATAGTGTTAGCGCCCCTCCCAGATAGCGCCAGATTGCCCGCTAATACACCAGTAGTCCCGTCTAACCCCTTGATCGCCTCCCCCCCCCTCCCCGAGTTGACCCCTTCACTGCCCTGTCACCAGTGTCACTGATCAGTGAACCAATTTTTACTGATCACTGTATCAGTGTCGCTGGCGACTTCCGTTAGTGTTAGCGCCCCTCCCAGATAGCGCCAGATTGCCCGCTAATACACCAGTGATCCCGTCTAACCCCTTGATCGCCCCCCCCTCCCCCCTGAGTTGACCCCTTCACTGCCCTGTCACCAGTGTCACTGCTCAGTGAACCAATTTTTACTGATCACTGTATCAGTGTCGCTAGCGACTTCCAATAGTGTTAGCGCCCCTCCCAGATAGCACCAGTTTGCCCGCTAGTACACAGATAATCACATTTGACCCCTTGATTGCCAGGAACACGCTTACTTGCACGCTAAACCTTCATTGCTAGTATAGTGTCTGATTGGATCAATATCTTTGATCAGATCAGCGCTATACCAGCATTCACATTACTTTAGTATCCCCAAAAACGCAGTGTTAGCGGGATCAGCCCCAACACCTGCCAGCACCTGCGTTTAGCCCCTACGCCCCCCCCTTCTCCCCCGGCAAGTGCAGTGTCAGTAGATAACTGTCACTTGATACATATTACACACAAAACCGCAGTGTTCACAGAATCAGGCCTGATATCTGTTAGCACTTGTCGGTAAATTTTTTGTAGCGGTTCAAGCAGTCCCTGACAGCCAGGCGCTCTTTTTCCCGTGAGTCGCACTAGGTACCTGTAAATTTAGTGGCCAAAATGTCTAAGCAAAGGTACACTAGTGAAGAGGCCTATAGGATTCTGAGCATGTCAAGTGAGAGCGAAGGGGAAGACTCACTGGCAGAATCAGGCTCAGAATACGAACCTATAGACAGCAGCGGCACCCTGACAGCTAGCTCAGGCGACGAGGAAGTGGTCCCTGCTAAGGTCAGGCGTACCCGATCCCATTCACAGGTTGCTGAGGTGGTACAAATGCATGATGACTCTCATATGCAGCAGAGTGCCAGTACTAGTGCCGCAGTATCTTTTGGTGAACTGGCGAGCACCAGCGGCCTAGTACGTCCTGGTCGTAGGCATACCAGCACTGCAGTATCACTTGGTGACGTGGCGAGTCCCATAAGTGTAGTACAAGCTGGTGCAGTGGCGAGCACAAGTAGTGTCCCGCGGCCACCAAGAATTCGCAGACAGGCCCGTAGAGCCCCTAGTGTCCTTCCGGATGTGCTTGCAAATCCCGATTGGCAGCCCACAAATTCTGCAGCACCCGTACTTCCCCCATTCACTGCCCAACCCGGAATTCAGGTGGAAACAGCAAATTTAAATACTCCCCTTAATTTTTTTGAGCTGTTTTTCACAGAAGATCTTTATGCATTGATTGTGGATCAAAGCAATTTATATGCACGCCAATTTATCGCCGCCAACCCAAATTCAAACCTTGCCAGACCATTCGCATGGAAACCCATTACGGTTTCCGAATTTAAAGTTTTTTTGGGCCTAACCCTCAACATGGGCATTAATGATAAAAATCAATTGCGGTTGTATTGGTCCACCGACCCTCTTGTTCACATGCCCGTGTTCTCTGCTGCCATGGCCAGGCATAGATATGAGAGTATAATGCGTTTTATGCACTTCTACGACAACTCACTCAGTCTTCCTCGGGGTGACCCTGAATTTGACCGGCTCCACAAAATTCGGCCCCTCGTAAATCACTTTAACCAAAAATTTGCAGATGTGTATACGCCCCAGAAAAACATCTGCATCGATGAGTCCCTCATTCAATATTCTGGCCGCCTTGTAATCAAACAATATCTCCCCAGCAAGCGTGCCAGATATGGGATCAAGATGTATAAGACCTGTGAGAGGGCAACAGGCTATACATGTAAGTTTCGGATTTACGAGGGAAAAGATAGTTACTTGGAGCCCCCCGGATGCCCAGACTACATGGGGAGCAGTGGCAAGATAGTTTGGGACTTGGCGTCATCCTATTTCCACATGGGGTACCACTTATACGTGGACAATTTTTATTCAAGCGTGCCACTATTTAGACATTTGTTCAATTTGGGAATTTGCACATGTGGCACTGTGCGATCTAATCGCCGAGGCTTCCCCCAACGGCTTGTAAATACCCGTCTTAAAAAGGGGGAAAAAGCCTGCTTGAGAAATGAAGAATTGCTCGCAGTGAAGTGGAAGGACAAACGGGATGTTTACCTCCTGTCTTCCATTCATGCAGATACGACCGTCCAAATTACCACGGCAACTGGTGTTGAGAAGCCCCTCTGTGTCCACGATTATAACCTTAACATGGGAGGGGTGGACTTCAATGACCAGATGATGCAGCCGTATTTAGTTTCCCGAAAATCCAAACGCTGGTACATAAAAGTGTCAGTTTATTTATTTCAATTGGCTCTATATAATGCTTTTGTTCTCTATAAAGCAACTGGACATAGTGGATCATACCTAAATTTCCAGTTAGAGAACATCAGGGCCCTTTTGTATCCAGAAGGTGCTGTGCCCCAAATCCCTCTCCCAGATGCAGTTAGCCGTCTGCATGAGAGACATTTTCTCGATACCATTCCTGGTACCCCAACCCAAAGAAGACCCCAAAAAAGATGTCGTGTCTGCAGCAAACGTGGAATTAGGCGTGACAGCCGCTATTGTTGTCCCTCCTGTCCTGGCCAACCTGGCCTCTGCATCAAGCCCTGCTTCCGCCTCTACCATACACTAGTGAACTATTAGTATAGGGTACAGCACGGCACAGATCAGGGCACATTTACACAGGGTCTCAAAAGATGTTCGGTAGTCAGGAAACTGGCTATCGCATTTGGAGAGACCCTACCAGCTGTTTAAATGTTTGAAGTTTGGAAAAAAAAGTTAAAAAAAATAAATAAAAGTACAAATACCCCCCAAAAAAATAAAAAAATGTAAAAACCAAAAATAGTTATAGTTTTTTTTGTTGTTGTCATTTTTGTGATTGTTCGACTTTCACTGGTTTATTGTTGTTTTATTGTTAACCATTTCTGTTTGCAGGAATGCTTTCAGCTGCAGCGCTGACCTGTTTATTCTGACAGCAACAGGAACTTGCTCTCAGAATAGACATAAGTCAGCGTGAGCAGCGCTGTTGGATGAGATTTTTCATCCGCAGTTATAAAAAACAGAATATATGCCAAAGCATGGGGGCCTGGGGTGGCCTGTGGGTGGATGGCCCCTATGCTTCGGCATATATATTTTATATTTGTTGGCACATTTCATGTGTGCCCACCATTAGAAGTGGGTGGATTGAGGGAGGTTTCTAATGGTGGGCATACCACCACACACTTTTCCTTATAAAGTTGTTGAGTTTATGTTTTATTGTTAACCCTTGTTGATTTCTTTGCAGGAACGTCAAACTGCAGCACTGACCTGTTTATTCTGACAGCAACAGGGTCTTGCTTTCAGAATAGACATAAGTAGGTGTGTGCAGTGCTGTCGGATGAGATTTTTCATCCGCAGTTAAAAAAAAGAGAATATATGCCAAAGCATGGGGGCCTGGGGTGGCCACTGGGTGGATGGCCCCTATGCTTCGGCATATATATTTTATATTTGTTGGCACATTTCATATGTGCCCACCATTAGAAGTGGGTGGATTGAGGGAGGTTTCTAATGGTGGGCATACCACCACACACTTTTCATTATAAAGTTGTTGAGTTTATGTTTTATTGTTAACCCTTGTTGATTTCTTTGCAGGAACGTCAAACTGCAGCACTGACCTGTTTATTCTGACAGCAACAGGGTCTTGCTTTCAGAATAGACATAAGTAGGTGTGTGCAGTGCTGTCGGATGAGATTTTTCATCCGCAGTTAAAAAAAAGAAAATATATGCCAAAGCATGGGGGCCTGGGGTGGCCAGTGGGTGGATGGCCCCCATGCTTCGGCATATATATTTTATATTTGTTGGCACATTTCATATGTGCCCACCATTAGAAGTGGGTGGATTGAGGGAGGTTTCTAATGGTGGGCATACCACACACTTTTTCTGGCAGAGATTTCTTCTCTTTTTTTTCATTCAGCCCACAGGCTGCATAAAGAAAAAAAGAACATAGCATATACACCCAACAAGGACCAGTGACGTACTGGTACATCACTGGACTTTGAATGGTTATACCAGGGTGATGCCTGCAGCTGCAGGCATCATCCTGGTTTTATTTTTTTCAGCCGGAAATGGGCTTTCATGTAAAAGCATTCCTAGTGGTTAATTAGCTGCAGAATTGCCTTTACAAGCAGCGGGAGAAAATGGCCCCCCCTCCCCCTCCCTGAGATTTGCTTTCCAAAAAGGGGTCATTTGGGGGTGTTTGTTCTATCCTGGTATTTTAGCACCTCAAGAGATGTGATGGGCGGTCAGAAAGTAAAAGCTGTGTAAATTTCAAATTATCTATACCATAGTTTGTAGACGCTATAACTTTCACACAAAGCAATCAATATACACTTATTGGGATTTTTTTTACCAAAAACATGTAGCAGAATACATTTTGGCTTAAATTTATGACTAACTTTGAGTTTACGATATATTTTTTATAGCTGAAAGTAGAAAAAATTGTTTTTTTTTCAAGATTTTCGTGTTTTTTTGTTTATAGCGCCAAAAATAAAAAGCGCACAGGTGATCAAATACCACCAAAAGAAAGCTCTATTTGTGTGAAAAAAAGGACGTAAATTTCGATTGGGTACAGCATTGCATGACCGCGCAATTATCATTTGAATTAGTGCAGCGCTGTATAGCAAAAAAAGGCATAAATTACAGTATCTATACCATAGTTTGTAGACGCTATAACGTTCACACAAAGCAATCAATATACACTTCTTGGGATTTTTTTTACCAAAAACATGTAGCAGAATACATTTTGGCTGAAATTTATGACTAACTTTGAGTTTACGATATATTTTTTATAGCTGAAAGTAGAAAAAATTTTTTTTTTTCAAGATTTTCGTGTTTTTTTTGTTTATAGCGCCGAAAATAAAAAGCGCACAGGTGATCAAATACCACCAAAAGAAAGCTCCATTTGTGTGAAGAAAAGGACGTAAATTTTGTTTGGGTACAGCATTGCATGACCGCGCAATTATCATTTGAATTAGTGCAGCGCCAAACAGCAAAAAAAGGCCTGGTCATTAAGGGGGGTAAATCCTCTGGGGCTCAAGTGGTTAAACTGCACTTTGCAGGAACCTCTTATTTTTTCTCTCCACATATTATGCATAATATGGCTTACTCTGGGATGGCTGCCATTTAAGCAGTTACACAGCTACGGACTTTTTGGACTTATGGACTTTTTGTATATTTATTCTGTATATCCACTGGATATGAGCCACTAGTGTGTTGCGAGAGTCTTATATTCCAGGTGCGTTATTCACCTTTGTTTTGTCCATTTCTCGAGTTTATCCGTCTTCCTTTTAATACAGTCAAAGAAAGTATTTGATAAATTTGCCTTCTCTTTGTCCCCATTCGCTAAAGCCAAGTTATCTTGTGACCTAAAAACTCTGACCTGAACGTTTTACCATTAAAATATTTAAAGAATGTTTGAGGGGCTGTCTCCCTATTGCAACCTGCTGTTTGGTTTGAATTTTTGCAATCTTGATTTCCTATATATATATTTTGTTGTTTTTTTTTTTTCTAACTTTAAAATGATTAAAGTGTTCTTTTGCCATTATATTTTTGAAAGTCCTTTTCTTATTCTTTATTATACTTTGTTTAATGTTGGATATGCACCACATAGATTTTACTTTAGGCCATTACGTTTAGGCCAGTAATGCATGGTAATGTATTTTGCAGTGTGTTTGCATATATAGTTGGTTTCTTTTCTGTGTTCTTTTTTTTTTTTATAATTTAAATATTTATTGATTTTCATTTTAAATACTTTTCAACATCATGATATACAAACTTATATATATATCTATACACCATAGTATCCAACATTTCTACTTTATTTACTTTATTCCAAATTTCCCCCCCCCCTCCTCCACCCTCACCCAAATCCCATCTTCCTGCTTTTCCTATTCTCTACATCATTTTATCTCAGCAAGTGCAGTTTTCCTATTATTTTCTTTAATCTTTCCTATATTTCATGTATAACTTAGCTTTTTCCCAATTCTCCCATTTCCTATTATAAATCTCCATCCTATCTTCCTGGACATGGCACAACCTTTCCATCTTTTTAATCTGCTCAACCCCTTCTATCCAGTCTTCTACCCTCGGGGCTTCTATTTGCTTCCAAAACCTGGGTATCAGAGCTTTTGCAGCGTTAATGTAGCACCATATCCCTGATTTTTTATATTTATTGACTGATATGTCCATGTTATGCAAAATACACACTTCTGGGTCTAATCCAATATCTATTTCTGTTATTTTTCTTATCAATTGGGTTATTGTTTTCCAGAATACCTGAATTTTTGGGCAGCCCCACCATATGTGATATGTTGTACCTATTTCACCACATCCCCTCCAACACCACGGTGAACTCTCTTTACACATCTTATTTTCAACAGTTGGTGTAATGTGCCATCTTGTCAAACACTTATAGTTCATCTCTACCTCTCTCATAGAAATGTTTTCGTGGGTTAATCTATATATTCTCCTCTGCTTCTCCTCATCTATCACACTTCCCATGTCAGTTTCCCATTTTATTATATATGTTGGCTTTGTATTTATATCTAGTTCTGTGAGTATTTTATATACCTTAGCAATCCCGTGTTTCCCATCACCTTGTGTACCCAAAACCTTTTCAAACAAGTTCCAGTTGTCTCTTGTCCTTAAAGGTTTTGGCAAACTTCCAACAAAACTCCTCAATTGAAAATACCGCCACTTATCTAATTTAGTGAATATCTCACCCTCTTTTTTTTTCAATTCCACAAATGATCCTATTTTATCCCCCACCAAAATATCTCTTAATTGAACCTCTTCCTTTTTAAACCACCTACCTCCTATTTCTTCTCTACCAGGGGGGAAAAACTCTGTGTTTTTTAGTGAAATCAGTGTTGAATTAAAAGACCATTTCAAACTTTTGTGTAAATTATCCCAAATTTTTAAAACATTCAATGTGTATGTATTTACATTATCATTTAAGCCCCTATACTGTGTTGGTATCCATATCGCCTTACCCAAATCTGTTCCACTAAGTTCATTCTCTATCCTCACCCAACTTTTTTTATAGTTCTGTGTCCAATCTATAGTTCTTGCCAATATTACAGCTTTGTAGTATCTTTTAAAGTCTGGAAGCCCTAAACCACCTCTTTCTTTCCTCCTACTCAACAACTCATATGCTTTTCTGTGTTCTTTGATGACAATATTCCCTACATGTTTAGGTCTTGGAAAGCAGCTCTCGTTGTTGAAAATTTGCTTTTGTAAAAATGCAGAAATGCATTGGTCCCCATTATTTTCTGACTAAGGTTCATGGTCCATACTTCCATCAGATGTCTCTAGGTTTACAAAACCAAGCAAAATAGTAACTAGTGATAGTTTCAACCATAAAGATTTAAAGGTCAGGTCAAAAGCAGAGAACTGGCAAAAAAAACAAAACAAAAAAACCTGAAAATATTACAAAAGAGGTACTCAAAGTAAAAGGTCATGCTGAGAAAATGTGAACTTAAAAGAAGTAGGGATGTACAAGCATCAAAGCTCAGATGGTTACAATATCAGGTAAAACATGTCATTTTTGTAAAAAACGTTTTAGGAGACAACCCCCCCCAAAAAAAAAACATGTTTGCCCATGTAAAAAAGGAGAATGTAGATATGAAAGGGAGAATCAAATGCACCCTTACACAGGAGGTATAGGACACATGAATATAGCAAAATGCATATTTTTTTTTATCGCAGAAGGTATGCCATTTGTGACCATTGTAACATATGTTTTTCGTCAAAAGCAATGAAAGACAAAATATTTAGAAAATACATGGAAATAGCAAATGTATGAATATATGAGCTTTCAAATGCGTGCAGAAGATGGCTTCACTACTACAACTGCAGAAAGCCCTAACAGACACATACATACAGTAGTTGGGCTGACTGTTGGGCAAACGGACGGTTCACTTCACAATGGGGACCCAACAGTATTTTTATTTCCACATGAATGGATGACAGAAGTCAGCAGAATTTCATCTCACTTTTTAAGTGGAGAGTAAATTTCCTTTCAAAGTGAACACCTTATTTGCCTTTAGCAAATCAACCACAATGAATCTCACATTATCTTAGTGTTGGATTTGCTTGTAAAGCTTGGTATACACGTGTTGTCCAGCAGCCTGTCTGGATTCTGTAAAAAAAAAGGCATGCTGGAAAAAGAGCAGCAGATCGGCATCGGATCACCGCTTGCAGCTAATGGCTGCGAGGACTAACTGGTGTGTTCTGGGGGGGGAGGGGGGGGGGGGCAGTCCCCCCTTCAGAACACAATAGCTCAGAGGGGAGATTGCAGTACTAACAGTTAGTTCAGTGAGCACCTCAATTTTTTTTCCCCATCAGCCTGCTGGGTTGAACATAAAAAAACTGCCTGTGTGTACCAGGTGTAAAACATTGGATTTTCACATACAGGTGGAACTCGAAAAATTAGAATATCGTGCAAAAGTTCATTTATTTCAGTAATGCAACTTAAAAGGTTAAACTAATATATGAGATCAGACCAGGTCTGTTCTTCTTTAGCCCAGGTAAGCCGCTTCTGACATTGTTTGTTGTTCAGGAGCAGCTTGACAAGAGGAATACGACATTTGAAGCCCATGTCCAGGATCCATCTGTGTGTGGTGGCTCTTGATGCACTCCAGCCTCACTCCAGCCTCAGTCCACTCCTTATGAAAGTCCCCAACACTTTTGAATGGCCTTTTCCTGACAATCCTCTCCAGGCTGCGGTCATCCCTGCTGCTTGTGCACCTTTTTCTTCCACACTTTTCCCTTCCACATAACTTTTATTAATGTGCTTTGATACAGCACTTTGGGAACATCCAACTTCTTTTGCAATTACCTTTTGAGGCTTTCCCTCCTTATGGAGGGTGTCAATGATGGTTTTCTGCACAACTGTCAGGTCAGCAGTCTTTCCCATGATTGTGATTCCTACTGAACCAGACTGAGAGACCATTTAAAGGCTCAGGAACCCTTTGCAGGTGTTATGGCTTAATTAGCTGATTAGAGTGGGACACTTTGAGCCTAGAATATTGCACCTTTTCACAATATTCTAATTTTCTGAGATTGTGGATTTGGGGTTTTCATGAGCTGTAAGCCATAATCACCACAATTATGATAAATCATGGCTTGAACTATCTTGCTTTGCATGTAATGAGTCTATCTCATATATTAGTTTCACCTTTTAAGTTGAATTACTGAAATAAATGAACTTTTGCAAGATATTCTAATTTTTCGAGTTTCACCTGTATCTACCCCACAGAGAGGTAATTACTATTTTGGAGAAGGTGTGGTTTTAAGTGATCCAGATGTTATGCTGATGTTGCCTACCCAAATAATAATGTATTCTATAGTTCTGGACCATTTTGCTGGAGATAAAAAAGGGTCTGTTGAATTTTAAATTTTTATATGTACCTGGGAAAAAAAACTCAAGGGATTTTCTCCTAATCTCCATTTAGGCTCTAACACACACCACATGCACAAAAAAAACCAACACCATAAAATGCATTTTTTGGGAAAAAAGGATTGACTACCATGTTTTATTAAGAGTTCACAAAAAGGTCCGGATCTTGGTTCACAATTATTAAATCATACTTTCCTCTGTGTATTGGTGTTCATTTTCAGAGCGCAACAGACAAAACAAAGTACCCAGGTATTTCAATAGTATAGACTTCAGAGTAGCCTGCAGAAGAATATCCTTTATTGTCTAAAGCATGACTGATAAAAATCATACAGACTTATCCAATAAAGCAGTCCAAAGAACAAAGCATAGTACATTATCTCATACCAACTAACCCAAAATTGCCGCTTACCTAATCTGATTATAGTTCTCCAATCTGATCTGTTGCTGTGGGCTACATCACTTTGAACTGCCTTACTGAATAAACCCAGTACTGTAACAGGTGGTCTTTGCTGCAGCACAGAAACATCCTGCTCCTCAAAAATACTGCATGACACAGTGGCAATTACAGCTATATAAAAAGACTGTGGAAAAAAGATTAATGAAACAAAGATCAGGCCAAATTTGGCCTTAAAAACTCCAGATTCAGCATGGGTAGAGACACGTATTGGTGCTTGGACATTTCTGACCAGCAGTTTAGCGGCTGCTTCTCCACTTTTACCGTCCGCTTCATTTTGACAATAAGGATGCAGTGTCTGAGACCACATATTCACTTCTAAAAAGAATTCCTCACCAACATTACACCCTTTTAACTTGTCCTTTGCTTATTTAACATGGATTAAAAAATAGTGTTTGTAAAGATCTTCAAAAGTTGTTCACAAGTTTTCCTCTTCACGTAAAAACTGGAAGACAGATGAGAAATCTTTCTGGGCATAGCCCTTGGCACACATAATTCTGTATATTTGATGCGAAAGAGATCCCAGAGGTGTTGGGGTTTTAGTGTTTGTGGCAGAGTCCTGGGCCAAACCCAGATCCTGTAAAGTAAACAAGATATTTTAAAACATAGGTAGAAACCGATGAACAACCTGCTTTATTTTCTTTTTTTTTTTAAATTACAAAAATTGTACAAATCATTTAACAAGGTACAGCAGATCATTAGACCAGTGTTTCTCAACCTTTTTTTCAGTCAAGGCACCCTTTAAAGTTATGAATAATCTTTTAAAATTATGGACAGTCTCAAAAGCACTCCAGGGTAAAATGTAAAAAAATGATTTATAGTTTTGCCTAATGCAGCAACACCCACACATGCAGGAAACCAACATTAGAGTTGATTTATTCTTCCAAAGCAAGTACACTCTTGCACACTGGTACTGACTATTATTCCAATGTTTATCCTCTCCATCATTTTCTCTCTTTCACTCAGCTAATTTGACCTAATTTCTGACAGAGAGGGGCAGAGGAGGGTCAAACAAGAATGCTGTGCAGTTGATCGACATCCTCCATATCAACTGATGGTGTCATTGGCTGTTAAGAGGCTAGAAGATTGTAATGGTGCACAATGAAAACCTATGGCTTTGTGTAACTAAAACGTAGGCTTGATACAAATTTTGGGCAATCTTTTAGGCACCCCAGTTGAAAAGGGCTGCATTAGACAGTAACGTGTGTGTGTGTGTGTATATTCCAGAAAGAACACGATACAAATGTTATAAATTGAGTTGCAGTTCAGTGAGTAAGACAAGTATTTGATTCCCTACCAACCAACAATAATTCTGTCTCCCACAGACTGGCTATGTGCTCATTTGGTACACAGATTAGTCCTGTCAATTTAGGAAGGTGCTCCGAATGACAACTCGTTATGTGTATAAAAGAGACCTGTCCACAGAATCTCTTTCTTCCATTTAAACCTTGCAATCATGGGCAAGACCAAACGGCTATCAAAGGACGTCAGGAATAAGACTGTAGACCTGCACAAGGCTGGAATGGACTACATAACCATCAGCAAGAAGATTGGTGAGAAGGAGATAACTGTTGGAGCAATTATTTGCAAATGGAAGAAATACAAAATAACCATTAACCATCCTCAGTCTGGGGCTCCATGCAAGATTTCACCTCATGGGGTACAGGATGATAATGAGAAAAGTGAGGGATCAGCCCAGAACAGCACGGGAGGAACCTGTGAATGATCTCAAAGCAGTTGGGACCACAGTCAGCAAACAAACCATTGGCAACTCAATATGCCGCCATGGATTGAAATCCTGCAGCGTCCACAAGGTTCCCCTCCTCAAGAAGGCACATATACAGGCACGTCTGAAGCTTGCCAAAGAACATCTAAATGATTCAGAGAAGGATTGAGAGAAAGTGCTGTGGTCAGATGAGACCAAAATTGAGCTGCTTGGCATTAACTCAACTCGCTGTGTTTGGAGGAGGAAAAATGCTGACTATGACCCTAAGAACACCATCCTTACAGTCAAGCACGGAGGTGGAAACATTGTACTTTGGGGCTATTTCTCTGCTAAAGGTACCGGCCACCTTTGCTACAATAAGGGGCCATGTATTGTAAAATCTTGAATGAGAACCTTCTTCCCTCAGCCAGAACACTGAAGATGGGTCGTGGATGGGTCTTCCAGCATGACAATGACCCAACACATACCACCAAGGAAACAAAGGAGTGGCTCAAGAAGAAGCACGCTAAGGTCATGGAGTGGCATAGCCAATCTCCAGACCCTAATTCTATAGAAAATTTATGGAGGGAGCTATAACTTCGATTTTTCAAGCGACAGCCAAGAAACCTTAAGAATTTAGAGAAGATCTGTAAAGAAATCCCTCCTGAGATGTGTGCAGACCTGGTAACCAACTACAAGAAACGACTTACCTCTGTGCTAGCTAACAAGGGTTTCTCCACCAAGTACTAAGTCATGTCTTGCTTGGGGATCAACAACTTATTTTACTCACTGAACTGCAACTCAAATTTATAACATTTGTATTGTGTTTTTTCTGGATTTTTGGTTGATATTCTGTATAATTTAAAATACACCTATGATAAAAAATGACAGTATACACCCTTCATTTCTTTGTAAGTGGGCAAAGTTACAAAATCTGCAGGGGATAAAATAATTATTTTCCCCACTGTGCTCAGTAACTGATACACAGTTGCAGACAGGCAGTAAGTACACCCAGCACCCAGAAAGCCATACTAGCTCATTTTAAATGAATGGATCCAACTATGTACAGTTGTGTTCAAAATAATAGCAGTCAGACATCACTAACCTGATCAATCACTGTTTTTGGTAGAAATGATATTTCTACATGGCAATTAATTTACTAGCAGGTGTAGTAGAGTAATAGAAATCCAACAGACCCAACAATCATGACATGCATGCTGCCGATTCTGTGTAATTGAATCACTAATTGAAAGGGGCATGTTCAAAATAATAGCAGTGTGGAGTTCTATTAGTGAGGTCATTCATTCTTTGAAAAACAGGTGGCAATTATTGCCCTTATTTAAGGAAGTAAGGCAGCAAATGTTGTACATGCTGGTTACAGTGCATTTCTCTCTGAAATTCTGAGGAAAATGGGTCGTTCCAGACATTGTTCAGAAGAACAGTGTACCTTGATTAAAAAGTTGATTGGAGAGGGAAAAACATATAAAGAAGTGCAGAAAATGATAGGCTGCTCAGCTAAAATGATCGTAAATGCTTTAAAACGGCAACCAAAACCTGAAAGACGTGGAAGAAAGCGAAAAACTACCATTCGAATAAATAGAATAGCCAAAATGGCAAGGACTCAGCCAACAATCAGCTCCAGGAAGATCAAAGAAGGTGTAAAGTTACCTGTGAGTACTGTTACAATTAGAAGACGCCTATGTGAAGCCAAGCTATCTGCAAGAAGCCCCCGCAAAGTCCCACTGTTAAAAAAAAAGATGTGCTGAAGAGGTTACAATTTGCCAAAGAGCACACTGACTGGCCTAAAGAGAAATGGCGCAACAGTTTATGGACTGATGAAAGTAAGATTGTTCTTTTTGGGTCTATTGGCCGGAGACAGTTTGTCAGACGACCCCCAAACACTGAATTCAAGCCACAGTACACTGTGAAGACAGTGAAGCATGGTTGTGCAAGCATCATGATATGGGGATGTTTCTCATACTACGGTGTTGGGCCTATTTATCGCCTAGCAGGGATCATGGATCAGTTTGAATACATCAGAATACTTGAAGAGGTCATGCTGCCTTATGCTGAAGAGGATATGCCCTTGAAATGGGTGTTCCAACAAGACAACGACCCCAAAAACACCAGTAAACGTGCAACATCTTGGTTCCAGACCAACAAGATTGACATTATGGAGTGGCCAGCCCAATCCCCGGATCTTAATCCAATAGAAAACTTGTGGGGTGACATCAAAAATGCAGTTTCTGAGGCAAAACCAAGACATAGAGAAGAACTGTGGAATGTAGTCCAATCATCCTGGGCTGGAATACCTGTTCACAGGTGCCAGACGTTGGTTGACTCCATGCAACACAGATGTACAGCAGTTCTCAGAAACAGTGCTTATACAACTAAATATTAATTAAGTGATTCAAAGGAAAGCAAAATCTTCAAACATTTTTCAGTTTATATAGTGAATGTTTGAGTTTGTGAAGAAGAATACAAACACTGCTATTTTTTTGAACAGTCTAATATTTACTTTTCTTCAATTTTTTTTTTTTTAGAGGAACACAAATTTGATATATTTTTCTTCATGTTTTGATTTGGAATAGAATGTGTAGTGTTACCAATGCATTTGTGTGTATGGAAATAAAAGCTATTAGGATTTTCAGCGTTATTCACTTTTTTCAACACACTGCTATTATTTTGAACACAACTGTATGTAAAGCCTAACAATGAAATTCTTATTTGCTACATTTTATTCCACTTAACATATCATTAGAAACATTTTTTCATATGTTTGGTAAATGTCTGTTAAGTTTGTAAGTAATGTAAAGCTTTCTTTGTCTTATTCACACTTCCTGTATTAACTACAGAAGAGGGTTTGTATTCAGCTCTCCTCAGCCCATGTCTTCTATCTTACTTCCATAAAACTCTTTGGCATTTAACAGAAGTGCTGGATGCCTGTGTCTCCTGCTGTGCACTAGGTGTTCTTGTATCAGCAGTTACATAATGGAAAGAGGATGGAACTATGACGTGTGGCAAGGGACACAGATATCCAACACTCCCAGAAACCAAAAAGGTTAATAAAGGCTGTAGTGCTGTACGGTCTCTTTTAGATGGGTGGTAAAAATGGGCAGCTAAGCCAACATTTTACTACCTCTCAGTCACCCGCCCAAACTGTAAAATTTCAGCTGGAAGGAGCTTCACTGCTTGTCAAACTCACCCATTAAGTTAAATTGTTTTATGCAATGCACGTGATTGTGGCACAATATATCACTTCACCACCAGTCGTCAAAGCAATCTAAACACAGATCACACTTCAGAGTGCACCGAATGTCTCCATGTGTAAGATTCCCAACAGTAGAAAATGTAGGCATGGGTCATTGGGGAGGAGAGTATAAAAGCAGGAACTAATAAGTTGAGTTTATTAAACGGTTGACACCGGCGGTACGCATATATGCAGCCTCTCGGCATGTGGGCTTTAAAGCGGAGCTCCACCCAAAAGGGGAAGTTCCGCTTTAAGCCTTTGTCCCCTGCTCCCCATTAAGGATTGGCACCTTTGGGGAGCAGGTACCCGAATTTGACAGGTACCCACTTCTGCTGCGATCGGAAGCTGAAGTTGTCCTCCCCGTAGTCTTCTGGGAAACGAAATGATAGGTCCCAGAAGACTACGTGGCCTTTCACAAAGCACAGAGCTTCTCGCGCATTGGGCACCCACTATCACAGCCGGGTGCCCACACTGAAGATGCCGGCGCGAGGGAGAGAAGACGGCCAGTGAAACCAGCGGTGGTGAGGACACCGCTGGGCCGAGGGACAGGTAAGTGTCTGTATTTTAAAAGTCAGCAGCTACAGTTTTTGTAGCTGCTGACTTTGATTTTTTATTTCAAGTGGAGCCCGGCTTTAACAGCGAGAGGCCACATATATGCATACCAGAATGTAAACATGACAGTGTTGACAGCCCACACCCTGTGTGCTCCTGGCACAGTTACCGGTGGCTCACAGAAATCTTTCTGATCATGTGACCCCCTGGGACAGCCAATCACAGCGGTTAAATGATCAGAAACCCCTCCCCTCCTCCCAGCATCAGAAACCTTTTGAAGGGCCAGGAGGCACCGTTGTTAATGGGTTAAAATTCTGACAGTCTCTCCTAAAAGACCTGAGCAGGTCAAAGCATTTTTTAATTAGAGCCTTCTAAATTAAGATGTGTAACATCTTATTCCTAGGATCCAGTGATTCCCCATGCTTCCAAAGTATCTGAGAAGTCCAGTGGAGGACACCCTGTCTTCTGCCAAGTTAACAATGATGTTCTTTTGAAAAGCAAAGGGAACCCGAAGCCAGGGCTTGCCAGCTTTGACAAGTGGTAACCTAGGAGTCCAGGAGCGGTTTTCAGCATTATTTAAATTATTAGAAGAAGAAAAAAAAAATGGAAGGACATCAGCAGATAAAAATGGCCTTTTGACTGAATTGTCATCATCAATTTAAAAAGACATTTAAAGCAAGCAGAAATAAACTTTTAAAATAAAGCAGGTGGAGATTTTAAGTGGAAGAGATTTTGTATGTCTCTTCTGCTCTAAAAAAAAACCTTATATACTTTCTTGATTGTTTGGGTAAATAGGAAAATTATTTTAATGCTAGGCTATCTGAAGAACAAACAAAAGATTTTAAGACTATGCCATATTTCTTCTATTGGTTTACAATCTGAGGAGTTGAATTGTAAACCAATTAGTGCAATTAACATACCTGCAATTTTTAAATTAGGATCACTTTGAAGGACTGTTTTTGTTGCTTATGTACCTATACATTTTGGGGGTGTTTGGTTTAATTTTTTGTTATATATAACCTTTTTTAAAAAAAAAAAAACATTTTTACCCATCTACTAGTCAATCTCTTTATAGTTCACCATCTATGGAACATGAGCAATACAGACCATGTCTTTCAGTGCTTTAGCACTACGATGGGCCATGTACTGTAGGGATGTAGGGGCTGCTGGTGCATGTGTAGTAGTGGCTCTAGTCTTGCTGAGATCTGGTGCTGTGCGTAGACGATGCATGTGATTTGAAATCCAGGCACAGTATCAACAGCCCTTACTGCACATGCGCTGGATAGGCACAGCATCATCTCTCACTAAGACAGCAGCTACTACTGTGCGTATGCCTGCCAGACCGTGCAACTGCTGTACACAGAGTGTGCTCCCAAGGAGGAAAAAAAAGGCAGAAATCAAACTGATGTGTCAAATGACCTTGGTTTTTCTGACTTCAAAGGAGAACAAGATAGTTGAGGATGTTGAGAACAGTCTGGTGAAGGCAATAAGGGGACATATTAGGTAATCCACCAGGGGTCTGTAATCAGAAAAGGTTAAGAGCCCCTGCTCTATAATATACAGGGCAACCACAATGTAGGTTTGTATAATATTAAAGTCCAACTCTGGCTTGGGATTATTTTTTCCCCTTGCCTACTGGGGTATCCACCATCCCTTTAAAAACAAAATCTTTATACTCAACCTTTTTATATAGGTGTTTTTGGTCTAGTCCACATACTCTTCTTCTTCAGCAGTGGGTGGATCCTAAATGCTGCAGACAGCAGAACAACCCTCCTATGAGTACAGGGAAGCAGGCAAAACCATGAAGTCCTGGGTTCACAGGAAGTGGGCTGAATGACCTAAGTGTCATCTAACCAAAAAAAAGGAGGGTTGACCATGGATCAAACAGTGGGTGGTCCTGCAAAGGACAAGGCCAGTGAGGGTTGAAAATAGTATCCAGGGCAAATTTTTTTTTTCTATAATGTCTACTGGGGGATCCTTTTAAGTCTTTTTGCCCATGCTGGGATCGGGATTTAAACATTTGTTAAATTATATGTTGTTTAAGGGTTTCTAAACCTGTTGGTTGTTTAACATGTTGTATTCTTTGAGTGCAATGCATACATTAGAAAAAGCAAAATGCAAAAGGTAAAGAAAGCAATCCTATTTAGATCCCACTAACAGTATAAATGATAGCACAAAGAATAAGCTGCATCTCAAGGGAGACTTCAGTTCCATAGAAGGGTTACCTTAGAGCAAACAATTGATTTAACAATTTACTTTATCTTACCATATAAATCCAATGAATTTTTTTATCCATAATCAAAATGTATTACAACAATTTGCATAATAATGTACCTTGGCCATAAGGGTTGTTCCAAATCCACCCTGGTAATTATTGGCGGAGGGCACGCCTTCCATAACCCCTGGTACAGGGTTGTAAGTGTCACTTGACCAGCATCGTCCAGAGCTCATGTTCAGGATTTTGGCCAGCAGCTTTGGGTCAAGCCCTAATCTATAAAGGGTCAAGGAAAGCATATTAATATTCAACTGCATCAGGACACGGGTGACAAGTTTTACACACAAGAAACACAATGTCATTTTTCACTCTTTATTATGTGTCCAAAAATGGTGGAGTATTGATATGGGAGATAGGGTAAGCAATATAAATTAAAATCCATAAATCTCTCATAGTGTTTATTATGCTGCCTTGTTTACAGCTCCCATTATCAGATGCAGCACATACTACAAAACTGCCTGGATAGATTTTGGGGGAGAAAAATGTTCAGTATACATTTGCATTACAGTTCATGTATTATATACGAGATTATATAAACAAAGTACTTCCACCCCATGAAACACGGTAGACAAATATTTATTACCCTTTCAAAAAGAAGTCCTAGATACAGAAATAAAATATTTAACAACATAAATAACTTAATACAAAAAAAGCATTAAGCGTACCTAAACCCAAGAACAAAAATATATCATATTGCATTCTACTAGTCTTAGGACTGGTGGCTGCATTAATTTTATAGCCAATACCAACAAAAATCTGCACTCAGAAAAAAAAAAAAAAGTGTCAATATTCCAACCAAATAGCAACTGTACACGATACTAGGAGAAAAATAGTGTAACAGTGCTCAACCAGTGAAAAAAAAAATCAATCATAAACCTTAATCTTAAGAATTATGCGTGATAAATAATGATGATACAGTGTAAAAGTCCCTAATGGAGTCAAATTAAAAACAGTCCCACGTGCCGTGATGAAACCAGAGAACTTCATATAACCAGTGTGACACCATCTACTCGCATGCAAGGCTTACCGGAAGGATTGTGACCACTTACTAAGAGTGGTCAATCAACGTTCTTTAATATATTGGTAACATCATGGATGGTCCTCCAAAACATTCTGAAAAAAGTAGCAAGGAGTCATCCAAAATCACATAAGGTTTATGATTTTTTTTCACTGGTTGAGCGCTGCACTGTTTTACACTGCATTAATTTTATGTTTTCAGGCTTTTTTCCCCATTTTGTGCACTTGGTGATCCTGCCAGTAACACATTTCCTCCTAGGGCAACAACTCTTACTCACTGTAAGGTACTGATTGAGAAGCAGCGTGGTCACCCAAGGTTGCTCACTCCTGATTTAGACTACAAAACAGCTTCTCCTTTCCACATCTCTGTGAATTACAGAATAACTTCCTCTATTTTGCAAAAGCAAACCAGACAGGACTGATAATGCTCCTTGAGATTTCAGGACAGTTTATGCAGAATGCACTGGAAGTCACAATGCTCACTGGTTTTCTGCCATGATCAGGCATGTATCTTTTTTATACCCATCATACAAATATAACAAAAACACTTTCAATGGTTTAACAGATCAAAAAGGAAGAAAATAAGAGATACCCATTGTTAGGGTTTACAAACACTTTAACCCCCTACCACTAGCTCCTGGCGATCTTTAAAGAAGCGTTTACAGACAAAAGGCGTTCCCGTTGATTGGCTGTCAGAGTGATCACATGATCAGGTGCATATCAAACTGACTTTCAATTGCTAAATGACAGGGAACACGCTCACAGCCCAGAATTATGGCCCCAACTGCATACACATATGTGGCAGCATGGTGCTAAACCCCAAGTTTAGCTAAAATTCAAAACATAAAAATCAGCACAAGGGACATAACTTACAATTAATATTATGTGCCCCTTGAGCTGATTGTTCCTCTCTCAGTGGATATCATCATCTATTCCAATGGAGGAGATGATGCTATCAATCATCTGTCAAGGCCTCATTCAGAGATCCCGTGTCATTTATGACAGCTGCGATAAGTCTTCTATGAATGGCAAAACTGAAAGGAAAGGTATAGTTAAGTTCTCTTAAAAAGGAGCTTATGACAGCCCCTTAGCTGTATTAACCCCAAATGCAGTGGAATATTATGGCAGTAGGGGCGAGGGAATGTTAGGACAGGTGAAGATTTCTACCGAAGAAAGAAGAGTCAGCAAAAGGAACACATACGAACTTTAAGCCATGCCCCTTGTGCTGACTTTTGTGTGGGGAACATTTGAGCTAATCTTAGGCTTTAAAGCCCATCACCGGGCTGGTACATATATGTGTATGGCTGGCGGCAACAGGAATGTAGTCTGTAACCATGGTACTACAATATTGAAAGAAAATGTTCTTTGCATATCTTCCAATTCATGTACTGGATTGCATATCGCATATTTTCCAATCCATTCACACTGAGTATAAAAGCGAGAACGAGCACAAGTCATGTGACAGTGATGTAACGCGTAGGTCGGAGAGCGGAATGTGGTGACGTAATTTCCGACGCGAACGGTTGCAGCCATATTGGTACACCCAGAACACCCATATCAGCACATGGGATTGATGCCTTGTTTGATCTGTTCCCATGTAAGTTCACATTTGTCTTTACATCTGATTAATTTACAATATTAAACTATGGAAGCACTTTTTCTTGTCTCCCTGTGCGTTTGTATCACCATTTTCTGTTTTATACTAGTTGCACTCTAATAAGTGACCATATAAATACCATAAATAAATCTGGCAAACATATATAGTCGTTTCTGTCACATGGCCTTTTGATGCACATTGTGTTATGATCCTTTATTCGCATGGTCACAATTTTTGGCCTCACTGTGCGTTGTTATTGTCATTCTTCTGTGATAACTGGTTTGTCCACTTTTAATATTTAACCGCTTACCTACAGGGCACTTATACCCCCTTCCTGCCCAGGCCAATTTCCAGCTCTCAGTGCTGTCACATTTTGAATAACAATTGCGCGGTCATGCAACACTGTACCCATTTGAAATTTTTATCTTCTTTTGTGACAGATAGAGCTTTATTTTGGTGGTATTTAATCACCTCTGGGTCTTTTATTTTTTCTTAAACCAAAAATCACTGACAATTTTGAAAAAAAAATGTTTTTTCTTAGTTTTTTGTTATAAAATTTTGTAAATAAGTGATTTTTCTCCTTCACCGATGTGCGCTAATGAGGCTGTAGTGATGGGCACTGATAAGATGCACTGATGGATACTGATAGGTGGCACTGATGAGCAGGCACTGGTAGGTGGCACTGATATATGGCACTGATAGGTGGCACTGCTAGGATGCACTGACTGGCACTGATAAGCGGCGCTGATGCGCACTGATAGGCGGCACTGATTGGCAGCACTGATAGGTGGCACTGATATGGCATTGATGTGCACTGGTGGGCACGGATATGTGGCATTAATGTGGCACTGATGGGCACTGGCACGTGGCACTGTTCAGCACTGACAGCTGGCACTGATGGACACTGACAGGTGGCACTTCTGGGGCCACACTGATCATCAGTGCCATGATGATCAGTGTACATGTCCCCTCCGCGGAATGCCTAATACTGGCTCTCCTCTCCTCTCGAGCTGTCAGCTCGAGAGGAGAGAAATGCCGATAACCGGCATTTTCCTGTTTACATGTGATCAGCTGTGATTGGACACCACAGCTGATCACATGACCGAGCCGACATCTTCGGCTCTTTCCATGGATCAGTGATCCGCTGTGTCCGAGCCAATCGCCGAGCTGTGCACTCCCTGAGTGGCGCATGCGCAGGGGGGAATGGAAGGCCGTCAAAAGACTGCCTATCAGAACGAGAGAACCACCTTGCGCCCATCATTGGACTATATGGCGGGCGGGAGGTGGTTAAGCACTTCATTTTGTATTTTTCACATTTTGTTCCTCTTTCTCATCAGTTGTATTCACGTTATTTCATTTTTGTTATGACGGACTCATATGTCCCACTATTACTGTGATTTAGCTAAGATTTTATTTTTCCCTGATCATTTCCGTGCGTTTTGCCCACGGTCTATTGTCTGTTACACCTTTTGGTCCTCATTTTGGACCTTTATTATTTCACCTTACCCTTCACTCCCATATTCCTTCCATTGTATTACCTATTGTCTTCTCATCTCATCTCATTTGTTTTGGAAAGTCTGTGGCATTATTGTGATTAGCGCAAGATCAATTTTCTGTTTGTTTTTTGCTAGTGGTATAGCCAGGTGTGTGCTGCTGTCCCAATAGTCCCATCTTTTCTAGTAACGGCGTGAAAGGTTTTTTTTCCATTCTTTACCCTCTCTGTCTTTAATGCTGGACTACAAATCTCCAACCAGGAAAGACACCGGCAAAGGACATGGAGAGTGGACTTAGGTGAGTAAAAGGCCACTTTGGAAGGATGTTTTCTTCTTTTTTACTAAACAGGCTAAGAATGGGTAGGAAGGAAAGACAGAATTTACAGAATCTCTGCCTATGCATTTTATATCACAAGCTCAGTTTAAACTGCTCAGGTGTGTGACAGGTTCACTTTAAAATAAATCCCCAATCACCTAAAAGTACAACCTGAGGTTTAAGTAGAAAGCATATTAAACAATGCCATTACCATTACTTAGTAACTATTCAGCACAAGCAGAAACGGATCTGAATAAGTACACTAATGACAGTGTAAAACCAATATTTAACAGGTTACAAGATCCTTCCAGATAGAGCCCTCAGCTGTGTGGGACTTGCACAGACTCATTATTAAATCTTCATTAAGCTGAGCTGCCCAGGAAGCAGTCTGCACAGAGATGTGACATATGTTCTCCTACTGGCAGACAAGCACTATAGTTCTGGGTCAACTGCTGATAAGGTTGCTGATCCTTATAAAACAAAGCTTGGCCAAGCAGAAACATCATTTGTTCTATCACTAGGTTTATGACATAAAATCATGCTCATTGTGGCCAAGACGTTATCTTCAAGATTTTAATATTCTTAAAAACAAACAGTTGGCACAAATTAATTTTGGAGATTCCTACTAACACCATCTAGCGTTAGTTACAGAATTCTTTTTGCCTTTAAAGGGAAAGGAATGGCTACATCTGGAATATCATCTATAACTTTCCAAAATGTAATACTGTAAGTACCAGTGCAGAAACTACTTTGTAGATTTTTAAAACAATAGTGTTTAGCTGTAGTCCTCATGGTCGCATAACATTTTCAGAACATATCCCAAACTCAAAAAGTCATGTTTGAAATATTTAGGTCTATATTTTTGTAATCTGCTTGAGCAATCAGTTGCTTTGCTTGACCACCATACCCACCTACATTTCAGCTCAATCAAGTGCCGATAACCTGGCCTAGATGAAGAACCCTGAACCTGGCTAAAGATTCGAATTCTAGTATTCTATAAAGTTAGGAAGCAGGAGGGGAGAAGGGGGGTTGTGCTTATATTTTTTATTCTTGGGTTCAGATGCAATTTAGAACCTCTAGACAGACTCACGGAAAAGACTATTCCTGATGATCTTTTACATACGTTACTCATAAATTTAGCTGGGCCCATACTTTGCAGCAGGGGGATCATAGTGATCCCAACTTGTATGTCCAATACGCCAAGTGGATAAGTTATACATTTTTTTGCTGACACAGGAAAAACAGACAGCATGTTTACATCTGCTAGAAGATACTGCTTGACACATATAAATATACAAATGTATCTTCAATTACGGTACTCAATGAAAATAAAGAAAAATTTGAACATACGATCATATTAGATATCAAGAGCATTAAAGGCATTAGTAAGGAACAAGTTGGTAATCATACAGTATATAGGGGTATATAGAAGTGGACTCTGAAGACAAGCTCTGGTTCAATTTGAAAAGCTTACCTTTCTGACCTCAATTCAAAAATTGCCTGGCTACTATAATCCACGGAAAAGACTGCTGTTACATGTGGGTACATTCCAAATTCACTTTCTATTAAAGCTAAAAGCAATTCAGACAGAGCTGAATAGCCAGGCTACATGTGATTGAGATACAATGTTGTAAATATACTCAAAAAGCAAATCTACACTAAAGAAAGTTGCACTGCCAATGTATAAACAAACAAAACCACAGCACTCAAAAAAAAAATCTGACGTGTACTCACACTAGGCACAGTTAGCTTCTACTGTGCCCGAGCAAGACTGCCTCCCAACCCCAAAACACTACCTTCCGCACTCACATTGAGATATATGAAAATGTTCCCAGGCATGCTTACATCATCAGCATTCAACTGTTTTATGTGTGAAGGGAAGTGCCCTCCTGTATCATATAACAACTACTGTATATATGCACCAACAGCAGGTCTGTGTCTTGTACCTCACATCGCAAATCTTAGTTACTGGGGAGGATTTATGAAAACTGGTGAACTCAGAATCTGGTGCATTTCTGCATGGTAACCAATCAGCTTCTAAGCTCAGCTTGTACAATTAAGCTTTGACAATAAAACCTGGAAACTGAATGGTTTCTATTCAAAGCTGCACCAGATTTTGCACTCTCAAGTTTTAGTAAATCTCCCCCTGTGTGTTTTATCTTGTGGACTCTTTTTTGCCTAAATTTGCATCAAATACTCCACCTCTGCCATAGACTACAGTGAGCCCTTGGGCGCTATGTTTTTCCCATGTGACTATTGTATAAAATTGACATCAGAGTGCTCGACCATCATGCTCAGGCTAACGATCACACCTAAGAGTACCGTGTTTGAGTCTTGAAGTGTGCGCCAAACTATGGCTTCCAAGCGGTACACTGAACAGCACCAGAGCACAGTACAAAGCAATCACACTAAACAAACCAGACTTTGGGGGGGAAACCATATTTGCAAGGTTTATACACCTAGTGTGTAATAAAGTTGTCTGAAAAGGTACCCTTATATGTCCATCATCATTAGCTTGCTGACACCATTATCACTGGGCTGAGAGGAGAGCAGGTATAATAGACGGATTTCTACAGCTGCTGACCCCACTCACAAGGTTCTCACTTAAACATTAAATAAAATTAAAAAAGAAGATGCCCTTGACAACCAGTCAAGCGTTTTCTCCTTTCATCTTTCTTTTTGCAAAAATGCATAAAGCTTCTTACCCTAAGCTCTGTTCCCACACTTGTGCCATGGAACATACTAAAAGCTGTAGCACCACTCCAAACATTGAAGTAAAATGTATAAAAATATTGTTTCTCCCTTCAGAAAAAAAACGGATAGGTCATACAGGACCTAGGTTTCTTTTTCAACCTATTTATACTTTGTGCATTTTTATCTTCTCATGACAGCATTGCTTTACCATTATTTTGTCTGTCATCTGCAAATACATATCTGAAATTGGTCATAGACAGGTGTGACGGGCGCAGTGTCAGACCCCAGCCCTTCTCACCAAACTCGTGACTGAAGGACTAGCCAATCTAAAACCACGATGTCACGTGCGTAACAATGCCACGCCCAGCTGCACCCTGCACACCGATTTTCCAGCTAATTGGACCACAATCGACGTACCTGCAGCCTGGGAACGTTTGTTACTGGGTCAGGTTAATTACGCAATTAACCCTTCACACTGCCACCACCTCCTTTTTGTACAGTAAAAGAGGAAACTCAGCAATAACGCTATGATGGTTGAGATAATCGTCTGTATAACACTGTCACCGCAGACCGGTTATACAGAGGGTTAAACAAACACAGTATCGCTCTTTTAGAGGCAGGAATACGTAAGTTCTAGTAACTAGCTTTAGAAACAGTTCAACACTTTCAGAAAGTATCATTTATTACTAAAAGGTCAAAAGGGTGCAGTAAAAATATTTACAGGAAAAAGATGTAACCAATATACACATATACATATACACACATATACAGAGCACAACAGCACAGCAAACAGATAACAGAAAGACGTTTAGGTAGATAAGTACTTGCCAAAAAGATGCCTGGGGTTAAGCAGTTTCAAGTCTGATGAGCTCAAAAAAGATTTCTTGTCTCCACTCAGTTTCGATGTTACAGCGAGACTTGGCTTTCTCTCTCTCTGCCAGATGTTAAAAGGCAGAAGATCCTCACTTCGCTCACTACACGCAAAGCAGAACAGCCTAATTCTACCCAAAATCAATTGGTGTCTCCTTACAACAGACAAGCCAATTACCTTATTTGTGAAGAGGATTGTATAGACAGCGAACTTAGCAACATACACTGAACACATTCCTGAGGGAGGGGGAAATGAGGGGATAACATGAAGAATTCTTAACAAAATGAGGATGGTGTCTGGCTTTGGTGTGCACGATTGCGGCACCTTCCCCCCAGGTGGTTGCATAGGAGATTAAGAGAAATACCAAAATGCAGAGGTTTGGAGCAAAATGGAGAACCGCGCCCCTACCTGTGTGCATGATTGTTACAACAGGCACTGGTCTTTACAACATCCTGGGTTTCAGTTTGAGTGGCTTAAAGTGTTACTAAACCCAGTACCCTGCATTCACTATATCTGGTATCCCACAGTACACAACATGGAAGTGCAATTATTTTAGTAAATATAAACTGCTAAATAACTTCAGCAGTTAGAGCAGTCTTGTGTCTTCTGTCAGTGTTCAGCAGAGCACTGGTTAAAGCTTGTAGGAGGAGTTTTCTTTCTGCTCTAGGAGGATGCAAAACCCCTGACCTCTGCCTGGACAGTGCTGATTGGCCCTGTGCTGATCTCATGCACTCTGCCAAGAAAAAAAAAAACCCTCTCTAGCAATACATACTAAACTGAGCATATGCATGTGGCTACGGGTTTAGTCTGTCTTATCAGGAGAGAAGACGTGGACATTTGAACAATAGGAGGGGCAGAGAAAACAGGATCAAATGGCCTTTTTACACAATGCAGAGGATTAACCCCTTAGGTTCCACAGTGAGTATAACAAGCATGCTTTACTGCATATACAACCTGATTTTACTGTTGTGGGTTTAGTAACACTTTAAAGCAGACCTATAGTCAATCATTTAAACACACAGATGAAAAACGTGTGTGAACTGTTCTACCTGCCAAAGGATCTGCAATTCGGTTCAGATTCTCTTGAGATTAACTTTTCCATGCCAGACAGCATGCCCAGATCCGTGACCTCACCATTCTCAAGTACAGGTAAAGCAACTCAGATTAATGAAATTTCCCCAACATGCAACTGAATAGAGAGGGAACAGCAGCACACTAATCAGGTCATCCATATGCTTTTTTTCTCCTATACACAATTTCTCTATGTAAGACAACTGTGCAATGCAGTAGAGCCCCACTGGCTTACAGCGTTTCCCTCTGATTCTTCTGTGGAGGCAACAAAAGGTTGATATGAAGAAATAATGGAGCACAATAAAAAAAATAAATAAAAAAAAAATAAGGGTTGTTCACCAGCTATGTAATGTGCTTGTGTTTCCTTTACGTCTGCCTGGAGATCTTCTTTACCCCATGGGCAGCTCATGAATGGTTAACACATTAATGACCTTTCTCCATAAAATAGGAAAAATTTGTGTTTGTAGCACAAAGATTTTCCAACAACAAAACAAAGACTGCACAATGACACAAACAATGTGCTCATTATTGACCCATAGAAAATCTCTAAATAGACTGAACTTCAAAATGTTTTAAATTTATCAAGGATGGGGTGATGTATGACCACCCCACACTTGACACGAGTACATCTTGATAACAACAAAATTGAGTTGCAGGACAAGATGTGATTCTTAGGAAAAAAAAAAACCCAAAACTGTGTTTTACTAATTAATTATCAACCAAAAAATTCACTGGACAGAGAAGACTGCAGTAAGGAATGTCTGTTTATAACCTCAAGCTTTCAATGTGATATAATCCACCCTGAATGCTTATTTCCTTCAGAAAAACCTGCATGCTGTAAGCCTTTTTTCCTTGCAAGTGTACCATTAAAAGAGCAAGCATTTTGCATTTCATCTTTTTCTGTATTCTTCCTACTGGCTTCCACATAACTGACAGTGAAAATTAGACATGGTATTAAAATCAGTTACTGAAGTCCTCTGTCTTCCACTAAGACCAAAGCTTGTAATGGTCTAAAGCCGGCTGGAATATAATTGTCATTCAGTACGCATCTTTCCTAGAAAGTCATGCTTCATTGGAGAAGACTGAGTTTCCATTTGAAATCAACAAATTAATCTGAGACAGGTATCTGAAAGGGCAAGTTTAATAGGAAGCAGCTACTGGGCTCTCAACCATGATAAAATGTTATTGCTGTTTCCCTGTAAATTGGCTGGGAACATATGATACTTTCTGCATAAGAGCCCCATTGCTGTTCAAGAGATATACTGCTGAAGCTATCAAAATGATGACAGCCTGTCAGTCCCCCATAATAGGCTGCCAATGGCTGTGTTGTGTGCGCGCTTCTGTTTACAATTGGGAACGGTCTCTCAGAAGTAATAAAAATACCATAAAAAGAAAGCCATTATGGTTACAAAATTTGAAATAAAATATTGAATCAATTGCAAGTGTTTCAATTGGGAAAAATCGAATAGCAAGAAAGGATTAAAGAATGAAGGCTCTGTGTGTGTCTGTATTTTGTTTTCTTTGTGGTTTTTCCAAATGTAAACATATGAACACTTATAACTAATATTTTCTGGATCAATAGCATAGCCTCTTCGGGTGCATGTGCAACCAAACCTTGGAAGGCCACAGATGATTGGAGATGCCACACCCTTCTGCACCACTGGGCCGGTCTAGGGCTACTCCACATGCTTGCTTTGCCTATTTGGCCGTCCAGTAATTCCAGCTATGAGTGACAACACCAGGAGTTCTGCATGCTCAGCACTGATGTATAGAGGTTTCTGGTGTGCATAGGGGATGAAGTACTCCTCCAAAATGATATAATCATTAAAATGTGTCCCAAATAATCTAATGGCCTGACACTTGCTTTTAGTGGATTGGTCTCTGCCCTTGAGGAAGAACAAAAGGTATGATTTTAGCCAACATTTATATATCTTTATCCTTTCTCCTTTTGTTTAAAGATTACTTATTAGCTTCACTAGGGCCCTTCGAAGTGAAGGCCTACCAAGGAAGGTAATACATAGTAAGGGATGCGACACTGCCTGCTTACTAGACAATACGTTAGGAGCATAAAAATTGTGTCCTCCCCAAAATAATTATTGGCCAATTGGAATTCATGGAGACTGAGCTTAGAGGCAAGCTCTGATATTACCTGAAAGTGTCAAAGCATTGTACCATCCAAACAGCTCAGAATATGGGCAAACAAATGGATACTGAAGCTCGGTGCGGTAACTATCTCCAAATCAGCCTCATCATCAGCTGGGGCATCAAGGTAGCTATACAACAGAGACAATGTGTGCCTCAAGGGTCCCTTCTTTCTACATAGTGCTTTAAAGGGATTAAGGACTCGTGGGACATAACGTACCCTTTGAAATGTCTAAGAAATGCCTAAGCTGGATAGAGCGCAACTTGTCCAAAGTGGGGTCCACCAACCTAGAATGCTCAGAGTTGGAAGGGTGGGGGGGGGGTAGTCCTCCCCTTGCCCAAACGTCAACTAAGATTTCCCTTGATTTGCCAACCTCCGCAGTATTCTGCTGGTCGTGCCCAGAGTAAAATACAGGTTGCCAACAATTTGAGCCATCGGAGAATGCTGCGGTATGGTCATGGTGGTTGTCTGGAAAACCAAACTCGCCACTGATGACACCAACAAGTGGCTGAAGCATGTCTCTGAGAAATTTAGAAGCAATCCACGGGGGTCAACACTAGAGGGAGGGAGGCATATTCAAACTCCTTAGCCACCCACTGTTTAAGCTCCGCATTGCAATGCCAGTCCACAACCCTCGAGAGGTGGACAGCCCTATAATATCTGAAATTGTCCGGGAAGCCAACGCCTCCTCTTGCTTTAGATAAGGAGAGAAGATGCAGGCTAATCCTAGGGGACTTGTGGGACCAGACGAAATCTTTAAATAGAAAGCGGTGCTTCTGAAAAAAAGCAAGAGGGATGCACACTGGCATGGCTTGAAGTAGGTAAAGGATCCGCAGCAGGACTGTCATTTTTATGGCATTACAGTGCCCGAACCAGGTCAGGGCTAAGGAATGCCATTTCTGAAAATCGTTTTTCAAACCACGGAGCATTGGTAGCAGATTTGCCGAGTACAAATTAGCCAGATCATGGGTGACATTTAACCCAAGACACCATAATGGTCCACTGCAGTGCATAATAAAGGTTCCAATGTCAGAATAAAAATAAGGGGCGAGAGGGGGCATTCCTGTCCGGTGCCGTTCATTATCAAAAAGTCAGAGCGCCAATCATTCCCAACAGCTTCTGACGGGGTGGAATATAACGTGAGAATCCAATGCAGCATATTGGGACCAAGGCCCATATGAAAGAGGGTGACCCGCATCAAATGCCAAGCAACCCTGTCGAAGGAACCTCCGCAACAGTGGCGAGCAACATAAATGGACACTTTACGGACCGAGTGGCATGGATGAGGTTGAAAACCCTTGTAGTCTTATTCTTAGTCTCCCTAGTGGGGAAAAACCCAACTTGATCCAGGTGGACCATTTGCTGGATACGTGGCAACAGTCCGTTTGCCAAAATTTTAGTGAAGAGCTTTAAATCCACATTTAGCAGAGCAATCGGGTGATAATCCCACATTGGGAGGGATCCTTCCCCTCTTTATGTATGAGGGAAAATATACGCTCTCAGCATGTCAGTCAGGATAGTATGCTCACCAGCCAAAGCATTATAGGCTTTCAGAAAATGCAGTCAATCTGGTCGCAAAAAGTATGGTAGTAGGCTAATGCGAAACAATCTAGTCCCGGTGCCTTCATAGGTTTCGTCTGAGCCAGGGCAATGCCTAATTCCTCAGCAGTAAGTTTGGATTCCAAAGATTCCCTATTCTCACCAGACAAGGTGGGCATACCCGATAACCTGATGTACTTACTGGCCTGGTCCGTCCTGTCAGCAAGCTGCTGAGTTGTCAGACCTGGCAAAATATTATATAAATCTTGGTAGAAATCACAAAATGCCATAGCCATTTCTTGGAGAGGTAGACACCTTCGTCCCCTGACCCGTAACTATATGTGGAATAAAGGTGCGCTTCCTTGGGCCCAGTAATGCTTTTGCCAGCATTGAAAATTCGGGGAAAAAAAAAAAAAAAGCATCTCACAAATACCCATGCTAGCGTTGTGAGGTCCTTTGATACAGCAACTCGTTTACAGGTGAAACTCGAAAAATTAGAATATCGTGCAAAAGTTCATTTATTTCAGTAATGCAACTTAAAAGGTGAAACTAATATATGAGATAGACTCATTACATGCAAAGCAAGATAGTTCAAGCCATGATTTGTCATAATTGTGATGATTATTGGCTTACAGCTCATGAAAACCCCAAATCCACAATCTCAGAAAATTAGATTACATGCAATCAATAAAACAAGGATTGTACATAGAACAATATCGGACCTCTGAAAAGTATAAGCATGCATATGTACTCAATACTTGGTTTGGGCCCCTTTTGCAGCAATTACTGTCTCAATGCGGCATGGCATGGAAGCTATCAGCCTGTGGCACTGCTGAGGTGTTCTAGAAGACCAGGATGCTTCAATAGCGGCCTTCAGCTCTTCTGCATTGCTTGGTCTCATGTCTCATCTTTCTCTTGGCAATGCCCCATAGATTCTCTATGGGGTTCAGGTCAGGCGAGTTTGCTGCCCAATCAAGCACAGTAATCCCACGGTCATTGAACCAGGTTTTGGTGCTTTTGGCAGTGTGGGCAGGTGCCAAGTCCTGCTGGAAAATGAAGTCAGCATCCCCATAAAGCTTTTCTGCGGAAGGAAGCATGAAGTGCTCCAAAATCTTCTGGTAGACGGCTGTGTTGACCCTGGACTTAATGAAGCACAGTGGACCAACACCAGCAGATGACATGGCTCCCCAAATCAACACAGACTGTGGAAACTTCACAATGGACTTCAAGCATCTTGCAGTGTGTGCCTCTCCATTCTTCCTCCATACTCTGGGTCTTAGTTTCCAAATGAGATGCAAAAGTTGCTCTCACCAGAAAAGAGGACTTTGGACCACTGAGCAACAGACCAGGTCTGTTTTTCTTTAACCCAGGTAAGACGCTTCTGACGTTGTTTGTTGTTCAGGAGCGGCTTGACAAGAGGAATACGACATTTGAAGCCCATGTCCAGGATGTGTGTGTGTGTGGTGGCTCTTGATGCACTGACTCCAGCCTCAGTCCACTCCTTGTGAAAGTCTCCAACACTTTTGAATGGCCTTTTCCTGACAATCCTCTCCAGGCTGCGGTCATCCCTGCTGCTTGTGCACCTTTTTCTCCACACTTTTCCCTTCTACATAACTTTCTATTAATGTGCTTTGATACAGCACTTTGGGAACATCCAAGTTCTTTTGCAATTCCCTTTTGAGGCTTTCCCTCCTTATGGAGGGTGTCAATGATGTTTTTTTGCACAACTGTCAGGTCAGCAGTCTTTCCCATGATTGTGATTCCTACTGAACCAGACTGAGAGACCATTTAAAAGGCTCAGGAACCCTTTGCAGGTGTTATGGCTTAATTAGCTGATTAGAGTGGGACACTTTGAGCCTAGAATAGTGCACCTTTTCACAATATTCTAATTTTCTGAGATTGTGGATTTGGGGTTTTCATGAGCTGTAAGCCATAATCATCACAATTATGACAAATCACGTCTTGAACGATCTTGCTTTGCATGTAATGAGTCTATCTCATAAATTAGTTTCACCTTTTAAGTTGCATTACTGAAATAAATGAACTTTTGCACGATATTCTAATTTTTTGAGTTTCACTTGTAAGTCTGCCCTGGCTTTTAAGAGGGTCAAGAAGTGAGATTCCGATAAGGATCGTTCATGCAGGAGTTCGAGGGAGTGCACCTGAGCAGTAAGCTCGCCTATCCTCTGCATGCGTTCCTGTTCCTTTTGGGCCCCCTACTGTATCAAAAGACCCCGGACTACATAGTTATGTGCTTCCCAGACCGTTGCTGGACTCTACGTGGAGTGAGCATTCTCAGAGAAGTAGTTGGACAACAGTTTATCAAGTTCCGATCAGATGTCAGGGTCCTGCAACAGAGCCTCCATGTTGGGGGGCTACGAGTAGCCTCCTCCCTTGCAAGGGTCAAATTAATTGGTGCATTGTCAGAAAAGGAGTTGCTGTCTATCTCATATGAGGCTACGCATGGAAGATCTTTATGCTGAATCAAAAAGAAATCAATCCTGGAGTACGTATGATGTACGGAGGAGAAAAAAGTGTAATCCCACTTCCCAGGGTGCATTAGTCTCCATGGATCAACCAGGTTCAGTCCTAGAAATTCCTTCTTCAATCTCTTCAAGAGGACATAAGACAGATGTGACGCACCTCTGGAAACATCCAATAAAGGTTCCGATGCAAAATTAAAATCTCCACCTAACACGAGAGAACCCTCTGGAAATCAAGCAACAAGGGCAGCAGGGATCACAAGAAATGCAGATGATCCATTTTAGTGAAACAAACATTAGCCAGAGTCACTGTGGTATTTCTAATTCTCCCTCTATGTACATTCGTTACTGGATTTTTGTTGTACACGAACAGTCGTTTAACGGTCAAAATGGATAAAGACAAGAGTGCAACAATAGCCATTGCAACACTTGGGGTTTTGGATAATTTTTTAGGTTTGTAAAGAATAATTTTTTAAATATGGTATTTTTGTTCATATGAACGAATATTCTTTAGTTGACATATACATCAGGGTTGTCTTTATTTTCTGCTTATGCGTACAAGAATAGAAAAAGGGTTGTTCATATGAGATACAACAAAATGTTTGCTCTGTATTTTTCAGTCCTGAAATTGATATTGGCTATTGTAGTATGATCAACCGTTAGAAAATTGTATGAATGTTCACGAAACAAACATTTTCATTAGTTTTTGTAACCGTGTATTCCTGCCATAACTTTTTATGTTCACAACACTCACAGGCAGAATTACACACAATAAAACTTCAGCATGGTACAAAATGACTGAACAGAAACCGTTTAAGCCAAGCAAAGCATCCAAATAAAATCCAGATAATATGCTTTATGAAAAGTTATCAAATGCTAAGGTTTTTCTTGGTTTCCTTTTTACATTTTTTTTTATCTAATACTGATAAAACAAAAGCAGGTGGGCTGCAACCCCTTTGCCTTGCGAACCCATGTTATTAGTGCGCAACAATAGTCTATTATGCATAAAACTGCATCCTCTCATCATACCAATGGGTAAATTATTATTTAAAAGGAAACTAAAAACTGCCACCTCAATAGTTTTAACTATATCTGTGTCCACATCCTAAAATTTTGTTCATGGATTGTCAATCCCAGCGATGGGCACCAGTAGGGTTAACAATAACTACATTCAGAATCACATTTGCTTCACAATCTTTTCTTAACAAGTTAGCCCCATTCCATTTTACAATGTTTATGGTTAGGGATATTGATAAATCAATTATCACTGATGCAAAACAAATTCCTATTTTATCTCAATTACTTTGTGACAACAGCATAGGTCAAGATAGTTTACCAACTATGTGCCTCAATAAAACTCAATTTTCAATATGTTAATTAAGAGATACTCTATGTATTACATTATGTCCAACATGGAAAGCAATAAAGAGATACATGAGCGATAACAAAACAAAGTCATGATAATATTTCAATATATAGTTAGAATATCAGCACAAGCTATGTTCATTTTGATGCTACTTATTTAAAGACAGACTGAAGACATGACAAGGACACAGTTACTGAATTATAACACTTTTGTACATATGAAGCTAAATTATCATTTTGGATAGAGCAAGGGAGTGTTATAACCCCTGTAAGGTTTTTTTGCCATCTCCATTGGGGAGATTTCCCTTAGTTTCCTGTCCCACAGCAGAAAGTGAGAGGAAATCCCTGGTAGTCACCAGTGTACCCATTGGAAGATTTTTCCTCTATTCCTATTCCTGTAATAAATTTGAGACTTTCATTAACTTTCAACGAAAATGGTCACCAGGACAAATAGAGTGGGTGAATGAATTTCCCTAATGAGGGACACAGACAGCAATAAAAAAACAAAACAAAACAAAAAAACAACAAACAAAAAAAAAAAAACCACCTTACAGTTGTTCTAATCCATCTTCACTATCTAAAAAAAGGTTTGCCTTTAAAACTGCTCACAGTTGCAGAAAAGGTGACCCGTGGCTTCTTGGCTGTAGGCAACCTGATATGCAACAAATCCATGTAAAGAATGATAATGAAAACATTATGGTTTGGGTTTGCTTTGCAGCTTCAAGGCATGGGCAGCTCGACCTCATCAAGTCAACTATACATTCTGCATCAAATCAAAATGTGCTTGATGAGCATGCAAAGTCAACTGTCCAAAGTTGAACCAGAAAGGAGTCTTTCAGACATGATATTAATCCAAAGCACATTAGCAAATCCACCAAGTCAAGGACCTGATTTGATTCCCACTAAAAGTTTTAGGGGGATTGTGAAATGGGCAGTTAATGCAAGAAAACCCACAAACATCTTGAAATTGAAGAAATTTACCTAGAAAATTGGTGAAGTAATTCACTGAGCTGATGTCAGACTGTAGGCATTATACAAAATGCCTGCAATCAATGATTTCTGCAACAAGGGACAATACTAGCTTTTGATGCCAAGGGTATACTTACAGTAGCTATAGAAAAGAATCACTCCCCTTTAAAATAATCACATTTTGTTGCTTTGCAGCCTGAAATGGACAGTTTTTGTTTTATCCAGCTGTATTTACTAGTTCATTTTATTCTGATATGTTGGTGTTATATCTTTCACTTTTCATGTTATAAAAGTGTAATTTATAATGTGAAAAAAGTGAAAGATATAAACACCAACATGTCAGAAGAAAATTAAAAACAATCACCGAGTTGGAAAAAGGTGTAGCTAAGCACCTTCTCAAAAGCACACAAAGCCATTTGACTTTCAACTGTGATCAGCTGTGGTAATTTTGATTAGATCCGCATAAAAAGTGCTTTCCTGGAGCATTTCAGCCCCTGATAGTGTAACTAAAGAAAACAATCAACTATGAGTGGCAAGGCACTGTCAAAAGATCTCTGCGATAAAGTTGTGGACAGGCACAAGTCAGGAGATGGTTACAAAAAAAAGTCAAAGACTTTATCAATGCCTAGAAGCACACTGTTAAGAAGTGGAAGGTGTTTGGTACAACACAGACCCTCCCTGTATCAGAACGTCACTACAAACTGGATGAAAGATCCAGGAAGAAACTGGTCAGAGAGGCTACCAAAAGGCCTACAGCAACTCTCAAGCAGTTGCAGGAATTTATGACAAAGAGTGGTCATTGTGTGCATGTTACAACAATATCACAAATTCTCCACAAATGTGGTTTGTATGGGAGGGCAACAAGAAAAGAGCCACTCCTCAAGAAAGGCCACATGAAGTCATGACTGACCTTTGCCAAAATGCACCTTGAAGATTCTGAGGCAACATGGAAAAAGGTGTTATAGTCAGATGAGACTAAAATTAAATTATTTGGCCTCAATACCAAACGATATGTCTGGGGGAAATCCAATACAGCTTATCATCCAAATAACACCATTCCTGCAGTAAAGCATAGAGGTGGTAATATCCTATTATGGGGGTGTTTGTCTGGAGCTGGGACTGGAGTACTTGTCAAGATAGAAGGAAAAATGAATAGGGCAAAATACCACCAAATTCTTGAGGAAAATCTGCTGCCCTCTGCCAGAAAGTTGTCAATGGGAAGAAGGTTTACCTTTCAATATGGCAATGACCAAAAGCACACAGCAAAAATGACCACACAGTGGTTGAAGAAGAAAAAGGTGAAAGTTCTTGAACACCAGAGCCCAGACTTAAACCCCATTGAAAATCTGTGGAATGACTTGAAGACTGCAGTTCACAAACGGTCACCATCAAATTTAACTGAACTTGTGGTTCTGCAAACAAGAGTGGGCAAATATTATAAAGTCTAGATGTGCAAAGACAGTAGAGACATATCCCAACAGACTAAAGGCTGTAATTAAAGCAAAAGGTGGTTCAACAAAATACTGACACAAGGGACCCCTTTATCCAACTCAGTGATTCGGTTTTTGAATTTTTTTTTTCTGGCATGTTGGTGTTATATGTTTCACTAGGATGTTATAAGTCACACTGGGCAAATACAACTGCATAAGACAAAAACTGTGTGTCTTCATGTTAGGCTGCAAAGCAACAAAATGTGATAATTTTAAAGAAGGGCGATTCTTTTCTATACCCACTATATACTTTCGACAGTACATCTATTAATATTTTAGTTGAATATGATTGAAAAGGACATTTTTTCTTGTATTCTTATTCAAACAGATCACCTTTTTCTGTAGGTGCTGATCTAATGTTTGCATATTCAAATGCCTTGAAAAAGTCAGTTTCCAAGGAGTGTACTAATTTTTTCACATGACTGTATATGTGTATCGTTAAGACCCAGGGGTATCATTAAAATCTTTATACAAGCTTCACGAAAAGGCAGATTTAGCAAAAACAGGACCTATGCTATGGAAGCTATACCAAAAAAAAGGCAAAGGACTAGTCATTAGTACTACTAGCAGTAGTACTGCTACCTCCCCCCCACAGCTGACCTTTTCCCCACTACCAATCTTTTATACTTTTTTTTTTTATGTAGTGTGTCTGTGTGGAGGCGGACATCTTGATAAAAATAAGGCTCTACTTCTTCATGTCAGAGCTGGCTTCATAGACTTATAGTCTGATGACTTGGGTAATGATTCCTCTTCAGTAGGTAGAACACCATTAACATCACCAAATCTCATCACACAAGCAGTCAGGGGCACAGTGCTTAAAGCTGCCCATACAGTATACAATCTGATTATACAATCTTCATTAGATTTACCAAAAATATGTTATATATTGGCCTGCATGACTTTATACACTGAATGAATGGTTTAGGTTTGTCTTCATATTGCATAGTATTGGTAAATTTAGGTTTGTCTTCACATTGCATATTACTGGTAAATTTTAAGTTAATTGCCTATGGATTACACAATCATATTGTTGTATGTATGGCCTTAGATGACATCACACTGCAGATATACAGCTTTGACAATTTAGGCACAGAAAGCACACTACTATTTTTCAGGAAGAAATTCAAGACAAAGGGGCACTGCTTAGGCACATGTTATGTTCTGTTCCCTATAACATAACATGTGCCCTTTAACTTGGAAAATATGCATTATTTCAGTGAAGGTCCAATAAAAATGACAATAGTTGTGTGCCCATGGGTGGAAAAAACAAATGTGGATGCCTGTGATGGATCTCATTTATCCAGGTCTTGGCAGCAGTTAGTCACATTCAACATGTTGAAGATGCTTTGTAACTTATCCGTGCCACTTTTTGAGTTCTGATGAGTGGCAGGAAATATCGCCAGACGCCCGGGACATGTAATTCTGGGCAGGTAGTTTTTTTTCCCAACCTTTAGTCCAAGTAGCAGGGCTCACCTGTCAGGTGGAAGCATTCAGGCAGCAGCGCTGCCCCCGATTGCTACTACACAGTGCCAGCCTCCCCCCCATGTGTGATCTCCCAGGCTCCGCTTGCCCATCTGCAGGCCCAGGACCAGTTCACCGCCATCGGCTAGAGCGAGTGGTGGAGAGCGTACATGTCAGCTCCCCTCCCCTTCATGTCCTGACCCGGAAGTGATGTTATGATTTCACTTCCAGGTCTCAGTTGAGAGATTTCCGGCCATGGAGGCCAGGAAAAAAATTTAATGCAGTGCGATGTGCTCTGCATTACATTCACTGGCGGACAGGTTAAACATGCAGGGTCTTTTAGACCTTGGATGTCTCAATAAAGAGAACCTGTCACCAAAAATCATCACATAGCGGACTTTGTCACCTATGTGATGGAAGGGAAAAAAACATTTTTTTTTAAAAAGTTACACCCAAGCACATAACATACACCCCCCCCCCCCAAAAAAAAAAAAAATTTGAGGCCCTCAACAAACTTAAAAGCACACTCTGGGGCGCCTATGCATGAAAATGTTGATTGCGATACACGTTACATATCTCTGCGCATGCCAGAATGAGAGCAATAATACTAGCACCAGACCTCCTCCATACCGATGATCTCCTATTAAAGGGGCTTTAAATGTGCCGCCTATAGAAAAGTTTGACATGTTGGATATCCATTTACTCGGTGCAACCTCATCTTTTATATTTTACAAAAAATAGGGTAATTTATTGCTTTTTTGTGCCCTAAAATTAAATTTCACAGTAATATCATGCGACATAAAAAATTGGAACTACCACTATTTTACGCTCTAGGGTCTCTGCTTTCAGAAAATATATGTTTGGGGGTTTTATGTAATCTTAAGGCCTAAAATGATTTTTAAACTTGTGCAAAAACAGCTCTGGCAGCGAAAGGGATAAAGGATAAGCCCAACACTCCCCTTCCCTGACGAGCACCCAATCAGCGCTCATTACACTGCAAGGTCTCTACCCTCCCTTTTCCCTCCCGGGTGCAGTGCTGGAGACAGGCAGGGAGGGGAGGAGGAGGGGATAAGCAGCGCAATGTTAAAAATATTACATGTGTAAGTCTCCATAAAGCATCTTTTGCTGTTAAAAGCCCCAGACATTCCTAAAATCACCTCAGATTTAAATAAAGTTTTGGTTAAAATTTATATTTTTCTTTTTTATCAGGACAGGTAGAGTGGGACACCGTTTTAGTCCCTGGACAATCAATTTTTTCAAAAATGTCCACACCCCTGGATATAAAAGAGCCAAGTGCCTATAGGGACAAGTGATGTAAATCCACCCAAAATGAGTCAATTAGAATTAATAATAATACTATTACTGCTATTACTGTGGTTGATTCTCAAATCTAGCTCAGATGGAATCTCAATTATTAATATTTTTCCTTATTAAAGTGGAGAAATCCTTTTAACTAGTTTACAATATAAAAACAAGAGATTTAAATTAGTATAATGCCACCATAGAAAGCAAACCAACATTTCAGAATCCCAGAGGTCAACCTGAGCCCAACAAGGCTGGGACATATTTAGAAATAGACATAGCAAGCCCATGCCTAAAAGGTGTCTGCATGCCCCCTCCCACTTGGGACAACCTTGTCATTTCTATTGGTATTTTTAATCAATAAAATACTCCAGTGGTCACCACTGGAGTATTCTAAGCAAAGGGACAGTTTTCTGTCCTTCAGGCATTAGGGAGGACAGACTGTGGCTAGTGGGAATAAACCAATTCCTGATCTCATGCAGCTAAGCAGTGCATTTATCCCTTCATTGAACTGGCTAACAGTTAGGGAAGGCCAATAAGATAACAGAAATGGGAGAATATAGGCAGTTTAGTGAGGGAATGAATGAAAACATGTCTACATTGTGCTAAAGCATGAGAGCCACAGAAAATCAGAGATCAACCTGCAAACAGTGCAGATTATCATGCATTAATGTTGAAGAAGAGAGGAAGGTGGTTTGTGGTACCAGACATATTTGTAACACTATAATGCCAACATTGTGCTTCCCTGGCAACATCATGCCCCAGTACACTCCGTAAGCTAAGATTACTAACACTAAACCCCCTCCACCCCAGTTGTTTACCCACCTTGGCTGGATAGCAGCGGCCTGCTCCAAGCTGAGGTTTTGTTTGGATCATCTCTGGTCGAATCCCTTTTCACTGCTGGCCACATCTTTGCAACGAGCCATCAGATATGTACAGTGCCATCCTCCTAGCTTCTCTTGTTTAATTAGACTGGCTTGGGACCTGGAAGCTAGTGAGATCACTTGAGTAGTGGTGTCTACTAAAATGTATTTCCAGTTTCCAGATTCCACAGGTATAGTGTGACGGAACGCCTGTCACCCTGATTAGGTGACTCAGTCAGAGAACCACTTTCTTGCCATTGGGACACAGGCCAAGGTATTATAGCTGGGCATTGCACTCAAGAGTAGACGAGACTACCTTAGATGTCAAACTTCAACTACTTTATTGAACAGAAATCACAGGTATTTATACACTTCACAAATAGAGGCAGTCCCCACATGAACAATACCCACAAATATTATACATTAGGATAAATATCTCACACTGATTAGAGAACAATGTGAAGCTGACATCAGAGTAATCTCATCATGCAGGAGCTTCAAGAGGGCTTGCCAACAGAAACAATAGGTGACTCAATTAACAATGGTAAACACAATGTCAGGGAATGGGAAGATCGCTGCGGCGATCAAATCCGCACATGCGTAGAGTCCTGACAAAACGCACAGGCAGGTGGGCACTAGGATCCAGGCGCGCCAGTCACCAATGACGGCGCCGGGCAAGCATTAGGACCCAGGAGCGCCTGTCAGGAGTCGGGCGGGCTATTTAAACTCAGCTCTTGCAATGCTCAAGTGCCGTATGGTCTTTCCTGTGTTCCTGTGAGTTTACTTTGCTGCTGACCCTGCCTGATCCTGATCTGCTGACTTCTCCTGCTCTGACTCCTGGCTTGCCTGACCATTCTCCTGCCTGCTCCTGCACTTTTGATCTCCTGTTGCCAAACCCGGACTGTGACCCGTTTATTCTTCTGCCTGCTGTTTTGTACCGACCTGCTCCTCTGTTACCGACCTGGCCTGTCTGACCTCGCTTACTCTACCTCCTCACATCAGACTCTCACCTGCTGCGTACCACCGACAGGTGCCTCTACCACAGCTGGTTGCACCCAGGGGTCGCGACCTGGTCTCGGCTTGCTCCAAGTTCATCCCCACCATCAGGGGCTCTGGTGAACAAGCAGGTCGCAACTTAGATTCCGCACCCTGGGGAATTCTGGTCTGTGGGCCACTAGAGGCTACCACCGGCTGGTCCCTAACACACACTTAGGAGGCACACAATGGGAAAAAGACAGTAAATACATAACACCTTACTAAACAGATTACATAAAGAGTCCTCACAATCAGGTTTATATTGAGCTGAACATATTAACATCTTCTTAGAGTCTCTGAGACTGGGAAGGGGGGGGGGGGTAAAGCAGTCAATGCTGGTTTGGGCACAGAGACCCCAAATCTCAAATCTGTATCACGGTCCTCCAGTTCTCAGACTCTGTGTGTTTTGAGGAGACATGGACTTGAATACAAAGTAAACAACTCCAAAGGTCCCCGCAGGCACACACCAAAGAATAGAGCCATGGTCAATAGGCAAGAGGCTAGCCTGCAGTCCCCTCCAAAAGCCCCTGTCCCAGTTGGGTCTGTCAAATATAGTATATGCCTAGTTACACTGGTCCACTCTGGACCAATGTAGCTACGTATAAATGCCATACCTGGAATGTTTCTTTAACATGTAGGCCTATTTATTTTAAATTACAAACCATACATTAAGCCTTCCCCTGTGGTAAAAATTATGAAGTTAACTTTCCCTCACACAGAAGTTTCTGGTATCTGTACAAGAAAACTAAAATCAATCATAAAGACATGAATATTGAGGCAAGCAGAAGTCAATAAGTTTACTGCCTTTTACACCTCTTTATAGAACCACACAAAGTGTAGTGCTCACACAGGACAATGCTATGCTCTAAACTGGTCTGAAGAATAAAATGAAGGCCAGCCCAAAACTGATGTCATGCTTGCATTTTAGGTTGCTTCAGCTAAAATGTATTTGTCGTAGTGTTAAACAGAGTGTAAGGGTTAAACCGTTTTTTTATATATGTCCCAGCCAGGGGGTTTGCACTTCATCTACTCTTATTAATATAATAGAAAGCAAGGGTAAAGGGTAAGGGTAACAGACAGCAATAAAACAGCTTCATTATAAAGAATAAGAACCTCCACTATATGTACATTTTAACATAACCTAATTAAAAGGGTAATTTCACCAAAAAACTGTAATCTTAGTTCTTTGTGGAGTCTGGAAAGTTAAAGTATATGTAAACCCAATTCCTAAAACCTGGTAAAAGCTTTAAAGTGTAACTGCATCATTGTGCTGTCCCCTCACCAAGACTTAGGGAGCGGGGTCAGACAACAGTACCCTAACATGTTATTGAAATTCTAAGAGTTATTTTCAGTACTTTAAATCTTCAGCTGATCTGTCATCAAAGTTCTTGTTCAGATATTTCTTGTTGGATGACAATGCTCTATGTCTTCCAGTTGTGCTCTTGTGTTGACACTGCCATATGCTCTCCCAGTGAAAACTACAGGTAACCATGCTGACGTACTTAGCACAGGTCTAGAAAAATGTAATGCAACCATCATTGGGATACATGTAGACAAAGTGGCTGCAGGAGAACTGCAACATATAGCAAGATGTAACATAGGTGGACTACAACAGTTATCAACATTGAGGCACTATTGCTTCCACAGACTCCAATGATGGGGTACTATTTCTCCCACTGATAGCAACAATGTAGCACTATTCCTTCCACTGATACCAGCACAGGGAATTATTTCTTGCCTCACTAATTAAATTTTTTTATTCACTGCTCCCCAAACCTGCATTTATTTTACTCCAGAAATTTAAAATGAACCCTACACACACACTGATAAACATTTTTATATATTGCAAACAAAACAGGGATTCTTTGTTGCATATATTGCAATCCATGTTCAAACTGCCCAACTGCATCAAAGTGATCCCCCTCTAACCACTCCCCACTTTACTATGCAAAACACCAGATACTTAGTTGCTTATAGTATACTTTAACGGAAATTTTGTGGCAATAATGGCAGACAGACACAGTTGGTGGAAAGCTACAGACTCCAGTCTGGTCACTAAGCTCGTGCTCAAATCCAAAATTCTTACAAACTGTATATAACACATGAGATGTTACATGGGTTTGATAAGTTAAAATTAAAGCATCTGAAAAAATAATTCCTGTTTTATGCAAATGTTTGCTTGAAAAAAAATAAAAATACAATAAAATTATATTATCTATCTATATTACAAAATAACAAACACACACACGTAAGTATTTTGGATTTTAGAACAGGAATATCTCCATTTTTACTACTCCCACTGACCCCCAAGCTTGGGGCATGGTTTACTCTCAAAGATACTGAGGCATTTTCTCACTGGCTCGAAGTCCAGTCTCCCCAAGGTCTGAATGGCATTTAACTGGCCCTTTGTTTAGAAAGTTTGGGGGCTCTTAAAAAAAAAAAAAAAAAAAAAAAAAAAAAAAAAAAAAAGGAAGACGCACACACAAGCGAAAAAGGATTTGAAAACATCAAATTTATTTGAAATTGCAATTTATTTGCCCAAAACTCAGTGCCCTTGCATAGTTCTAAACATTACTGATTGTACCCAAAAAATTAAAAATTCATATATCACTTACCTTATTCCAAGATTCATGGTCTCTGCTGTGCCAATCATGCCAATAGCTAACAACATGTTATTACAAATTTTTGCTGCCTGCAAACAAGCAAATATTAATGAGATTGTGAAAACAAGTTATGAGGTTATTTATTTGCCCTTTGTAAAATATAAGCAAACCTTTGCTCAGTGGTAATTTGTGCACTCGCTTTCTCAACAATTAAAGTGCATTACCAAAGTAAGTTTTTCATTTCTCATTGATCAGCCAAAGTCACAGATGTCTAGTCTAAAAACAAGACAATGGTCTGGGCTGGATAATGTCAACATTTACATGCTGACAGCCTGAATACAAGTTGATTGACTACCAGTTAGAGCTGCTTTTGAGGTGTCCACAGGAGAATGGGGCATTGATTGAGACTGGAGGAGGGGATTTGTAGTTGACAGGCCAAAAAAAAAAAAAAAAAAAAAAGGTTACAAATAGTTTCATTTTAATAAATAGTAACTACAGAACAGGTATATAGTGTTGACATTAGACTCCATCAATTCATTATAAAATATTTTGGAAATTCTGGATAGAGTGCAATCAATGATCATCTTAAACTGGATTTCTCAATTCCCCCCCCATATAAAAGTGCCAGTATTACTGATAGCGGTTTCTATAGCAAAATAAACACCTAAGATGTCTTTCCTTCCTTGTTTCTACATTGCCACACACCAATACTCTTATTCTAAAATCCCATGCCACCATTTTGACTGGTAGGTGTCATTGGTGGGTGGATGTTTTTTCATGTTTTTACTGCTGGCCCAGCAATGACGTCAGAGCCAGATTTTGCACATGCACTGATCAGACACTGTTCATTATTGTGGCAGCTGTGAGGCCTTGGCACATTACCAGTGCCTCAATAAACCAGAAGTGGGATTAAAGTAAATGTAAGTAACAGAATAAATCTTTTATTTACCTAATGAACAAAAGATGTTTTGAGATTAGCATGCAGAGCTGTATGCACCAGGGATTTTTAGTGTGTGTGTACGTGTGGGGGGGGGGGGGGGTGAGGTTTGCTTTAATATGATTGGAGTATAATAGCCATTAACTCATGAGCAAGTCTGAACAAATCCTCCACAATTCTACGAACCAGCAATAATGCACCTTAGATCTGACATACATAGTTGCCACCTTCCCACAGCAGTCATATATACAGTTCTCTTCTCCACCCATCAGCTGTTACAGGTATCACTGAGGGGATGGTGTTTATTGGTTACCGATATGGTTTCCAGCATTCAAGCATACTTGTATTGTAGGGCTAGAAAAAAAAAAAAAAAAAAAAGACTCCATGGCCAACAGGATGTCAATCCTGGAAGTGTGCCTAAGCCTGGGCAACAGAATCCCAGGTTAGTGACACAAATGTTGTCAGTGGTATATAGTGTGAGAACTACTGTCTTATGCCTTACAACAATTGGGAACATCATTAATCATCTCAACCACCAAGTTCTTTCTCGCAGGCCTAGTGGTTTGCCTACACAGATTCATCTAATGAACGGTCATCCTGTCACCTGACAAAATGTAGGGGTAGCAAAAAGGAGGAGCTATGAGATTATTACACTTTTGCCTAGGTGCTGTAAAAGCACGGAGACAATCATTGACATATATACTACTATTGGCTGTGTTGCTGGCCTGGCACCCTAAAAGCCAGGCTTAGGGATCCCCAAGGGGAAAAGATAGCTTGCCTGGAGGCTTTTTCCATCCCTGCTTTCAGGCCTGGCAAAACAAGATTGATAAAGTGGTGCACCAGGTGTACATGCAATATGCTCAAGATCTTTTTTCAAGTTGAGTACAGGCTTAGGTTGCTTTCACACTGATCCGTTTTTTTTCCACGTTTGCATTAATAAAAAAGCAGAAGAAAAATGTGTGACCAAGTATATCGATAAAACTCTTCACGCTGATCTGTTGCAGGTCCGGTGCGTTTTTAAAATTCTGTTGCGGTAAAATAAATAAATGCACCTCCCCATTGAAATCAATTGAAAACTCAGCAAAAACAAATGAAAAACACACCTGCATTGCATTTTTGGTGTGGTTTATGAGTCCTGTGTTCTGTAAAAAATGCACTGCAAACACAGTAAAAACGCATATGCATTTTGGTCACATTTTAGAATTGGTGTGAAAGAAGCCTTAGACAGCAAAGCTGATAAGGACTAGAATGACAAAGCAACTTTGTCATTAATAGGCAGGGAGCATAAGAGCATATGAGAGAATTAAAGGGGTTAGCAGAAAATGAAAAACTAATACCATGTAGCAAATGGAACCATTTACAAAACATCATATTTTGTTCTTACGTTTTCCATGACAATTCTCATTAATTTAGGAAGTGTAAAGCATACCTGCCCTGTTCCAACTTCTCCACAGTAAACCACGTTGGCTCCCATACATGTCAAAAGTTCCTTGGCAGCATCAAATTCCTGCTCAACTCCACCAACCATAAATGTGAGGTTCCCAGATTTGGCAGCGCCAACACCTTTAAAAGAAAAGAAAGAAATGCATCCTTACTCCAGAACCATTATACTACAGTGGCAAAAGACAGCTCACTTTTACAGTATAGCTGAGGCATGGATGTGAACATTCGAAAATTTACATATACATAAACGAGCAGTAAATGAAGGTTAAAACAAACCCTTACTAACTTATGTAGCTGCAGGCACAGTGGAGCCATTGTTGTAATCCTCAAAACTTACAAACACAAGCACTAAACTTATTCTCTGTGTAGTTTTGCTTACCCTGTTCCCCCTTCCAATAGTGACTCAGCAGCCTTCCAACCTTCTAAATCGCTATAAAAAAAAACAAAAAAAAAAAAAAAACAGTGCAGCTGTTCTGAAAGAGGGATCAAGAGCCAAGTTGAATGATTTCAGTGATTCATCATTGCATTTGCTGTGAAGTTTGTGATACCCACTATGAATTCTCCTGTTAAGCCTACCTAAGCACTTCCTTTCCATTAGAATTAAAGTAAATATTTAAAAAAAAATACAGGGCCTACCATTACTAATCTCCTCCTGCCTGCTTATTATGCTAAACCAGCAGTTTCAATAATTTCTAAATACCAGACCTAGAACAATTATGCAAATCTGGAAAGTCAGTGTAGAGCTAGAAGTCCTTAAAAGCACACTTATTCAAAGAGTGTAATTCAAACTATTGCAGCTGTAGAAATCTGCCTAAAAGCCAGGCAACTAGCATTTGTAGAATAAGGAATTATTATATTATTATTATACAGTATTTATATAGCGCTAAAAGGTTTGCTCAGCGCTGTACATTATAGTGGGGGACAGAACATGAGACAATACAGTAACAAAACAAAACACGAGGGATTCAAGGGCCCTGCTCTTTCAAGCTTACAATCTAAGAGGAAGGGGATAGTGGTACAGGAGGAAGTGGCTGTGGGGGATGGAGTGGTAGGAGGAGTGGAGGAGATCGGCTGTTCGATGAGGGCGGGGTAGGCTTCCCTGAAGAGATGGGTTTTCAGGGTGCGCATAAAAGGTGAGGAGGGAAGGTGACAGTCTGATGGATTGGGGTAGTGAGTTCCAGAGGATGGGGGAAGTCCTGGAGAAGTCCTGCAGTCGAGCGTGTGAGGTGGAGACCAGGGAGCTAGAAAGTAGGAGGTCTTGTGAGGAGCGAAGATTACGGGTTGGGTGGTATTTGGGTATCAGGTCGGTGAGGTAGTTTGGGGCAGTGTTATGAATGGCTTTGTATGTCTGTGTTAGTAGTTTGAATTTAAAGCGTTGGGCAATCGGGAGCCAGTGGAGGGAATGACAGAGGGGGGTGGCAGAAGAGGAGCGGTTGGTAAGGTGGATGAGTCTGGCCGCTGAGTTCAGGATAGACTGAAGCGGGGATAGTCTGTGTTGGGGTAGGCTGGTGAGGAGGGAGTTGCAGTAGTCCAGACGTGAGATAATAAGGGAGTGAATGAGTTGTTTAGTAGTGTCTGGGGTTAGGAACGAACGTATTTTGGAGAGGTTGCGGAGGTGGAGCCTGCATGAGTTTGCCAACAATTGGACATGGGGTTGGAAGAACAGGTTTGAGTCTAGAGTGACACCTAGGACTTTGGCTTGTGGGTGGGACTGATGGTGGAGTTGTTGGTCGTGATGGAGAGGGGGGGCACGGGCTGGGGGGAAAATCAGGAGCTCAGTTTTGGAAAAGTTCAATTTGAGGAAATGGAGCGACAACCAATCTGATATGTCGTTCAGTAGGTGGGTGATACGTGCGGAGACTGAAGGGGTAAGGCGAGGGGTGGAGAGGTAAATTTGCGTGTCATCGGCGTAGAGGTGATAGTTGAAGCCGTGGGAGTGTATCAGTTTGCAGAGGGAGGAGGTGTAGATGGAGAAGAGAAGGGGCCCAAGGACCGAGCCTTGGGGGACCCCAACAGAGAGGGGGAGAGAGGAGGAGGTGATAGCGTTATAGGTAATGCTGAAGGAGCATTGGGATAGATAGGAGGAGAGCCAGGAGAGAGCGGAGTCTCTGATGCCAAGGGAGTGTAGTTTGTTAAGGAGGAGGGGGTGGTCGACTGTGTCAAAGGCCGAGGAAAGGTCAAGGAGTAAGAGGACTGAGTAGTGGCCATTAGCTTTGGAGGAATGTCAGCCTCCATGTTTCCCTGAAGAAAGGTTTCCTTTCAAAGTGGGGTACTTTTTCTATGGTCGCTAGAGTAAAATGAGGTATATATAAAAAGAAATGCATAAGCAGTGGTTACCTTCATTGAAAATCATGTCCACAAAATTAGTAAATGCACAACTATAGCTAGCTGAAGCTACATGCGAATCTCATCTTTTCCTTTCAAAGTTGAGCTTAGCCCTGCCTCATTCCGAGCTTCCTATTCGTCAGAGAGGCTCCCATAACTTATGGGTCAATAGGGAGGTATTGTATTGGAGCCAATGCTAACCAATGCAGAAAAGAATTGTATTTTATTAGATCTATTGACCTTTTTGATATGTGGTATTCACTGAAGGTTATATTTTTAATCATACGCTTTAGTATGAGTTGACCAGGTTTATGAATGGTTTACTCTAAAATGTGAGAAAAACCTACTAATTATTGCTGTATTTGCCAAATATCATCGTCCAGTTATATTGTGGTTTCTTTTAGTTCATAATGCTTGACTCGGAAAAACAGCCTATTAATTATTTGCAATGATACTTTACTAATCCTTGAGCTGTATTTATCCACGGTACAGAATAATGAAGTCAAGAAATCCTGTGATATGACCTGAAACAAATTAAGAGGACAATTCAAGCCAGAACTTACAAACAAAAGCCAGTATTATCCATCATAGGTCAACAGCTTTTTATCTAGATTACAGGCTGCTAAATATCTACAGAGAGCCATTTATTAAACCAGAATGAATGCTGACAACGGCTCTCAGCTGGTTAATTTTTTGACAGCTGCTCCCTCTCAGTAGTACAAACACTTAGGTTGCAAATGGATAAAAAAAATAAATTACTTAACCAAAAAGAGCAATTAATCATTTTACAGTGCAAACAACAAGAAAATTGATACTTTCATCTACAGAGAATTTCATTTAGGGATTGCTACCATTCCTTGCTTGAAAAAGATTTTTCTCCCCAAAGTATACAATTAAAGCAAGGAACACAATTTAGAACTTTAGTCAATTAGACCGTAAGTATTAATAGACCATAAAACATAAAACCAGCAAGGCTACACTTATTGATTATGCTTAAATCAATTCAGAAGTCATTGGGGTGGGATTATGATAAATAAAAATAAAGACAGTGGACAGGGGCAAGGACAGATTAAAGGGACTTTGGCAACAAATTTAGAATGATCTGCTGCTACATGCTTTTGAGTTCCACAACTGAAAATACAAGGGTGAGCCCACGTTTGTTGGTACCATTCTCCCCTAACCCTCCGCAAGCATTCATTTTTTACCTTTACAGTGTGCTACAAAAGTACACTCTGCATGTCTTACTACCCTCTAAGGCAGTCTTTCAAACTAGGGTTTCTCCAGAAGTTGCTAGTGGTTCCTTGAGAAATGAGCAACTTTTGCCTCTCAGATGTGTAACTACTGACAACAATAATCTTTGTAGCTGTATAGGAGGATCCTACCCAATGACCACAAATTCAAGAAGCATTCTTCCCAATGACCATCACACTAACGTACTGTGAACTGTAGATATTGTAAGTATAAGTGGGGGTTCTCTGAACCCAGAAAGCAATTTTAAGGGTTCCTTAATGTTAAAAAGTTTGAGAAAGGCTGCTTTAAGATCTGTGGGTGCAAAGTACTTTTGAGGGTGCAAGTACAACTGGTTTAAAAACGGAGTCTGCTAGTGATAGTACACAATGCCAATTTCGTAGCTGCTGTGGTGCCCATGTCGATCTCTTCTTACATAAGCCAATCAGGTTCTTCAGCTAATTTTGAAAAACAAACCATATATTGGAAGGACCACTGCAGTTTTGTACTTCCAGAATTAAGTGGGTTTGTCGGGATGCAAGTAACAGTACAATTGCCGACTTGTTTCAAAGGTACGTACTACAAAGCTGAACTGCTTCTTCTGTCATTATTTGAGAGAGTCATTGACTGAAATTTGCTTGTGCATATCAGGTGCCAGGCAATCTTCAGCAAGATTTTTACTTTTAAAACTCTGAAAATCTAGGCAGGTTTGTTGGTGCCAGCACATTGCTTTGTTATATGTATCACATATTCTGTATGGTATACTGTAAACCATCATGGGATATAAGCTCAATTTTATCTTCACTGCACAAAAAAGGTGGTCAGCTGGATAAAAAAAAGTTTAATTGATTCTCAACTAACCTCAAACCATGAATAACCATGAAATGACCTTCCATTGGCAGAATGTTTCATCTAAAAGTTGACCATAAACCAACAATAATGATCAATCATGTAGCCTAAAAAGCAAACTTCACTTCCTACATACCAAGTTTCACTGGTTGCCCTTTGCCCCAATCTCTGCATATATTGGTTGTTTTTTTTTTCTTCCTAGGAGAGGGTACCTAGTTTTGACAGGTACCCACTCCCACTCTGTCTAGTTTATCCAAGCGGAAGTTCTGGGCCCTCCACGCCCCCCCAGTCTCCTGAGAGACGTCCCAAGAGGCGGCAGGACCATTCACGGACAACTACCCCTTATACTGATTTTATCTGCACATGTATCAAAATATTTCATATTATCTAGAGGTGTAGCCTGTACTGTATCTGCCCACCTGCTTTAAATTGGTGCCAGCCGGGTCTTTGTATGTGCTGATTCTATAAATGAATGGTCCCAGGGTCCAAGTAATGTGTGAAGTCACATGCCAAATCTTTATGGAACGCTAAATATTGATAGAATATAGAGCTACTTAACATCTCTATTCATATTTGGGGAAATCCTTTGGTGGTTACTATACTCAACTGATATATTGGTGGATTAAAGTGATCGTAAACGCTCAACTTGTAAAGCAACCCATTCAGTTTAAAATAGAAATGAAAGGCAAAAACATGTATAGATAAAAAAAAAAAAACATTTTAAAATACCCTTTTCTCCCTGTTTTTATATCTGTTCTCAGCTGCATAAGAGCTGGAGAGGAGGTTGTACAGGAGGGGGGGGGGGGGGGGGGGTGTCTCGACAAGTCTGATCATTGGAGGAGAGCACACCGAATTTCCAGCATAACTAGAGGACTGACCACACTGTGCTGTCCTGCCTGGTGTGGTTAGTTTTTATTAGGAAAGCTGAGGGACCAGACAGGAACACCAGAGATTTCACATAAAGAAAGCAATACAAAGAGAGCAGGATATGTTTTTATGCAAGTACATCAATAAAGTTAAAGAAATATATCTATACAATATATCTATCTACACACCCCTGTTAAAATGTCAGGTTTCTGTGATGTAAAAAAAATAATACATAGAAATAATTTCAGAACTTTTTCCACCTTTAATGTAACCTATAAACTGTACAACTCTGTTGAACAACAAACTGAAATCTTTTTAGGTGGAGGGAAGTAAAAATAAACAAAAATAATATGGTTGAATAAGTGTGCACACCCTTAAACTAATAATTTGTTGAAGCACCTTTTGATTTTATTACAGCACTCAGTCTTTTTGGGTATGAGTCTATCAGCATGACACATCTTGACTTGGCAACATTTGCCCACTCTTCTTTGCAAAAACCCTTCAAATCTGTCAGATTGTGAGGGCATCTCCTGTGCACAGCCCTCTTCAGATCACCCCACAGATTTTCAATTGGATTCAGGTCTATGCCATTCCAAAACTTTAATCTTCTTCTGGTGAAACCATTCCTTTGTTGATTTGAATGTATGCTTTGTGTCATTATGCTGAAAGATGAAGTTCCTCTTCATTTCAGCTTTCTAGCAGAAAGCTGAAGGTTTTGTGCCAATATTGACTGGTATTTGGAACTGTTCATAATTCCCTCTACCTTGACTAAGGCCCCAGTTCCAGCTGAATAAAAACAGCCCCAAAGCATGATCCTGCCACCACCATGCTTCACTGTGGGTATGGTGTTCTTTTGGTGATGCACAGTGTTTTTGCGCCAAACAGATCTTTTGGAATTATGGCCAAAAAGTTCAACCTTTGTTTCATCAGACTAGAACACATTTTCCCACATGCTTGTGGGAGACTTCATATGCGTTATTGCAAAATTTAGCCAACGTTTACTGTAGGATGCGATAAGAAACAGCTGAACTTTATTTGGGGTTAATCAGAGGCACTTTAAAATGATGGCAGGTATGTAATGACTCCTATTTAACCTGATTTTGAATGTGATTGCTTAATTCTGAACACAGCTACATCCCCAGTTACAAGAGGGTGTGTACACTTATGCAACCCCATTATATTAGTTTTTTCTATTTACTTCTCCCCCTATAAGATTTCTCTTTGTTTTACAATTGAGTTGTACAGTTTATAGGTCACATTAAAAAGGTGGAAAAGGTTCTGAAATAATTTGTCTAATTTTTTTCCATCACAGAAACCTGACATTTTAATAGGGGTGTGTAGACTTTATATATCCAATATAAAATTAGATCTCTCTATCTATCTATCTATCTATATATATATATATATATATATATATATATATAAATCTATCTATCCTGCAGCAATACTGGCAGATCTGCCATCCCATCTAGTGCAAGTGAACTTGCCCATGTAAGGTTACTAATGGTATCGCCTGTGGTGACGCTAGAGAGCAATTGACTATCATATGTACACATTTTGTAACTTGATTATACATATGAAGCAGTATGTTATGGATATTGCTTATAAATGTAAGTTTGATTATATATAGACATATCTGATGCATTTCTGATGAAGAGGGTTGTGGTCAGTGGAAGTAGGGGTGAAGCATATGGAACTTTAAATGATGTACAGTGCACAGCATAAATGAGTCCACCCCAACAGAAAACCTGTCAGAAAACCTCTTTTCAGAATCAACATTTTCTATGGGGCACAATACTAAAAAATACTCCCACAAAGGTAGGCCCATTGATTGTAAACAAGATTTGTTAATTTGCACACAGAAAAAGGAATTTTCCCTAACAAATTCATTCAAAACCATATTGCAAAAATGAACACATCCCAATTATAGTCTTAGGAGCAAAGCTAAATTTTAGACAACAAAATCCTAATCAATAAGAATTCAACTACAGGTGAGTCTAACTATTCATTAAACAGGTGTCCAGCAGACAGTTGATTATAAAAACGGCCTTACTTAAAGAAAACCCCTTCCCATTTCATGCTGTCAGCAATGGAACCAAATGGAAAAGAACTGTCACAAGGCCTGAAAAAGAAAATAAATTTCTTTACACAAGGCTACAAGATCAGCAAAGCTTTACATATCAGTCAGAATACTGTAGCAAAAGTGATACAAACATTAACAAAGATGGAACTGCAACCATCTCACAGAGACGTCCAGGCCATCCACAGAAGTTAACACCTCAACAGAAGCGTCTTGAGAAGGGTTGAAGAAAATCACCATGCAAGTTCATTGCAGTTAGCTAAAGAAGCAGAAAACCAAACTGGGGTGATTGTTTCCCATGACACAATATGGCGTACACTGCAGAGGAAATGCATGCATGGGTGTCATCCATGAAGGAAGCCTCTCCTAAAGCCTATGCACAAAAAAGACCACCTTGAATTTGCCAGGGCCCATGCTGAAAATGAAGAAGACTACTGGGACTCTGTAGTCTGCAAAGCCAACAGTTTTGAAGCCATCGGTTCCAAAAACATTTATCTTGGTCTCATCACTCCAAAGGGGAGGAGTACAAAACAAAATGCATTGTCTTTCCGCGAGGCTGCATGAGTGCTGCTGGTGTTGGGGAGCTGCATTTCATAGATGGTATCATGAATTCACAGATGTACTGCTTATATTGAAAGAGAAGATGCTGCCATCAGTCTGTGCCCTGGGTCGCTGTGCACTTTTACAACATAATCCAAAACACACATCTAAGGCCACTGTTGTATTTCTGAAAGTGATCCAGTGGACAAGTATGTCTCCTGATCTGAACCCAGTCGAACACCTATGGAGAATTCTGAAGAGAATTTGAGCATCACTCTCCATCCAGTCTCTAAAAGAGATTGTTCTGGAAGAAAAAAATAGATGTTGCAATATTTCGCCAACTTGTTCATTCCATGCCTAGAAGACTTGGAGCTGTCCTTACAAATCATGGAGGTCATACAAAATACTTGATGTATTGGTTTTTGTTGTGGGGTGTATTCATTTTTGCATTAACTAATTTAAGAAAAACTGAAGATTTTGTAATTAAGTTATATTAACCTTACTTTCATACAATGAGCTAAACAAACGTTCTCAGTTTTGTAAAAATGTTGGAAATAGTTCTTGTGTTCATTGACATATTGATTAAAATCTTACTTTTCTAAAGGGGTGCACTCATTTATGCTGAGCACTGTACATCTTCATAGAATAGGTCATTTTTTCTATTTAGAGCTCATGTACACTGCAGCTGATAAACTCACGTTCAGGAGCTTTTCTGAGTTTTTTCTGCAGCCCCTGAACTCTCCCTAATGTTTACAGGCAGTTGAGTTTAGACATTTTTTTTTTTAATTCATCAAACTTGCATTCAGGAATATCAGCCTTTCAAATGCCAAACGCTTGTGAATGTGTGTAAACGTGGCTAACCGTGTTTATAAGCGGTTGTATTTAGAAGGATTTTTTGACTGGTCCATATACAGGGCACAATTCACTAAGCGGTATCCTTCCGCATCCGAGTAGGCGGTAGTATACTGCATAGCATTTGTTTTTAAAATCCCATTTGAATCCACTAAAAAAGGGTACTAAAACATAGCATGATATTATCAAGTCATGCAGAATTTTAGTAGTGAAAAGCATGCCTCATGTTTCAGCTGTCAGTGGGGTTCCCACTGACAGCTGAATGTAAAAGAAAGAATTGCCGGCAATTAAGAAATAATTTTAAAAAAACAGCATGGGGTCTCCCCTCCCATCCATACCAAGCCCTTCGCATCTGTATGGATTTTTAGGGGAAGCCCCACGCAAAAAAAAAAAAAAAATTATATGGCGTGGGGTTTCCCCCAAAATCCATACCAGACCCTTATCTGAGCATGCAGCCCAGCAGGTAAGGAAAGGGGGGGGGGGGGAGCAAGTGCCCCCCCGAACCATACCAAGCCACATGCCCTCAACATGGGGGGGTGCTTTGGGGTAGGGGGAGCTCGCTCCCCTCCCCCCAAAGCACCTTGTCCCCATGTTGATGGGGACAAGGGCCTCTTCCCCACAACACTGGCCGGTGGTTGTGGGGTCTGCAGGCAGGGGGCTTATTGGAATTTGGAAGCCCCCTTTAGCAAGGGGGCCCCTAGATCCCAGCCCCCCCACGTGAATGAGTATGGGGTACATGGTACCGCTACCCATTCACTAAAAAAAGCTGTAGTGTTTAAAAAAAAAAAAAAAAAAAAAAAAAAAGACAGGAGTAACTCTTTGACAAGTCCTTTAATAAAAGAATATTCCATGAAGTAGATCCAACGTCAATCACAATGTCCACTGCCACCACCACCGCTCTGAAGGATAAAAAAAAAAAAAAAAGTTCCACCACTGTCGCTGGCCCCTGGCCATCTGCTCAGAAGCTGGTTTGACAGTGCTTAAATATGTAAGGGGCAGGGCCATCATGTATGTGACCCCACCCCTGTGTGACGTCAGTGACCAGCATACACCGGTGGCGGAGCCTTTTTTTTTTTTCTCTAGACCAGCGGCGGCGGACATCGTGATTGACGATGGATCTACTTCGGGGGACATTCTTTTATTAAAGGACTTGTCAAAGAATTAATCCTGTCTTTTTCACACTACAGCTTTTTTTTTGTGAATGGGTAGCAGTACCATTTACCCCATACTGCTTCACATGGGGGGGCCCGGGATCTGGGGACGCCCTTGCTAAAGGGGGCTTCCAGATTCCGATAAGCCCCCCCGTCCGCAGACTCCCACCAACCAGGGTAGTGGGGAAGAGGCCCTTGTCCCCATCAACATGGGGACAAGATGCTTTTAGGGTGGGAGCTCCTCCTACCCCAAAGAACCCCCCCCCATGTTGAGGGCATGTGGCCTGGTATGGATCAGGAGGGGGGGGGGGCGCTCGCTCGCCCCACCCCTATCCTGACCTGCCGGGGCTGCATGCTCGGATAAGGGTCTGGTATGGATTTTGGGGGTAACTCCACGCCATTTTTAAACTTTTTTTTATTTTGGCTTCCCCTCAAGATCCATACCAGACCCGAAGGGCTTGATATGGATGGGAGGGGGGAACCCCACGCCGTTTTTTTATTAATTTTGTAATTGCCAGCAATTCTTTTACATTCAGCTGTCAGTGGGAATCCTGCTGACAGGTGAAACATTAATGCATGCTTTTCACTGCTAAAATACCGCTTGGCTTGATAACATAACTCCTGTGGTATTTTAGTAGCCTTTTTTAGTGAATTTACTATTTTTCAGTGCATTCTGGGCATTTGGGAAGGTTTCCTGAGATTATTTTTTTAAAAAGCTTCTAAATGCAAATGGGCATAAATGCAGCTAAACGCGTTATGCAAACGCAGCAAAACTGACTTTTTTTAACCTATGTTTTCCTGCAGTCAGTTTCCATCATTCAGAAGAGTTTTCCAAACGCCCCATGTACATGAGCCCTAAAAACAAATATTCTACATGTTTTTCATTGGATTCAATGAAAATTACTTTTTTTTTTTTAAATTACAGGTACTTATATAGTGCCATCAATTTACTCAGAGCTTTACATGTATATTGTACATTCACATCAGTCCCTGCCCTCAAGGAGCTTTCAATACCATTAAAGTCTGACTGACTTTTTCTTGTAGACAAAAGCAAACAAGGGTGCACTCTCATCATGCATTACTGTGGTACACCACGTATTTATTGTGTAAACAAATAGATGTATACTCACAAACCAAAGGAAAATATATAGCAGAATATGTAGTCCGCAATGGTAGTCAATACAATGCTGAGCCCTTATTAGGGATAAGCTGACGCATTTCGGGAGACGAACCCCCTTCCTCAGAGCTAAACATTTTAGCTCTGAGGAAGGGGGTTTGTCTCCCGAAACGCATCAGTTTACATTTTCCTTTGGTTTGTGAGTACACATCTATTTGTTTACACAATAAATACGTGGTGTACCATGGTAATGCACAATGAGAGTGCGCCTTTGTTTGCTTTTGTCTATTAGTATCCAGATTTCCAGATCTTTGAAGGGCAGCACCTTCTCGTTCGGCATACTGAATTCCTTTTAGTCTGCATGAAGATTTGAGCGCTGGTTTTGTTTGTTTGTCTTTTGACTCTCTTGTGTTAGGAATTGTATATTCACAAATGTGGCACCCTGGCTTACCATGAAGTCATTACAACTTACCGTATATACTCTAGTATAAGCCGAGTTTTTCAGCACATTTTTTGTGCTGAAAAACGGCCCCCTCGGCTTATACTCGAGTCAACGTCTGCAGATGTCTAGCAGGGGGGGCGCGTACAGGGGTGGGCAGAGGGCTGCTGTCTCTTACCTGGCTCCCACGATGATCCATCCAGGAAGCGCTGCTCCTTCCGTCACTCCGGCCACTCCCTCACTCCTGCCTCTCGGCTCCGCCTCCTCACCGGTGATTGGCCGCCAGAACTGTAGCTCAGGAAAGGTGCACAGGCGGCCAATCACGAGCGAGGAGGCGGAGCCAAGCGGACCCACGAAAATCGAGTGAGGGAAAAGCCGGTAAGTGCAGAGGTGCTGCTGCAACCACATATGCTGGCTGCAGCAGCACCATACTGCAACAGGGGTCAGCAAGTGTCATTGGTGTCAGTGGGAGGAATAGTGCCGCATCATTGGTGTCACTGATACTAATGATGGGGCATTATTCCTCCCACTGACACCAACGATGGGGCACTATTCCTCCCACTGACACCAATGATGGGGCACTATTCCTCCCACTGATACGAATGATGGGGCATTATTCCTCCCACTGACACCAATGATGGGGCACTATTCCTCCCACTGACACCAATGATGGGGCACTATTCCTCCCACTGACACCAATGATGGGGCACTATTCCTCCCACTGACACCAATGATGGGGCACTATTCCTCCCACTGACACCAATGATGGGGCACTATTCCTCCCACTGATACCCTCGGCTTATACTCGAGTCAATAGTTTTTCCCAGTTTTTTGTGGTAAAATTAGGTACCTCGGCTTATATTCGGGTCGGCTTATACTCGAGTATATACGGTATCTTAATAGCAACCACTTCTGGACCAACGATGTACCTGTACACGCTGGACTTTCGTGGCTGCAGCTGCAGGCATCACCCTAGTACCGTTTTTATAGAGCAGGTGGTTGGCTCTCTTGTACAAGCAATCAGAGCAGCTAACTAGCCGCTCGACTGCTTGTACAAGCAGCGGGAGGGGATATCCCCCCCCCCCCCTGCTGCCTTCCCCAACTCTCTCAGGATCTCCTGTCACACCAGGATTCCAGCTGTGTCCGGACAGCCAAACCAAGGTGGAATCAGCTTTGATCGACACTCCTATATTGTAAATCAGAAGCAATGCCCTGGCAACACTCCCGGTTTACTCAAAAACTTTCAGGGCCATTTTTAAAAATTTGAAAGCATTAAAAAAAAAAAAAAAACACAGATCTTGCTGTTTTGAATGCTCTGAAGTCCAGAGGAGGGATTTGGCGTCTTATACACCCCAGATCCCTCCATAAAAAATACTTGTCACATGTCTATTGCTGTCACAGGAAATATTTACATTCCTTGTGACAGCAATAAAAGTGTAAAAATTAAAAAAAAATGAATAAAAAAAACGTAAAGTACCGCCAACCCCTTGTGGTTGGGTGCAAAGATGGACGAATGCGTTGGTTCTGCACGTGTGCAAACAGCAATCGTCCCACACATGAGGTATCGTCACAATTGTCAGATCATGGGCAGCAATTCTAGCACAAGACCTCCTCGGTAAATCTAAAGTGGTAACCTGTAAAGACTTTTAAAGTGTTGCCTATGACTAGTATAATTTACTTAGTTTGTTGCTGCTGCATGGGGGTGCACAATTTTGAAGCGTGACATCTTTTATATTTTACAAATTAATTGGGTTATGTATTGCGCTTTTTTGCAATAAAATTCGAAAAAGTGTTTTGTTCCACCCCAAAAAAAAAAAAAAAAAAAAGAAAATTGCGTTTGAAAAACCGTTGTGCAAATGGGGAACTTTCCCCTTTTTGGCAGACCTCGATAACACCTGGTCCAGCCCTGAGCCAAACAGTAAGGAACCCTGAAAGGGCAGACCGCAAAGTCGGGCTCTTGACATCTGATCGCCCTCCCAGATCTTTACCCACACTTCCCTCCTGGCTGAGTTGAGAAGCACTGCAGTCTTAGCCGATGTCCTGACCATCTCCACTGCAGTGTCTGCTAAGAAGGAGACTGCCTTACTGACCACTTCCAGGGATTCTAACCATTCTTCTGTCTAGACCTCCCCCTTTTTCTTGGTACCCCGAGAGATGTGATCAATTACTCTATGCATCCAAGCATCAATATTCCTAGCGATGCAAACGGATGCATCCCAGGATCTAAGAAACAGCGCCTCAGACCTTCGGTCCATCTGATCCCTGATGTTACATGAATCTTCAAAGGACAGGTCAGATTTTTTTAGACACTTGTGATAACGCAGCGTCTAGCTTGTGAGTCTTGAATAATTTCTCTTCCTCCTCTTCCCCAAAGGGGTATCGCCTTTCCAGGTCTTTAAATTTAAAACCTCTCATGATCCGTCCACTCTTAAGACAATATCTTTGAGAGTTGGGTGCACGGCTAACACCCTAGCCTGCAGCCTCACCAACCCCATATACATCTTATCTTGGGTTGAGACCTGCTTTGGTGTTTCTGGGATGTCCTCTGAGGCATAAATAGCCCTTAGGAGCCCCTCCATATCTTCCACCACAAAAAGGAGTCTACCCAGTCTAGATTCCTTGCTAGCCTGGCTTTCATCTTCCAAATCTTCCCCCTCTTCCAGATAGCTTTGGTTAGAGACCAGAGCCTCCTTTAGGTCTTCCTCCTCTGTGACCTGAGAGGATGAGGGACCAAAACCCCCCCACTGCTTCCCCGTTCAAGTCCCCTTCTGGGAAGATGACCCTTCCCTAGAGGACAGAGTATCCACCTCCCTGAATGTCAGAGCTGTCTTAAAGGATTGTAAGGTGGCTAACATCTCAGTTTACGCTGAAACAAATCCTTCGTAACCACAAAGGTTTCTTTCCCTGACAACTTGTGGATACGTTTGTAACAAAAAGGGTCTGGCATGGTCTTGCAGGACTTAATCATTGCAATAACCACACCGTTTGGGGCAGGGAGGGGGGGCCTTTAGCCTTAGGCGTCTTGTGGGTGCTCTCTTGGGTGGTTCCACACGGCTCTAAGGAGAGACAGAATGATGTCCCTTTCCCCTAGGTACACCTGTAGGAGAGTGGGTAAGGACTCTACCCCCCTCCTCTCCCCGACCTGCCGTGTCAGACTCACTGCCCATGGTCTTCTCACTGGCTGCAGCCACTGCCTCAACTTCCATCTTTAGCAGGGCCCCTCGGGACTACAACACCTTTGCCCGCCCTAACTGCAAATCCAACCAAGAATGAAGATTGGTCTGCAGCTTCGCTCCTGCTTCCAGTCCTGCGCCAATGGACCCTGGGCACTCTGCCTACTGCTATCCAGGCTTAGCAGAGCTTAATGGCGGATTCCACCAAGGTTGCCCTGCCCGCCCTATGGGCACGTGCTGCGCAATTCTCAGCCAGCAGTCCCCCAACCTCACAGATAGCAACCTTGCTGCCTGGTCCTCTTCTGATCACGCCTCCCCTGCTGCCATGAATAAGGGAAGAAGGGCGTCCATTCCCGGAACACCAAGCACATCTTCCCTGTGCCCAGAAGGCTCCTCCATACTGGGAACCCTGGAGTGGGTGAGTGACCCCAGTCTAAAGCCTGCCCTTCCCGGCTCATCTGCTTAATTCTACAGGGGGGACCTTCCAGCCCCAGGCCTTAGGTCTCCAAAAAGAAACCGGTTTTGCTGCCAGGGAAACACAATCAACAACTGAGGAATGGAGGGAAGGGCGGGGAATTTAAACTCTGTCTTTTTTTGATGTTTTGCTATTCCTGTCAGGTGGAGCTAGTCATCTTTCAGGTGTGCTGTCCTGGAAGATGACTAGAGAAATACGGATTTTAAAATGTAAATAAAAAGTGCCAGAAACGGCTTGGGGCTGAAGTAGGTAATATAACATTAAATTCTCAAAACAGCTTCAATTCTTTGCATTCTGAGATACCATTCAGCTCATGCCACTGTCAAAATCACAAAGATCAATCTTTCTCCATTTTGGTATTTGATGTGAGCATCAACTGAAGCTCTTGACCTGTATTTGCATACTTTTATGCATTGCACTGCTGTCACTGGCTGACTAGATAATTGCATGAATAAGCAGGTGTACAAGTGCTCCTAATAAAGTGAGCATATATATCTCTAAAGCAGTGGTGGCTTCACCACTGTCATCAAAATTCTTTCCAAAATTAATGGAGTTTTAATATTCTTTCTGAATGACAACTTCAATCTCCAAGACTGTTTTCAACCTGAATAGACAGCTGCTGAAGAGGTAAACCACAGAGCTCTACCCTCCAGTAGCTGTCCGTTCCAACTACTAGGAGGATGTAGTGTGGTGTGCGATTTAGTGCGTCACACCACTTCCTATTTTTGTTGAAGCGTTATATAAAGTGCACAAAATTGACACTTCATGCATTTGACAGTGCAGTAAACTGCCGATCACCGTACATAGTATGAATTAGACCTAAAAGTGGACTGAAGGCAAAACCTTTTTCCCCATGTTGGATAGAGTACAGAAGGGTAAGAACTTTGACACCTGTGTTCCATTGGGGAGATTTCCCTTTTCATGTTCCATAGCCACAAATGGAAGTGTCACCAGAACTAAGGTCCTCATTGCAATATTTCCCCCCATTCCTTTTCTGGTGACCACTCAAAATTTGGGAGTTTTTCACTTTCAATTTCAGTGATAATGGTCACCGGGAAAAATAGAGAGGGTGAATCTCTCTAAACAGGGACACAGACAGCAATAAAAACCCAATGGATTAAAAAACTTTTGTCCATTATAAACCTATATATAAAAATAAAGTGGTCTCCAGTTATCCTGTAAGGTAGGTGTTCTTCCTTTAAATGCTATATGTGTCTAGGTAGCAAATGCTATGTGTTAAACCAGCCTTTGAGCTGAAAACCTTATTCCTAGGATTGTCATCAAACAGTAGGACAGCGGGTTCTCTTTGGAGGATTTTAGATTAAATTGTACATATTTAGCTCTTAGAGCTAATAGACACAAGGTCAAAATGGCACTTTGGTGTGCACTACTAGTCATTTAAGTAATTCTCTGTCATCATTGGCCCAAAAAGTGACAATGAATTGACTACACCAGACTTGTGTCATCTGGTTATGGGACTGTCTTTGCCATTATGCAAATAAAATAGACTTATAGTTCAATATACAGTACTTTACATCTGCCCATAAAATTCAAGGAAGGAAGCAATGTGCTTTTAAAAGGAATTATTCCTGTGTATACAATGTTGCCAGCTGTCATTATTGTATTTTCTGTTTACTTAAAAAAAGAAAAAAAAAATGGTCAGAAACGCAAGACTTTTAAAATATCTAAAAAAAAATTAAGAAATTAAGGAGCAAGCAGTTTAGAGAACAGTCAAATTCAGAATAGCCTTACAGGGCACAAGGGAACTACTTGTGTTTATATTGCTGAAAACATCACAGAAAGCACCCTAAAAAGACACTTTTAACCCTATGCCACCAGAAACATTAAATCACAATGTCTCCTGAAAAGACCAAATATGCATTTAGCAGACTTCCACAAAGAGGGGGCCAATGGGACCTGGAAAGCCATCTAAACTGTCTTTAAAATGCAATTGTTCTAATCATTTTCTACAGATGCAACCTCACAAGGGGCCACTGTCACAGGGACCATTTACAACGTATTATGGTGTCTCTATTGTTTACCAGCGACACTTGCTAACCAGGCGACAGCTGGGACAGAAAGCTGCTGCTCAAGGAACAATATAATCCCGTGAAAGCAATCAACAAATTTAAGGGTGTTAATTAACTTTACACTTTATCATGTTCAATTAGTTGTCTTTTTTAGGCAGGGATTGCCGTGCACAATCGGTTTAGAGCGTGCCATGTTTGATTTGTAAGTGATCACAGTTTTTGCTACTCACTCCATGTCAGATGTTCCTTTGGGTTTTGGTGACACAGACGAACGAGTTGCACACATGCCTGGCAATGGGATAATCTGGTTTAATATAAACCACCATAACATAACCCCGCTTGTTAACACTGCATGGTCAGTCTCCAATATAGGAAATCAATGACAACACCAGTAATTAGGTTTTTAATTCTCTGTATTTCTACAAAAGATCTATAAAACACACATTCACAAAATCTCCTATAAAAGGAGTATAAATATATAAATAAAATGGTTTTATAAAAGCTTTTCTTTTTTTTACCAATTTTAACTAATGTAGATAGTTGGATTGGAAAACCATCTCTGGATTTTTTCTTTAAAGTGTTGCTGTTTTCTCCAATATGAGGTAACATTCGCATGGGCATTTACACTGTGAATCCCAGTGGCAATAATCTACCAATTCCTACAGCTAGGATTGACAGTTGTGTGGAGATAGCTGCACCCACTGACAGCCTGTCATTGCATACGGAATCAGTGGCTGCAGCTATCCCCAACATAGCTGTCAATCCCAGCTCCAGGATTCGGTAGTTTCAGGTCACTGAGATTTGCAGCATGGCTAAATGCACATGTGAATGAATAGCAGCTTCTGTTATGCCAGATACTGTGCATGTAGTGTACTTATGATGTAATTTATGTACAGTCAGGTCCATAAATATTGGGACATCGACACACATTTTTGGCTCTATACACCACCACAATGGATTTGAAATGAGACGAACAAGACGTGCTTTAACTGCAGACTGTCAGCTTTAATTTGAGGGTATTTACATCCAAATCAGGTGAACGGTGTAGGAATTACAACTGTTTGCATATGTGCCTCCCACTTGTTAAGGGACCAAAAGTAATAGGACAGAATAATAATCATAAATCAAACTTTCACTTTAATACTTGGTTACAAATCCTTTGCAGTCAATTACAGCCTGAAGTCTGGAACGCATAGACATCACCAGACGCTGGGTTTCATCCCTGGTGATGCCCTGCCAGGCCTCTACTGCAACTGTCTTCAGTTCCTACTTGTTCTTGGGGCATTTTCCCTTCAGTTTTGTCTTCAGCAAGTGAAATGCATGCTCAATCGGATTCAGGTCAGGTGATTGACTTGGCCATTGCATAACATTCCACTTCTTTCCCTTAAAAAACTCTTTGGTTGCTTTTGCAGTATGCTTTGGGTCATTGTCCATCTGCACTGTGAAGCGGCGTCCAATGAGTTCTGAAGCATTTGGCTGAATATGAGCAGATAATATTGCCTGAAACACATCAGAATTCATCCTGCTGCTTTTGTCAGCAGTCACATCATCAATAAATACAAGAGAACCAGTTCCATTGGCAGCCATACATGTCCACGCCATGACACTACCACCACCATGCTTCACTGATGAGGTGGTATGTTTAGGATCATGAGCAGTTCCTTTACTTCTCCATACTCTTCTCTTCCCATCACTCTGGTACAAGTTGATCTTGGTCTCATCTGTCCATAGAATATTGTTCCAGAACTGTGAAGGCTTTTTTAGATGTTGTTTGGCAAACTCTAATCTGGCCTTCCTGTTTTTGAGGCTCACCAATGGTTTACATCTTGTGGTGAACCCTCTGTATTCACTCTGGTGAAGTCTTCTCTTGATTATGGACTTTGACACACATACACCTACCTCCTGGAGAGTGTTCTTGATCTGGCCAACTGTTGTGAAGGGTGTTTTCTTCACCAGGGAAAGAATTCTCCGGTCATCCACCACAGTTGTTTTCCGTGGTCTTCCGGGTCACCGGTGCGTTCCTTCTTTTTAAGAATGTTCCAAACAGTTGTTTTGGCCACGCCTAATGTTTTTGCTATCTCTCTGATGGGTTTGTTTTGTTTTTTCAGCCTAATGATGGCTTGCTTCACTGATAGTGACAGCTCTTTGGCTCTCATCTTGAGAGTTGACAGCAACAGATTCCAAATGCAAATAGCACACTTTGGACCTTTTATCTGCTCATTGTATTTGGGATAATGAGGGAATAACACACACCTGGCCATGGATCAGCTGAGAAGCCAATTGTCCCATTACTTTTGGTCCCTTAACAAGTGGGAGGCACATATGCAAACTGTTGTAATTCTTACGCCGTTCACCTGATTTGGATGTATATACCCTCAAATTAAATCTGACAGTCTGCAGTTAAAGCACATCTTGTTCGTTTCATTTCAAATCCATTGTGGTGGTGTATAGAGCCAAAAATGTTAGAATTGCGTCGATGTCCCAATATTTATGGACCTGACTGTAGGTTTAAATATTGTCTTGATAGCATTTGGTTTGGTAAAACTATGTATCATAACCAATTGCCATGATTTTTATAATAACATACTGTTTTCACCTTTTATTGCATCAGTGCTGCTCATCTCCTTTAGACTCTTTCAGCCCCTTCCTGTACATATTCACTTGCCCCAGTGTCAGCTGCACATTATTGCTCTGCATTTGTGTTCCAATAGTGACAACAATGGATCACGTTTGAGCAATGTGTGTCAGCATGGCCACTTCTAGTCTCCACCAAGGAACCATGTGACATGGTGACTATGCAAGAGCACAACTGGAAGACAGTTGTCATCCGCACGACAGGAAGAGCCTGAACAAGTGCCATCAATGCAGGGTATAGAAGCATTTTAATGAAAGACTGCCAATCACAACTCAAATATTTAGTTTTTGATGTCCCTGTCAGCACCATCCCGCTCAACATGTAACCAACCAACATTTGTCAAAAGAGCCGGGTGTAAAGTTGTCTACCAAACAGTGACTGCATCCAATCAGGTGCAACCACTGTTTGGGTATTCTGACAGCCGAAAAAAAAAAAAAAAATGTTATACTTACCTGCTCTGTGCAATGGTTTTGCCCCGATTCCTCCTCATCTCGGGTCCCCCCCCTTCGAGTACCCCTTCAACAAGCCACTTGCTAGGGTGGGTACTCATGGAGGCTCATTCCCTGACCCTGTTGGCTGCATCCATAGACTGACAGCAGGGCTTTGCCCCGCTCCCCACTTCCTCCCCTCTGGCTGTGATTGACAGCAGTGGGAGCCAGTGGCTCCCGCTACTGTTTCTGAGCTAATGATGTGGCAGAGAGCTGGGACAGCAGCTGCTCTCACGCACATCGCTGGATTGAGATCAGGTATCAGGTAAGGGGGGCTGGGGGGGGGGGGGGGGGGGGGAGACCTGCATAGTAAAGGTTTTTTACCTTCATGCTTGGGGAAAAAAAAAAACTTTCATGCCTTTACAACCACTTTAAGTTTCACATTGTATTTCAATTACTTCTAGCCTACTCCTATTAATCTGACCGATCTTGAAATTTTCAAACATACTTTTATGTAGCCATTGGCTACTGCTGCTGTAAATCAGAGCTAGTGACTAGGAGAAATGAGCAGGGCCGACATTCTCCTATATAACCGTCCAATTCCCCGCTAGCCTTGGCATGTACTCCAAGAATGAATTTTATTGGCATATTGGTGCCCCATACTGTACAACCCTGTTTTCCTGGTTACACAGTATGGGACACAGAATCTTCCAGCCATCACAACCACTTCAGGTTTCACAAGGCAGGAGTGTTTTTTTTCCGAGAAGTGTAGAATCGGGGATGCTCTGTGCAATACCACTGCACAGAGTAGGTAAGTATAACATGTTTGTTTTTGATATTTATATTTAATATATATATATATATATATATATATATAAATATATAAAGCAACCTTTACGATTACTAGCAAGTGAAAAGCCAATATTTTGATGTTGATCCATAGTAAGCTGGAGAAAGGATCAGAGTTCCACATAGTATTTTCTAGGGTGAAATTTACTGGATTCACATGATGCAGAATAGGCCTTCCAAGTGTAAGGATTTACTTTGCATGACATCAATTTCCTAGCCTTCAGGATGATAGGGATGACAGAGTCTAATGGGCCACATCTCTTAGGACTGTAGCATCAACAACTAAACTGTTAAAGAAAGGGACCTAGAAACAGGATGAAACACTAGCCCTCGGGACAATAGATCTGGACAATCCAGGAGAGCCCAACGAGTGTCTGCCAGAAGTCAAAGTATCATGTTCTCCTAAACCAAATTTGTGCAATGAGAAGCACTAGAATGTCCTCCATGAATTGATCTCAAGGGCTTAAAACACCTCCAGATGAGGAGCCAATTCCCCTTGACCTAGATTCTGATTAAGAAAGTCCAACCATCAAGGATGCATCAGAAGGAAGCAGTTGGCAGGTGATGTTGGCCACAGCCAACTTCACCTGCCAACTGGAGGTGGTTGGCAGGTGAAGTTGGCTGTGGAGTATGGTTGATATACACTGTCTATGGATGCAGGAAGCATGGCTTGGAAGCAAACCTGCATGTGGTACCTCATAGGAAGTGGCTTCCTATTAAATACTACAAAGAGGAGTGCCAGTGGGGGACCCAAGAAGAGGAGATTCTGGTCGGATCTGTGCAAAACCATTGCACGGAGCAGGTAAGTATGGCATGTTTGTTATTTTCAAAAAAATATAACTTCACAATACTTCACAAAAAAAAAAAAAAACGTTAAACCTGAACTTCAGGAAACCTGAAAATCCTCCCTTGCAGTGAGGCTGCACTGGCAATGAAACAGTTAACTGCTTGTTTAGGTCTCCAGAACTAGTTAAAGTACTTTCACTGAGCAGCTCCTTTGCACTGCTAGAATGGTCTCCAAAGTCAGTTCTCCCCAATGCTCTGGTGGTCAAGGGTTCTCTGACATCATCAAGACCAGGGATGAGTTTAGGTGTGTTCAGACATAAGTTCAAACCCACCTGAGATATCCCAACGGGAAGCTGTCACTGGATCCAGCACTGTGCCAGTCTATAGCAGCTCTCTCTGCTCTTAGAGGCTTTGCTGAGGCAGAGGAAGTCAGTGGCTCCTGCTGCCGTCAAATTCTGTCATTGGGGGGGTGTTGAGCCACGCTGTCTGTGTCCATAGATGCATGATGTATGCTCTACAGTCATTTTAATGTCTGTAGTCTGGGCACTTTAAATAACACCTGAACCATTTGGCTCATGCTCACTTAGCACTTGTCAATTAGTACCAGTTCCCACACCAAGTAGTTTCTGCACTTAAAATGGCAGTACTGAAAAGTATTTAGCTGCATTTAAAGACTTTAGTGTGATAACAATGCTTGTTTTAAAACACACAGCCCCAGGGCTTTAATTTGTGAATGGCCTAGAGAAGGCCAAGATGCGACCACTGGGGTCTATGAGACCTGCAGCGCTTACACCAAGTGGACTGGAAGTACAGTGGAAGCTGTACCTCCAACATCTAAACAAGAAGATTTGCCTAATGTTGACGAAAGCCTGCATGACGTGGGTTGGTTTTGAGGCAAAGGAATGTATAACTGCTTAAACCCTGGTAAGTTTATTTTGCCCAGAGTGCATTGTGGTTCTATTCATTTTGCATGCACCTGCCTTGCAGCACTCCACAATATACTGCCTCAAACAGAACAGGTCTGATTTTAGATCAGTCTAACAAGCCACCTAAAGCAACAGATGTTAAGGCAAAATGCAACAAAATAAAACCTGGTACAGAGTAAGGACAAAAAAAAAAAAAAAAAAAAAAGACAAAAAAAAATAGGAAAAAAAAAATTAAAAATAATCCTTTAAGTTTGTCCACAATCAAATATTGCAAGTGTTCATGAACAAGTGCAAATAAAAAAAAAAGGAAAGATGGGCCTAAGAAAGATGAATCCCAATTGGTTGCTATAAGTTATTGCACTTTGGTCACTGCTTTTCATCTTAAAACGGAACTAAATCCTCCTCTCTTTTAGCGCCAAGGAAGCTGCCATCATAGCCTCTTTGATCTGCAGTTGCTATGGTGCTGCATAAGTGACCAGTTATGACACTAGCCACTTGATGGCTTGAAAGTTTGGTTCAGAGCACAAGCAACTGTGACAATTGTCATTCACGGCATGCCCCCGAATGTAACAGTTTTGGGAAATATTTAAATTGATTCGTTTTGCTCCGCAGTAATGAGTACACCTGACAACATTTCAATTCCAAGAGGAAAACTGATTTTGCTTTCCGCTCGACAACCAAATTTAACAAAATAGGTGAGCTTTCATCTCACACATTTATAATTTGGTTGTGAACCAACAATGCTTTAACAGTAAGTTTGTACATAAAGTATTGTTTAGTACGAAGTACAGGGCACCAGACATTGGGGCAGCCGAAAAGTTAATACTGAAAACCTAATAATGAGTTAAGTTAAATTTTAAAGAAGGAAATTATGGGCTCTATACAAAAACAGCTGAAACCTCAATACACAGCAGCAGAAAACATTAGTTTTCCGCAGAAGATCTGCAGGGAGCAGGGAAGCGGTCGATAGATCCTTAAATTGGAAGCAATAGTCGTTCTTCTGTCCCAAGTTGGCAGCTGCTGCATTTGCAGACCTGGTTCATTATTTACCCATAATGACCATCAAGCTCCAGTCAAAGTCAGATCACAACAACTGTCAGCAGCCCTTTTAATTAGCCTTGTTTGAATTCAGATAAATATCACAATAGCCTAGCTTCTGCTGAAAAAGCAACAGAATGCAGCAAGGGCCAGATTTATCTGCCATTGGAGTGCAAGAGCATTGTGAAAGAATTCTAAAGGAAGATGGATGGCTAGGATAGAACATGCCACTTAACCAGTCTATGTAACTGGTGATACAGACACTGGTAGTTAAGTGCTTGTGAAATGTTTGCAAAAAGATGACAAATCTTTCAAATATAGAAGTTCCAATTCAACCTTTTGTTAAAATCCATATGCAACACTCTCACTCTCTCTCTATACACAAAGCTGTGCTCAAAAGTTTGCACACCCCTGGAGAACTGGTAACATACAGTATGTACTATTTTTTTTTTTTTTTTTTTTAACAACGTCCCTACTGAGCCAATTCTGGCATTTCTCTGCCACACATAAAAATCATAATATTTTTGCTAGAAAATGACTTAAAACCCCAAACATTACATATTGTTTTAGCAGAGGCCCTAGAGAATAAAATGGTGAGTGTTGCAATTTTTTCCATCACACAGTATTTGTGCAGGATTTTTTTTTAAACGCACCATTTGTGGAAAAAATACAGTAATGAATTTTAGTGCACACACACTTATAATACCCATTTCTTGGGGTAAAATATAAAAGTGGATGTTATGCTGAGTAAATAGATATGTAACAAGCTTTAAAACGCCCTTAGGACAGCGACAAACTACAGTACCTAAAAATCTCTATAGGCTACACTTTAAAAGCCTTTACAGGTTACCAGTTTAGTTACACAGAAGGTCATATGGGTGTGGGACTGATGTGTGCAATCACCTGCGCACGCGAGTACAATGGGATGGGGGCACTTTAAAAAAGTAACAATTTTTGTATACTGTCTCTAATCGTTTTATCACTTTTGTAAACATCCCTTGTGAGAACAATCAGCAGTGACAGGTCCTTTTTACTGACACATCCAGGGCTTCCCTTAACAGCATCAGATCAGACCAAGATCCATCTGATCTGATGCTTGTACTAGCCGGCAGAAACAAGAAGTGACAAAACGCTCGTCGCTTCCAGTTTCCAGAGAGATGATCGGGGATGATTCAGTCCCCCGATCAGCTCTACATTAAGCCGGCAGAACCACCGGCTTCAGTGCCAGGTTCCCCGCTGGGACGGGAGAGCCTGGAGAGGCACTGGAGGGTATGGAGGGATGACCCCCTCCTGCCACATATAAGTCATCCAGCAGTTAATTAGGCACTAGGATGGCTTTTACATTCAAGAGAATCCTCAGCCCTTAATAAAAACCCCAAAAAACCCAGGATGTCTACAGCTGCAGGCATCCTCCTGGTATAACCACTGAAAGTCCAGGATGTCATATGATGCCCTATGGGCAGGAGGTGGTTAAAGAATACATGAGTAAGCAGGCAAAAACACATTTCCTATGGGATTCACATTAAATTCCTATTCATAAAACAAAACATGACAAGTAAACAAATGATATGACCACTGTTCAGAAGTCAGCATACCCTTAGTTCTCAATACTGTGTATTACCCCCTTCAGCATCAATGAGGGTGCAGATTTTTGTAATAGTCGTCTATGAAGTCCTGAATTCTTGCAGATGGTATAGCTGCCCATTCATCCTGACAAAATGCCTCCAGGCCATGCAAAGCCTTTAATCAGCTTGCATGAACCTCAGGTTTGAGACCTCCCTAGAGTGGCTTGAGAATATATTAAGGTCAGGAGACTCTGATGGCCACTCCAGAGCCTTCACCTTTTCTGCTGTAACCATTGGAGCATCAATTTTATTTATTGTCTTGTGGCCTTGCATTTATGGTCATTGTCGTGCTGGAAAGTCCAATGCATAGCTTTTGTGCAGAACAGCGCAAATTATCTTCCAGTATTTTCAGATAACATGCTGCATTCATCTTGCCATGATTTCCTAAAGCTGGTTCACCTGTGCATGGTAGCCAGTTTCTAACCTCAATTAAAAGAAAAAATATATATATCCCTGCGCCAATCAAGATCAAATAAATGAATAAATAAATCACTCTTCTAAATTGCTGCTGTACAAAATTTGTGAATACACAAACAAGTGAAATGTGAAAAATAAACAGCGCAAAATAGATATTAAATAACAAAATATCAAAACCCCATATCACTTAGTACATATTTGTGTCAAAAAACTCATTAAAAGTCCCTTGTGGTGCAAAATAAAGACCTCCAAATCAAATTCTTAGCCTTCCACCTTTCACCCGTGCACACCAACATCAAATGCACTCACCAGATTAAGGTGAATGTAGAGCCTTTGGGATTTTAATAGGGAATCCCACGCCCTCTTTCCATCCACTCAAAATTAGCCTCCCAAAGATAGGATCCTCTTTCAGGTCCTCACCGTGGTCTCCTCGCTTCCTCCACCGTGTTCTCAGAGAAAAAAACTTACATAGTGTAATATTGCAAAGATCATTCTGATCCTATATTGAACAAACTACAGGCCATTCACATTTCAAATGAATAATAAAAGCACATTTATTGGGCCCAAGACAGCCAGATAATCACAGCCAGCAAATCCTCCAGGGTTCCCACATCAATGCAGCCAGATGAGGCAGAGACTTAACCAATATTCAACACGAATCCCACAAAATGGCCGCTGGAACGCACCGCTCGGCGTGCGCTCCACTCACCGGAAGTGACGTCAGACGTACAGCAAATGGACCGGAAATACCGGAAATTCTTGAGAACGCCCGATGGGAGGGGCGAAACGCGTTGACTATTTCCGGTCCATTTGCTGTACGTCTGACGTCACTTCCGGTGAGTGGAGCGCACGCCGAGCGGTGCGTTCCAGCGGCCATTTTGTGGGATTCGTGTTGAATATTGGTTAAGTCTCTGCCTCATCTGGCTGCATTGATGTGGGAACCCTGGAGGATTTGCTGGCTGTGATTATCTGGCTGTCTTGGGCCCAATAAATGTGCTTTTATTATTCGTTTGAAATGTGAGTGGCCTGGAGTTTGTTCAATATAGGATCAGAATGATCTTGGCAATATTACACTATGTAAGTTTTTTTCTCTGAGAACACGGTGGAGGAAGCGAGGAGACCACGGTGAGGACCTGAAAGAGGATCCTATCTTTGGGAGGCTAATTTTGAGTGGATGGAAAGAGGGCGTGGGATTCCCTATTAAAATCCCAAAGGCTCTACATTCACCTTAATCTGGTGAGTGCATTTGATGTTGGTGTGCACGGGTGAAAGGTGGAAGGCTAAGAATTTGATTTGGAGGTCTTTATTTTGCACCACAAGGGACTTTTAATGAGTTTTTTGACACAAATATGTACTAAGTGATATGGGGTTTTGATATTTTGTTATTTAATAATATCTATTTTGCGCTGTTTATTTTTCACATTTCACAAGTTTCTAACCTCAGCTTGTTCAATTAAGCTTTAGCAATAAAACCTGGAAGCTGATTGGTTTTTATGCAGAAGTGCACGAGATTCTTAGTGAACCAACTTAAGTAAACAAAAAAAAAAAAAACCATTGTGCCAGAAGCTGTAAGGTATGGAAGGTGTTGTTGGGCATATTGCAACTGGGCTTTCTTGTGGCATTGGTGCAGTAAAGGCTTCTTTCTGGGAGCTCGACCATGCAGCTCATTTTTGGTCAAGTATCGTCGTATTGTGTTCATTGAAACAACCACATCGACTTTTTTCAGAGCAGCCTGTATTTTTCCTGAGGTTACCTGTGGGTTTTTCTTTGTATCCCAAGCAATTCTTCTGGCAGTTGTGGCTGCAATCTTTCTGGATCTACCATACCTTGGCTTAGTATCAAGAGATACCCGAATTTTTCACTTCTTAAGTGGTTTAACAGTACTGACTAGCAGATTCTAGGCTTTAGATATCTTTCTATATCCTTTTCCAGCTTTATAAAAGTTCTATTAATTCGTTAGGCAGGTCTTTAGACCGTTCTTTTCTGCTCCCCAATGGCTCAGCATCTAACCTGCTTAGTGCATCCATGTGAGAGCTAACAAATGCATTGACTATTTATACATAGACACTAATTGCAATTTAAAAAGACACAGATGTGGGAAATTAACCTTTAATTACCATTTGGTTGATTTCAGTTATCCTTAGGACTTAAAAAGGAGCCAAACAACTATGTGATAATAAATGGCTTCATATGATCACTATCCTTAAACAAAATACAGTTTTTGGCATGATCAGTAATATCTTCTGCCAGGGTATGCAAACATTTGAGCACAACTGTTTATCTCAATATATGCTTAAAGTGGTAGTAAACCACCTCAAAAGAAAAATAAATTGGGTTCTCTTGCATATTTAAAGGATAGTTTTCAATGAACTACCACACTGGTGTGGAGCGCCGTGATGGTTCATTGAAGCTTCCTGTCAGTATATCTGCTTGCTCGTACATTCCGTACAGCAAGCAGATATTATGACAGGTCTGCAGGAGACCTGCATGGCATCAGCGATCTACTGGTGCAATGCTTTCCAAGCTACTTTGGACAAAAATAATAAATGCACATTACCTGCAAGAAAAACATGAATTTATTATTGTTGACCACAAGGTGAACTTATCCTTTAAGTCATAATGTACTAGTGTGCACCACATACTAGCACATTATGACAGACTTTCCTACAAAATAGAGGCCTCCTGCACAGTGCTGTCATGACTCCAAAGGCACTTCAATTTTTGTTTGGTCTTCATTCCGGGTTGATGTCACTCTCAGACATTTCCTCTAACTTTCTGTTGCATCTCTAGTGAAGGAAATGAAGGGAAATCTCCTGCCAATTTTTTCCCGGAGATTGGCTTTAACGATCTTGTGCTGAATTCTCCACAAGGAGGAGGAATAGATTTTGACTTGTTTATAATTTTAAAGCATTAACCTCCCTAGCGGTCTGATTATGTCCATATTTCTGTGCTGAAAGTGGTACATTTTTTTGCATGGAAATATGTATTTTTTTTATTGTAGGCCTGTAATTTTTAGGAATAACTCACTGAAATCTATCCGAACAAGAGTATAGTAAACATCCCGGGTATGTTAAAATTTGAAACACGAAATCATAAATTATAATTTAATAATCATAAAAAATAATATAATAAATGTAATTTAATAATATAATCAAACCAAAAACACTGAAATTTGAAATATAGCTCCAAGTTCGCACATCACTAAGCAAAGTCGCAAAATCGTTTTCAGTGTCTGATGACGAATTTCCCCACGAATCATTATCACTCAATTCTGCAAGTAGTTCTAATTTATTATCACTGTTCTCTAGCTGGTCTAAAACCGGTTTTGACCTAAAGGGACACTTTTTGGACGCCATGGACGTTTCTCAGTTTCCAGGCAGAAAGAACAGTAAAAATGCAGGCAGGACACAGGACAAAAGCACTAGGGACAAAATGTATGTGAAATGGTTTGATACAGCAAAGTTTTACTATGTTATTTTAGTGAATGTCACTTTTTGTCATATTCAAATTTCCCGCCGTTCCGTCCCCCGTACGTCCCAACGTTGCAGGTGACGGAACCCAGAAGACAGATGCCGGCATCCGCTGGAGGACATTACAGGGGACACTGCAGGAGAGACATCGCGGGAGCGCAGGACAAGGTAAGTGAAGAACAGGTCCCCGAAGCAGCGCCGCATGGTAAGCCCGAGTGTAGCTGGGGGTTACCACTTGTGGTACTGAATCTTTACCCAGAGCTCCACTCGGGAATACCGCCAGGAAGGCTAAAAGCGGTTATAAAGCCTATTTTTTTTCTAAAATAAAATAAAAAGTTATACTTACTTGCTCTGTGCAGTGGTCTCTTACCTTCTCTTATGGGGTCTCCCGCAGGCACCCCCCTGCCTCCTCTTCTGCAAGTGTTCCCATATCAAGTCAGCTGCTATGGGGGGGACTTGTGCAGACACTCCTGAGCCAGACTGTATGCATCCATAGACAAACATGCAGTTTGGCCCTGCCCCCCCAATCATAGGATTTGACTGACAGCAGCAGCATCCAATGGCTCCTCTGTGTCCTGTGAGGAGACAAGTGAGGAAAGTGCTGCTGCAGATGGGCACAGTGCTGGATTTAGCAATTGTAAAGACAGTTATGATGTTCTAGTCTCTAAAAATACTAACTTTATCACTTCAGAATTATATTGTAGTCTATCAGTGGGCAGCACAGTGGTTAAATTGCTAGCACTTCCGCCTGGCAGTACTCGGGTCGTTGGTTCAAATCCCAGCCACGGCACCACCTGCCTGGAGTTTGCATGTTCTCCCTGTGCCTGCATGGGTTTCCTCCGGGTACTCTGGTTTCCTCCCACACTCCAAAGACATGCTGGTAGGTTAATTGGATCCTGTCTAAATTGGCCCTAGTATGTGTATGTATGAATGTAAGTTAGGAACCTTAGATTGTACACCCCTTGAGGGTTAGGGACTGATGTGAATGTACAATATATATATAAAGAGCTGCGTAAATTGACAGCGCTATATAAGTACCTGAAATAAATATCAGAGAAAACAACTTTACAAGAAAGTACCAGGATGTAGTCCAAGCAAACCGAGTCCATCTGCATTCCATAGTACAAAAATGAGCAAGTACCAGATATTACAAAGGACAACAATGCACAATTCCCATCTCAAGAGTAACCACAGTTTGCAAGGTCGACCATCTTTTGCATGTTAGAACCATCTCTTGTCATGCTCAGGTAGAGAGACGTGAAATGCTCACTACAACATTATTCAGGTGTAGTGGCCATTGCCTGTCGAGTCCATTATCACTCTACACCATTTTAAACGTAAACAAATGTGAAAAGTCATACCACAAAATATTGTGTTTTCTACATAACAGCATTGAGGGTAAGGAAGTTAATTATTCCTCATCATCAGTAATTATGATTAGATGAACACAGTTTCCGATAATAAATGGCTGTAATGATGGAGGGCTCCATCCCAAGAAATGCAGTGTTACATTAGCATAACTGTACATGCAACCAACACAATACTGCTGCTTCTGCAAGCTTGTCATTGAATGATTAGTTAGGAATGCATAATTACCAAAAAGCACACTGTAATTTATTAGTTACTCTGACAGTTCTAGTTCATTAGGAGTCCATTACCACATAGTGCCCTCTAGTGTTCAAAATGCTTGTATGACATCTTGCCTGGTGTAGCAAAGAGCTGCAGGCTGTGTAGCAGTTCTTAAAACTAGAAAAATACTTTGCATCTTGGTTACATTTCAAACTCCCTGCAGCTACACCACAAAAAATGATCAGCTTATGAAACAGAACATTTCTTTGTAGCAATAAAAAAATATTATAGTATTCCGTGAAAACCAAATACACTGCTGGCTACTTTGTTTGATCTACATTTAGAAAATGCAATTTATGGAAAAAAGGACCAAGAAACAGAAAAAAAAAAAAAAAGCACATACATGTAAAATGCTATATATTACTATATGAAGCAAAATATGAACAATTGAGGATCTTAAGCATCGTAGTTAATGACGGACCATTGCAGGAAAGTATATCACCCTGGAAGACAGGATTTCCAAAACAGAGCTCATGGGGGGCTCTGCCAAGAGCCATCAGTGTTGAAAATGCTGTGGGCTTCCCCTGTTGCCAAGCCACTTCTCACATCTAATCACATATCAACAAAACACCCTGTGCTTAATGCAACAAGAACAATTTCCCAATTGCAAGCAATCCATAGCAAACAATCAGAAATCTTGCTTGTGATTAACCGAATGTGCACAATATCCAGGCTATCTGAGCAAGTTTGCAAATGCAACCTTTCACTTTTTTTTTTTTTTGTATTCCCCTGCTGTTCTGAGAAGCCAACTTAGATCTTACAAAATTTGCTCAGTTTAAAAGTCCTTACTGCTGTTTAATAAAGCTGTATGAAATAATTTCTAGCAGAAAAAATAAAATAAAAGAAACCCTGTAATCCCTCAAGATACAGATTTATAGTCCCATTATTCAGGGATGCTCTCAAAGACAGAAGAACAGTCTGCTTGTTTAGTGCTTCCCCTAAAATTATTTTTTTAAACTGTTCATCTGCCAGCCACTGACATCTCTAGGAAGGCTTCAGGAATTAGAAGTGCATGCTATTGGGCATGCGTCAACCAGCGTGTTTTTTCTTTTTTATCCCAGAGGCACACTTACTCTTTATATAAGCAATCTGCTACGGCTTGCTGCATTTTGCACACCACCACTGGTCTATGCAATGCCCTAGAAAAAGGCCTTAAACCCTAAAAATTTGAATAAAATATTTCATTAGGAAAAAAAGAAAAAAAAAAAAAAAAAACACACACACACACACACACACACACACACACACACACACACCACAGTGAAAGAACAGTTTGTAAAATATAAAAGCCTACATCCTTTTCCTTCTTACTTCTAACCATCTCATGACATGGAAGATTTATTTGCAGCTAGTATAGACTAATATTTAAAGGAAACATGCGTTCATTAAATGATTGTGCTGTGTCATTTCTTTCTCCTCCTGCCCTACCAAAATACAAGAAGCAGCAAAGTGTTCTCAGTGATGATTTAATAGTGGCTGCTTAATGAGTTGGTCTTCCTGTAGCAAATGAATCACTATTTAATGCTATTATCAACAGTTCACGACCCGCCAGCGTGAAATGTCAACCTGATGAATTTAAACACTGCTGACCTTAGAACAGAAAGTTACCCTATCGGAGAGAAAGTCTTATTAGGCTACACAGCTTAGCAATAGGACACATCAGGTCCATGGCCCTTGCAGGGAACTGGCAGCCAGTTGCTTCAGTTCTGAATGTATTTTATGTATCCAATCTTATTAAAAACAAATTAAAGTATATACACACACACACATATATGTATATGTATACATACACACACACAGGTATACATACACTAGCAAAACAAGTGCCCCCACAGAATGAGAATGTATTTTAGCACAGGCCAAAAAACAAAAAAACCCTGAAAATTGATTTGCTGCTAAGCAACTAAAATACTATTTATTGTGAATGAAAGCAGATTAGGAAAAAGTATATATTCTCAATACAAAAAATACTGCAAAATGTGTTTGTGGACTACATCTATAATCCAAGCAAAATGCTATTCAATTTACTTCCTTTGGCTGCGTCTTTTACAAAACATACATGTATATGTAAAGTGCTGCGTAAATTGACGGCGCTATACAAGTACCTGTAATAAAATAAATATTGCCTATTCATTTCTCCCCCATATGTGTTTTAAATATTTGTTGAATGAAGTATTTCTTATTTTCTATTTCAATGTTATAAAAACAAGGAATACAGTTTCTCCCTATAATTCTTTGTCTTGGCTTACAGGGTTTTAAATGGGTTCAAAATATGGTTGTTTTCTGTCATTCTCACTTGAAACTCATGGATATCATATATAGTAAAACATTACTTTATTTGCACGAATATCCTCGTATTTCCAGACATACAAACAACAAGGATGTCATAACGCTACCAAAGTGTTTGCAGAGCAGCTTCAAATGCCACAAGGATTGCTATGTGAATTGTTCGCACTAGTGTTGGGTATATCAAAAAAATGTATGACTTTTACTTTGTTTTTAATAATTTTAATGGCGAGAGTTACTGCTCTATAAAAATAAGTTCTCTCTTTACAGTATGTGAAGTTAAAAGAGAAGAAGATTTAGTTTACGAAAGCGCTGAATACTAGTTGGAGCAAAACTGCATACACCAGTTTTGAAATTTTTGATAAAATGCATAATGACCCATTTATCACGGTCACTGTAATCTAGTGAGTGATATCTCAGTAAGTGGAGGTGGCGGGATCGGTGTTTAAGGCACAGGGTGGATTTCGATGAACACAGAGGCTGGAAATACATTTTTATTATGTTTTTTTTAAGGCACTCTGGTACATTTATTATTGTTTATACAATTGTAATTTACAAGCACTGTGATACTTAACATAATTTTTTCCTTTAAAAAAAACTACAAAATTATACAGCTGGGTAATTTGATATTAAAGCACAAATACTGTTCCAACTACAACTATAAAACTATATTTGTTTTGGTTAATTGTATTACTTGTATAAAAGCTTTATTTTTCAAACAGACATGGCAGGATGCTTCTATAACACACTGTTTGCAGGGCATACTGGGTTTTCTAATAAGGCCCAGCTTTGTTGAATCCAATTTTCTATTGTTTAAGTTAGAACTAAAATCTTTACAGCTATATATACACAATTCAACTGTGTGCATTGTAAACATAACTTAAAGGGTAACTTCAGTTTTGTGAAAAAATTATATTAAAAAATACCTTATAAGGGGGGCGTAGCTGGAATGTGATCGTGATCAGATGTGAACTGCTGGAGCTCTGATCCTGTCTATTATCTGCCTGCTTTCCGCCTGGCTTTCAGCACTCTCCATGGGGATCCCTGGCTCTGCGGGTCTCTCCTGCACCCCCTGATGACACCCGGTAAACCCCGTTCATCCTGTAGCAGGCCGACTTCCCTCTATCTCGTCGGTGGCCATCTTGGCCATGAGGTCCTCTCCCTCCCATGTCAGCCAGCACTCAAACAGCAAAAATAGACTTCCTGGCAACGGATATCAGTCTTATCCACCATGATCTTGATCGATTTCGGTCCCACTTCTCGAAGGTGGAGAGCCGGGTCGCTACAGCGGAGGATATGATCCGACTCATGCGAGCTAAGAGCCCTACAGAGCCAGGTAAAGGCACTCCAAGAGCAAGCGATCGATATTGAAAATCGGCTTAGAAGAAATAACATCCGCATCTTGGGCCTACCTGAGAGGGCCGAAGGGGTGAAAACAGCTGAATTTGCCGAACACCTGATGACTACCCTCTTCAGCCTCGCCAACACTTCCAACGGGGGCATCCCCATGCTTGTTACTTCTACGCCTCCTCAGTTATCGGGACCATGACAAAATCCCGGCTGAGGCCCATACCACACCTGACCTGCTCTATGAGACTGCCAAGCTGTTATTTTTTTCCAGATTACTCCCAGGAGGTCCAACAACGACGCAAATCCTTCACTGAAATCCACAGCCGACTTCAGGAAAAAGGCATCCATTTCAGTCTTCTCTATCCCAGCAAGCTGAGGATCTCCGATGGGGACCGGGTTCGCTTCTTTGAGAGATCGGAGGTCACTGCCGACTGGTTGGATGCTCAATAGGCCTGAGACCAAGCCCACTGCTAACAAATACTTTGGCTCCATCGATATCTGCTAAGTGCCTTCTCTTCCCTCCGATTTTTATTCTCTTCAGCGACAGTGGGTGGTGAAGGACCCCTCCCTGTTATTTTCCCTTTCTCCTACCTACCCAGCAGATTGTCAGTTGGCCCTGATGCTCCGCTCTCCCTCTTCTTGTATTGCCTCCCTCTGGCGATTGGGACCCCACTGGATCTCCCACCCAACTCTTGTAAATGCTATTCCACCATTGCGAAGTAAGATTTTGGACAATAATGCTGGGTCATCCTCTCCAGATGTTACATGGGACGTCTTTAAGGCATATGCAAGAGGACAATACATTTCCTCTATTGCTACGATCCGCAAAGCACACACCACTCCCATCCACACCCTACAGGAGTCAGTGAGAATTGCACCTCCACTTAGTTGAAATTACCAGATTGGATCTTCTCGATAGCAAACAACGATTTTCAAACAAGGCAACCATAAAGGGCAGCCACTAGCAATGCTGGCTCAACACGATCATCCACTCACCTTAATTTCCCAGCTTCAGACCTCCTTGGAGGGGGGGGGGGTTCCTCCCTGTTTGACATTCTAGAAAACATCCGGCAAATTTTACAATACCCTGTACACTTCCAAATTATCCTCAGATTTCCAGGCTCATGACCTGTCAGCTTTATTAGATCAGTTAGCATTGGGATGGCTCTCAGATGCAGAGCGTGAGGCCTTGGTGAGACCCATTACTCCAGAGAAGGTCTCTACGGCTATTCACTCCTTCCCTTCTGGGAAAGCCCCTGGCCCCGACGGCCTCCCCGTGGACTTTTTTCAAAACTCAGTGATATACTCGCCCCGTTTTGAGCCTCCCTGTACACACTAAGTTTATCTTCGGATAAGCTGCCTTCCTCTATGGATCATGCCCATGTGGTGCCAATTTATAAGCTCCCTAAGGATCCCACCTCCTGTGCCTCCTATAGACCTATTGCTTTGCTCAACACAAATTTTAAAATCCTAACCAAGCTTCTTACTCTGAGGCTGCAACCGATATTACCTACCATTATTGACCCAGACCAAACTGGGTTCATGGTTCATAGAGCCACAGACAAATATATGCAGACTGTACACAATCATGCTACACATGCCAATGTGGGTTCTAGGGTGGTGGCCTCCCTAGATCTTGAGAAGGCCTTTGATACCATTGAATGGCCATTTCTCTGGGAGGTACTTTGTAGCATGGGCTTCACTCTGGTTTTCATTGCATGGCTCAAGACTCTTTATGCTAATCCTACTGCTGCGGCCCGATTGGGTGGTGGCCTGTTGGCCCCATTCTCTCTTTCCAGAGGCACTCGGCAGGGTTGCCCTCTCTCTCTCCGGCTCTTTTTGCCATAGCTGTGGAGCCCATAGCGGAGGCTCTCCGTACCTTCCCTAACATAAAGGGCCTACACATCGGCTGGCTGGAGGAGAGGGTGACCCTGTACGATAACTTCCTTTTGTTTCTAAATGATGCTATACCGTCGCTCGCTGGAGCCATCCAAATCCTACACTCATTTGGTCCTGTTGTTATGGGTCTCAGGGTCAACTGGATGAAATCTCTACTGTTCCCCATTGACCCACGGACTCCAAGCACGTCCCTCCCTTCTGCTCAGCTACAGTGGGTGGAAAGTTTTAGGTATCTGGGAGTTGTGATCTCTCACTGGGTCTCCGATTTTCTGCCCTTAAATCCTACGCCCGTGGTGCAAGAACTTAGGCTTAAACTGAAGGTATGGGAGTCCCTACCTTTATCTTTTCTTGGGCGCATCAATTTTATTAAAATGAAAGTTCGCCCAAAAATCACTTACCTGTTCCGACACTCTCTGCAATGGATCCCCAAATCCTTTTTCAACCAACTTGACCAACTATTCTGCTCCTTCATTTGGGGCCCCAACACCCCTAGGTACAAACTTTCTACCCTCAAGCGACCCCAGGCTCAAGGCGGCTTAGCCTTTCCAGATTGTTACAAAAACTTCTTGGCCACGCAATTGGTTACGGCCGCCTGGTGGCTAAGCCCTGATCCCAACAACTGCTCAACTGTTCTGGAAGCTGCAGTGCTGCGCTCCATGGAGGCTCTGAGGTTCCTTTTATATAGAGGACCCTGGGCCCCCTACCCATTGACACCCTCCATGCTCACCACCCTGTGGGCTTGGTGCGTAGGTTTAATATGCGAACACTATCCCAAGCTAGCCGTCTCACTGAATGCCCCATTATAGCTTAATCCTACCCTGTCCCATATTTTCATGTTACCCGGACCTCAGGCCTGGACAAAATTTAATATAAAAACCATCTCCCAAATTGTCACCAGTTCTACATTATCCCCTTTGGCTGCTCTTTCTTCTACTTATAATGTTCCTGCATCCCATCTATTTAGATACTTACAGCTCTCCCACACCTTCCATGCTCAGTTCCCTCAGTCTACACTACAGCTCACCCAACCAGCTCTTGAGGAAGTATTAATGTCTGATTGCACTGTGAAGCCTACCTCTCATCTATATTCCCACTTATTGAGGGTTTCTCTACCCGCTCTGGAGGGCTTACGCGAGCGATGGTCGCGAGATGTATTGCATTAGACAGTGATGACTGGGATGATATTTGGGACCTTCCCTTTCATTCCCTGGTTTCACTAAGCGACCATCTAGTTCAGTTTAAAATAGCACATAGGGCCTATTATACTTCTTATAGACTCCATACAATGAACCCAATGCACTCTCCCGAGTGCTGGCGCTGTGGGTGCACTCCGGGGGATTTTACCCATGTGTTTTGGCATTGCTAAGCGTTATCTGATTTCTGGAGAGAGGCGATATCCCTAAGTAATAAACTGACCTCAGTTCCCCTACAACCTACCATAGCAGTATGTTTACTAGGATTGGATAGTAATCTCCTACCTAATGTGGCTGTGTGCACCATGATTAGCCTACATTTGTTCTATGCTAGAAAAGACATTGCATTGGAAAAAACCTGCTCCTCCATCTCCTACATTCGGGAAGCAGATAATTAATGATAATTTGCCACTTCATAAAGGACACATATCCACAAAGGCTGCCCCAAAAAATATGACAGAGTATGGTCCAAATGGTTTGCCGAACTTTCCACTGCCTTTGACATTCTGACAACCTGAGTAGTTTATTGTACCTCTAAGGCATCCCCGTATACTCTCCCGGTCCCAAGGAAGGCATACATTACACCACTTATATTACGACTGGACATTCTACATTCCCCCGTATATCCCTCAGTTAATAGCGGTGACCATCCTGGCATCTCAAATAGCTTTTCAGATAGATTGTCTATGTAACTTTTTCATTTGTAAGTTTTGCTGGATGTGAAGCTCTACATTACTCCGCCCCTGCCCTGAGAGGGTAAAATGCATGTTAAACCACTTTTTTTTTTCTATGTTCGTTCATCATGTGTAACGCTTGTAATATGCTAAAAGTTTTCAATAAAAAGATTAAAAACAAAAAACATAAAATAAATACCTTTCCTTTTTAATCTGCAGCAGCTGTAATGTTCTGTAAAATTCAATGCAATATGGCAACCTGGAGGCCTTCTGTACAGTTGGTTTACAGGACATCCCAAGAAATGTAATTTCCTGCTTATGTGATGTCTCTTATGTGATGTCTCTGATTTTCCCAGAAGTTTGCACGAAGATACAAGTAAACAGAATATGAATTATATTTTTGGTGAGATATGCCCTAAGCAGGGGCGGACTGACAACTCATGGGGTTCCTGGGCAATAGGGAATCATGGGGCCCCCTTGTCCTCGCCCACACCCAAAAAAGCCTATGAAAAAGGTACCAGGGGCATCTCATGGGGCCTCCTACTGACCCCGAGCCCTCGGGCAGTGCCCGAGTGCTCGAATGGTCAGTCCACCCCTGGCTCTAAGGGTTAATTACTTCTAAAGGGATGCAAACACTGCAACTTTCCTCAATATAATGCGGACAGTGCATCAGTTGGTAGGACTCTGCTACAATGTTTGTTAAAATCCTTGCGATGTGCATTGATTACCCAGAGGAGATTGTGTTTTTTTTCTCAACAAAAGTAGTTATGCTTTAAAAAACAAAACAAAGAAAGCAGGAGATCCGCATATTTCAGTAGCATAGTCCAGCAGATTCAGTATGCAAAGCATAGTACTGAATGGCAGAGTAAAGCCTTAAAGAAGCTACAGAATGGCAGAAAGTATTTAATAAGAAAACTATACATATAAAGCATTTTAGAATTATTAGACTAAAATGGAAAAACTAAAAATTGTATTCAAACTAAATACAAAAAGTATGCACAAAAATGCTCCATATTTCGTGGGCATCAGACTGTTGGTATAAAAAGGTAAGTATTGTTAACTTTATTTCCACTTTAACAAAAAAACAAACAACTTTATCTTATTATTTCTGTAATTGTCAATTTTTTAGGCCTTAATGTAAGGAAGTTTAATAAAGGCAGACAGGTTAGAAGTCCAGCCTGGATGGCAAGCATAGCTTCCTCCAAATATATAGTGGAGAAATGAGCCACTGTATCTACAGTATGGAGGGAGGAAGTCATGCTTTGCAGACAGAAGTGTGTTTTTTTTTTTTTTAAGAACTACAAGTGGAAATAAAAGCAAAGAAGTCTGAAAAAAATAATGCAGCCACTGGAAAGCTGCAATATATTAAATGTTTAGATACAATTTAAATGTAGATCATTGATCAGTAACACAGATAAGATGATCAGGTTGGAGACAAAAAAAAAAAGTAATATCCATTTTCTTTATTTGTCCAACAACCTTTTATTAAAAAAAAAATTAATAATAAAATGTATTCCTGTTAAGGAAATCACAAATACACCATCAATGAAATGCTAAAAAATTATAAAATTGAAGTTGAGAGAAGGCCTTTAAATTAAAAGAGTTACTTTTGGTAACAGTAATTTAACTGTAAATCTAGAAACACCTAATACAGTCTAAGTCTTTTAGCAAATTGTGAATGGGGTAAGCTTTACAAATGAACAGGTATGGAACACAGTCAAAAGATGGTATTCAAAACTGAGGCAGCAAGCTTAAACAGCAAATCTCAAAATCAGGCCATAGTATGTCAGCACTTAGTAGCAAATGGACTCTGGCATTTTAGGACCTGAAGCAGTTAAAATTTACTTACATAAATATTCAAAGTAGTGCAGGTTTTGAATTGTTAGTTGTAGCATCAGGTCATTCAGTCCATATGGACAGATGGGAGTTTTCAGGATATTTTTAGGATCTTGAACATGATAAAACAATGCATAAAATAAAGGAAGAGCCACACTGCTGTCCAGCCAACCTAGTGTAGACTTGAAAACAGCCTCAGCCCATGAGTCTCCACCAAAGCAGCGCCCCTAACATGTTTCACTCCACTCACTGGAGCTTAATCATTGGGTAGGTGTGTGTGTATGTATATATATATATATATATATATATATATATATATATATATATATATATATATATACACACATATACATACACACACACACACACACACTTACTGTATATACCTACACATAAAAATATATAATGTAGAATATTTTTTGTCAGACATACACAGTATATACACACACACAGGCTTTTTGTGTAAGTCTCAAAGGAGTAAATTATGTAAAATGTTTCATTACAATGTCCCAGAAACATGTTGCAAATTGCAACTAGTGTAAAAAGCAATGTGTATCCATTAATAGACACCATAAGCAAGTGACAATTTCATTGCACTTTTAAAATCTGTTTCATTGCATAGGTTTAATAGTGTTGCACATTTTTGCTTAAAGCCTTTTTTTGGTCAGACAATACTTCATACTGGCAACAAGCAGAAAAGAAGCAAAAAGCAAGCTAAAGCATAGATAAGGAATTACAAAAAAAAAAAAAAGAAAAAAAAAGGAGAAGAAGAAGTAGGGGCAGCCTACGTACTTTATATGGGCGCTCCACACAATGCTATCTATATCTATCTATCTATATATCTATATATCTATATATCTATATATATATATATATATATATATATATACACATACATACATACATACATACATACATACTGTGGGGTTAGCTCAGGTGGGGGATCTCCTTCCCTGGGACAAAGGTAGACCGCACAGCAGGCTTTCGTCAAAATCTGACTGGATGTCAGTTTTATTAAAAAGGTTTGCAAGAAATATCAAAATAAACAAAACATCAAAATAAACCCTTGCCATCCAGGCACTAACTAAACAGCAGATGATTCCTCTCTCAGAGGTGAAGGGCTTCTCCCTGTCACCAAAACAAAGTAACAGCAAACCTTTTCTTGCAGGTATAGTCCATACACACAGCTCTCTCAGAACACCTCTCTGAGTCCCAGGCCACGAGCAACTCCTTGCTCCAGCCCTGCCTTATTTATACCACCTGTTGGTGGTCATCAGTGGAGCCCAAACTCTGGTCCGGACCCACCTGCTTAACTGTGGCCCCGAAAACCCGGAGTGGACTCCACCTAAACGGTCAGGTATGAGCATATGCGAGGTGACACATAGCGTCCCTCTATCACCTCGCCGTTCATCCTGTCACAATACATACATACATACATACATACATACATATACACACACACATACACACATATACACACACATACATATACACACACATATACACACACACACACACCTCACTGAAGTGAGTACACCCCTCACATTTTTGTAAATATTTTATTATATCTTTTCATATGACAACACTGAGGAAATTACACTTTTCTATAATGTAAAGTAGTGAGTGTACAGCTTGTATAACAGTGTACATTTTCTAGAAAAAAGATGGCGCCGCGCTCCTATGTATTAATATATACAGCTTGAGCTTCTAAGGTGTATAAAATATCAATATAAACTGTGACTATACCACTAAATGCATATACAATAATACATAAAAATACCATATATAGTGAATCTTAAACTAATATTGCCTTAGTGGGTGCCATGGTGAAATCCTGTGTTGCACCCATATAAAGCTGTGTGTACTCTATGTTAATAGTGCAAAAGCACATGTGCACGTGCTAAAATTAAACAAATAAAATACAGTCTTTAAGATAAATGTGCAAGTGAATATTCTGTTCCTTGTCTCCGAGTGCTAGATGGTCTCCTTATATGCTCACCTCTATATTTGCCTGAATGAATCCAGGCAAATACGCTTTTTATCCTTCCAGGATTGATGAAATGGGATGATGCCTTTGCTCTAGCCGTCCTATGAGGTGGACATGTATATGGATGGATCCTCCTGTTGTCTCCTTTATCTCCCTGTGTATCTGTGAGTACACTGAGTAGCTCTCTTGGGGTCTCCCAATTCCCCTCCTGGGGTTGTTTCCTCGTTCACTCCTCCTTATATCAGCTCATGGGATGTTTGGTCAAAGAAAAGGAAAAGCAGACCATAGTGTCTTATCCTTATAAAAATGGATTTATTTTTGCCAATAACAAGTATACCTTGATGGTATGCAGCTCATAAATGATCCAATCAGGCATAGATGGCAATCAGCAGGTAAAAAAGAAAACCTCTCTGCAGCTGCCCTTGCAGTGCTGTCTGCCTGTGCTTGTACTCGGATCTGCTCGCTTCTCCAGTGCAATGTCGTGACGTCAGAGCCCCTCCCCTACGCGTTGCGTCACAGGGTCACGTGACTTCATCAGGGGGAATTTGATTAGCCAATCAAATTCCCCCTGATGAAGTCACGTGACCCTGTGACGCAACGCGTAGGGGAGGGGCTCTGACGTCACGACATTGCACTGGAGAAGCGAGCAGATCCGAGTACAAGCACAGGCAGACAGCACTGCAAGGGCAGCTGCAGAGAGGTTTTCTTTTTTACCTGCTGATTGCCATCTATGCCTGATTGGATCATTTATGAGCTGCATACCATCAAGGTATACTTGTTATTGGCAAAAATAAATCCATTTTTATAAGGATAAGACACTATGGTCTGCTTTTCCTTTTCTTTGACCAAACATCCCATGAGCTGATATAAGGAGGAGTGAACGAGGAAACAACCCCAGGAGGGGAATTGGGAGACCCCAAGAGAGCTACTCAGTGTACTCACAGATACACAGGGAGATAAAGGAGACAACAGGAGGATCCATCCATATACATGTCCACCTCATAGGATGGCTAGAGCAAAGGCATCATCCCATTTCATCAATCCTGGAAGGATAAAAAGCGTATTTGCCTGGATTCATTCAGGCAAATATAGAGGTGAGCATATAAGGAGACCATCTAGCACTCGGAGACAAGGAACAGAATATTCACTTGCACATTTATCTTAAAGACTGTATTTTATTTGTTTAATTTTAGCACGTGCACATGTGCTTTTGCACTATTAACATAGAGTACACACAGCTTTATATGGGTGCAACACAGGATTTCACCGTGGCACCCACTAAGGCAATATTAGTTTAAGATTCACTATATATGGTATTTTTATGTATTATTGTATATGCATTTAGTGGTATAGTCACAGTTTATATTGATATTTCATACACCTTAGAAGCTCAAGCTGTATATATTAATACATAGGAGCGTGGCGCCATCTTTTTTCTATTATTTATACACACTAGTTAAGTGAGTCAGTGCAAGTGCCAGCGCACCTTATACACTTTCAGAACATATTGAACACCTCGATCCATAATTAGCTCACAAGTACTCACTATAAGTGTACATTTTCTGTCCCCTCAAAATAACACAGCAATTAATGTCTAAACCGCTGGCAACAAAAGTGAGTACACCCCTAAGTGAAAATGTCCAAATTGGGCCCAGTTAGCCATTTTTCCTCCCTGGTGTCATGTGACTCGTTAGTGTTACAAGGTCTCAGGTGTGAATGGGGAGCAGGTGTGTTAAATTTGGAGTCATCGCTCTCACTCTCTCATACTGGTCACTGGAAGTTCAACATGGCACCTCATGGCAAAGAACTCTCTGAGGATCTGAAAAAAAAGAAAAGAATTGTTGCTCTACATAAAGATGGTCTAGGCTATAAGATGATTGCCAAGACCCTGAAACTGAGCTGCAGCACAGTGGCCAAGACCATACAGCGGTTTAAACAGTACAGGTTCCACTCAAAACAGGCCTCGCCATGGATGACCAAAGAAGTTGAGCGCACGTGCTCAGCGTCACATGCAGGAGGTTATCTTTGGGAAATAGACGTACAAGTTCTGCCAGCATTTCTACAGAGGTTGAAGGGGTGGGGGGTCAGCTTGTCAGTGCTCAGACCGTACGCCGCACACTGCATCAAATTGTTCTGCATGGCTGTTGTCCCAGAAGGAAGCCTCTTCTAAAGATGATGCACAAGAAAGCCTGCAAACAGTTTGCTGAAGACAAGCAGACTAAGGACATGGATTACTGGAACCATGTCTTGTGGTCTGATGAGACAAAGATAAACTTATTTGGTTTAGATGGTGTCAAGCTTGTGTGGCGGCAAATAGTTGAGTACAAAAGACAAGTGCCTCTTGCCTACAGTCAAGCATGGTGGTGGGAGTGCAATGGTCTGGGGCTGCATGAGTGCTTCCGCAACTGGGGAGCTACAGTTCTTTGAGGGAACCATGAATGCCAACATGTACTGTGACATACTGAAGCAGAGCATGATCCCCTCCCTTCAGAGTATACCAACATAATGACCCCAAATACACCTCCAAGACGACCACTGCCTTGCTAAAGAAGCTGAGGGTAAAGGTGATGGACTGGCCAAGCATGTCTCCAGACCTAAACCTTATTAAGCATCTGTGAGGCATCCTCAAATGGAAGATAGAGGAGTGAAAGAGGACTCCAGTGGAAACCTGTGAAGCTCTGGTGAACGCCATGCCCAAGAGGGTTAAGGCAGTGCTGGAAAATAATGGTGGCCACACAAAATATTGGCACTTTGGGCCCAATTTGGACATTTTTTTACTTAGGGGTGTACTCACTTTTGCTGCCAGCAAGTTAGACATTAATGTGTTGAGTTATTTTGAGGGGACAGCAAATTTGCTCTGTTATACAAGCTGTACACTCACTACTTTACACTGTAGCAAAGTGTCATCTCTTCAGTATTGTCACATGAAAATATATAATAAAATATTTACAAAAATGTGAGGGGTGTACCCACTTCTGTGAGACACTGGGTACACACACACACACACACACACAAACATATATGCATACACACACAAACAAAAAAAACAACTATAAGTCTCAACAAATAGAAGCGTAAAACAATTATAAGATATCTGTGTATAAATCAGAATGTATGTCTGTAAATAAACAAAGTGACAAATCATCCAATCAAAGTAATCAATCCTGTATACCATCCAATCTTCCTGTGAAAAAAACTAACCACAGTCTTCAGAACACAAAGTTCACATTCTCCACCATAGAAAATCGAACTAATGTGCCCGCTACTGTACCCTCATGGGTATCCTTTCACCTGGTCTAATGGACCCCACTAAAATAATGGAGGTCAAATGCACTTTATTGGAAATAAATCGCAGCTTGCAGCTAGGTTTTTCTCATACATTGATCAACAGCCTCCCATAGGTATAATCGTGGAAAGCACACGAATGAAAGCAAATAGTGCAGACTCCAATCAGTTATTCATTTTAAAATTGCACTCACTTTACAGAAAAAAGTAAATGCACATAAACCACGCAATGTGTAGAAACCTCAGGACCCCATAATGGCATCCTAACACCGTCCAGCAAAATCAACATCAACGCCCACCTTTTTTGCACTAATAGTGTTTTGCTTTTTCTCTTATCTATGTCCTTTTTTAACCAGCACGAATATGGTGGCAAACATGTTTTTGCTGACCTTTATTACCAAACAATGTAGTCATATGTCAGTTTAACCCTGGGATAATGCAGTGATGCTTCACTTTAGTACTGGACTGGGACAGTATTAGTTTTGCTGTTATGGACAGTGATCTGCCATGGAAAGTTTTGAACTGCAAGCCAACTTAAACCACAACAGGGCCTTATGTGCTGACAACTGGAAAGTAATTCCAAAAGAGGTTAGCCCTTGCCCTGAATAGGGATATGCCATTACTAGGGTCCTTAGAGATTTGGGGACCAACACAGAAAGTCTTACCAAACCAGTTCCTTCTCCGATTCTAAATAGTTTTCTACACTTTTATTTCACTCAAGCAAACTGACATCTCAGACTGGGGTTTTAACCAAGTCCATACGTGAAAGAAGTGCACAAAGAGTGCAAACAGTATTGCAATCACCTTCTTCCAACTCTGCCATTTGACTCTGAAATGCCCTGTAAATAAACCCAAAATTATTTTAGCAATGCCTTTTATTGCAGAATGCCAGAGAAGCAAAAACGTTGGGACCTCACAGGTCTGATTCCTGTTGATCATATCCTCCATCTAATTTTGAAGATAAAACAAGCATAAGTAAACAGAAATTATAAAGCCGATCTTGTTACCATTACAGTAAAAAAAAAAAAATGTTTTAATTGTCTAGCTTCGGATACGGACAATGAAGATTCTTAAAAGCACTTTATGTGTGTTAACAGAAGGCCTTTTTCTTCTTTTAAAGGTCAGCACTGTTCAGGGGTAAAAATACGGCACATTTTATTCTTCATGAGAAACAGCAACTTTAAGGCCACGAAAGAAACAAGGGGAAAAAAAGAGCAAAGAATGTAAAACTAGGACTATAGAGTTTACAAGAGAAAAAGTCTGAAACAATTGGGGAGGCTACTTGCTGAGAGAGCCTGAGAAAGCAGACATTTTATGGGAATCTAGCGCATAATTAACAGACCAGAAACATAGAATGCGTGAGAGTAGAGAAAGTTATGCCAAGGCACTACAAGGGGAGCAGAGATGTAAAAGAAAAAAAGTCTTCAAACTACTGTGTGGAGATGAAGCAAGGCAGTGAATGCTCCCAGACAAAACACAAGGGCAATGCCTGAAGTTGAACTCTAGGAAGATATAAAAACACCCATTTATACGACGACGTATTTATTTTAAAACATAACATGCATAATTGAATGAAACCAGTATAAGCACCTGAATTTGACTTGGTACTAGTTTCTTGCATAAATCAAAAAATGGGCAGTACAGTGGCTTAGCGGTTAGAACTCATGCCTTAAGCCAGTACACAAACTGCATGGAATTTGCATATTCTCCCTGTTTTTCACGTGGGTTTTCTCTGGCTACTCAAGTTTCCTCCCACACTCAGACATGCTAGTCAATTAGATGTCTCCCAACTAAACTGGTGGGGTGGGAGCAAGGGATAAGGCAAGTATTTCTCCGTTTTACATCTCATCTAAAGTGAACAATCACCCAAAATGTGATTTTATTTTACCAACAGCTCATTGTCTGCCACTGCTCTATGCCAATCTCACCACTGGCTTCTGATTGCCCAATGAATTAAATTCAAAATACTAATCAACAAAATACAAAAAGTCATGCACGACTCTGTTCTCTGCTACATCACCAAAACTTCTCTCAAAATATGCCCCTGACCGTCCTCTCCACTCTTCCTGCTTTTTAGCGCTCTAGTCTGCTCCCATGCCTTGCCTCCAGGACTTCTCTAGAGCCTCTCCTATCCTCTGGAACTCTCAACCTCAATTTATCCAGCTATCTCCATCCACCTTTAGGTGATCCCTGAAAACTCCTCTCTTTAGGGAAGTCTATCCTGCTCCCACCTAACAACTGAACTTTTAGTTCTTCCACCAGCTCATTCCTCACAGTTATTACCTTTTGTACCACTTGCCCAACCCTATTAAATTGTAATCGCTTATGAGCAGGGCCCTCTTAACCCTAACACTCTTGTATTGTAACTGTACTATCTCCCTTTATATTATAAAGCACTGTGCAAACTGTTAATGCTATATAAAATGTATAATAATTTTTAGAAGCTAAGCAGAGGTCAACTTTAAAAACTGAAAATAATGACCTCACTAATCTTTTGGCTTAGTCAGATAAGTTGTTCCCATTCTAGACTGCTGAAAAAAATTAAAAGGAACACTTTGAAACCCATCAGATCTCAATGAGAAAAAATATCATGCTGGATATCTATACTGATATGGACTGGGTAACGTGTGAACTTAAGGATGTGTAATGTGTGAACTTAAGGATGCCTCATCGTTGATGGAAATAAAAATGATCAACCTACAGAGGACTGAATTCAAAGACACCCCGAAAATTAAAGTGTAAAAATGATGCAGCAGGCTAGTCCATTTTGCTGAAATTTCATTGCAGCAACTCAAAATGGTACTCAGTAGTTTGTATGGCCTCCACATGCTTGTATGCATGCCTGACAATTGGGAATGCTCCTAATGAGATGACAAATGGTGTCCTGGGGTATTTCCTCCCAGATCTGGACCAGGGCATCATTGAGCTCCTGGACAGTCTGAGGTGCAACCTGGCGGTGTTGGATGAACCAAAACATGATATCCCAGAGGTGTTCTATTGAATTTAGGTCAGGCAAGCGTGGGGGCCATTCAAGGGTATAAATTCCTTCATCCTCCAGGAACTGCCTGCATACTCTCGCCACATGAGGCCGGGCATTGTCGTCCACCAGGAGGAACCCAGGACCCACTGCACCAGCATACGGTCTGACAATGGGTCCAAGGATTTCATCCCAATACCTAATGGTAGTCACGGTACCATTGTCTAGCCTGTAGAGGTCTGTGCGTCCCTCCATGGATATGCCTCCCCAGGCCATCACTGATCCCCCACCAAAACGGTCATGCTGAATGATGTTACAGGCAGCATAACGTTCTCCAAGGCTTCTCCAGACCATTTCAGGTCTGTCACATGTGCTCAGGGTGAACCTGCTCTCATCTATGAAAAAACACAGGGTGCCAGCCGCGGACCCGCCAATTTAGGTGTTCAATGGCAAATGCCAATTGAGCTCTATGGTGCCGGACAGCGAGCACAGGGCCCACTAGAGGATGTCGGGCCCTCAGGGCACCCTCATAAAGTCTGTTTCTGATTTTTTGGTCAGAGACATTCACACCAGTGGCCTACTAAAGGTACTTTTGTAGGGCTTTGGCAGTGCTCATCCTGTTCCTCCTTGAACAAAGGAGCAGATATCAGTCTTGCTGATGGGTTAAAGACCTTCTACGGCCCTGTCCAGCTCTTCTAGAGTAACTGCCTGTCTCCTGGAATCTCCTCCATGCTCTTGAGACTGTGTTGGGAGACAGAGCAAACCTTCTGGCAATGAAATGTATTGATGTGCCATCCTGGAGGAGCTGGACTACCTGCGCAATCTCTGTAGGGTCCAGGTATCACCTCACGCTACCACTAGTGACACTGACCCTAGCCAAATGCAAAATTAGTGAAAAACAGTCAGAAAAGAGGAGTAGGGGAAAAAAAATGTAATTGACCTGCACCTGTAAAACCATTCCTGTTTTGGGGGTCACCTCATTGTTGCCCATCTAATGCACCTGTTAATTTCATTAACACCAAAGCAGCTGAAACTGATCAATAACCCCCTGTGCTATTTTACTGACCAGATCAATATCCCAGGAGTTTAAGTTGAAGCTATACTCAGAAAAATAAAAGGAACATTTTTTTAATCAAAGCAGTGTATAAAATGAAGAGTAAATCCAATCAACTATGGTAAGTTTTCAGCAAAGCAGAGCTCAACACTTTCAGTTGATTAAGACATACTTTTTATGTCAGAACCTTTATAGTCTATAAACGGTTAGCAATAAAATTCTGCTTTTTGTATCCATTTAATCTTCTAGCCCCCTACCTCAAACCTTAATAAATTAATGCAGACTACAGTAAAGTAATGTTAACCCAAACATTTGAGAAACGTTAAAGCTTTTTTCTGTTGTTATCAACTTCTTGTCAGCACATGAACCCAATTTTCCTTGTACTGCTTCTTCCCATCACACACCAGGTCTACTGTACAGGGATCGCAAAAGGGTGAAAAAAAGGTCATGCATTTGAAAAGTGCATCTAATGATGTATTAATGATTACAGAGCTGCAGTAATGTGCCTTTTATAACTGTCTACAACTCAAAATTTTACTTATAATAAAAGGATAAGTTAACCTTTGGGAACATGTTACATGTTCCACCTGTTTTTCTTTTTTGAGCGGGGGGGGGGTGACAACATGCAACCAGGGGCGGACTGACAACTCATGGGGCCCCCGGGCAATAGGGGATCATAGGGCCCCTGTGTTCTTGCCCACACGCAAAGCACACCCAAAAAAAGCATATAAAAAAAAAAAAAAAAAAGTACCAGGGGCATTGCATGGGGCCCCCTACTGACCCCGGGCCCTCGGGCAGTGCCCGAATGCTCGAATGGTCAGTCCACCCATGCATGCAACACGTTCCCATCCCTGCAACCGATCCTCAATTTCCCTCCCCTTCGCAGTGACAGCGGGCCGAGTATCTTCTCCCTGCAGCCACTCTTACTATTTAAAAACAGCTGGTGAGTGCTTTAGTAGTCCATTGATTCTTCCTGTCATTGTGTAACTGCCTGCCTGTACGAGGACAGCCACACTGACAGTCTGTAGGAGCCTAAAATTGCACCTGGAATCTGACTATGCAATGCTTTACAGTCTACTAAAAAAACCAAAAAACTATTATAAATGTAAGTTTTTTACCCACAAAAAGGTGCATTTATTTTTTTATTTTAGAACGGTTAACTTATCCTTTAAAATCGGTAATAAATACAACAAATCAAACAAGTGTTTAAAGGGCAGCATATACTGTGTTATTATCAAATGTTTCAAACAGTTTAGACTGCATCAAAGTAGCCACATTTAGCTACCTGGCCTATCATGTCACAGAACATCATAGAACCTGTCAGTGGCTAGGGCCCATCTAGTAAAATACCTAAATATACTACAAACCTAGGCTTTACTTAATTGGTGTCCTTTGGTAATGTGTCAGCATAGATTAAAAGATGGGTCTATACACCTCAAATTCAGTATTTTTTTCCACCAACAGAGCTAAGCTTTTAAGAAGAAAGAAATCTTGCATCCATATATTCCTATTTAAATAAAAAAGATCAAAGTGTATATAAAAAAAGAAAGATGTGGAAAGGCATATCTCAGAACACATATCTTATCTTAACAGATGCAAATGTATTATATATATATATATATATATATATATATATTGTGGTGCAGTGCCATCCAAATCTTCAGGTATTAGGTCTACTTCTCATGCATTTCAACCAATGAAAGTACAAATGTGGAAGTTGAACTTGCAAGATATGTAGGATATGCATAACAAATATGAGCAGCCAACCATAGAGAACAATGTATGCAATCTAATAGTTAGCTGTAGATCTTCACCATATCTGATGCTTTTCTTAGAACTGAAAAATTACACATACTCTCTTACCAAAACACTGCCTTAGATGCCCATGGCTTAAATGATTTTTATAGTTTTTGTAGTAGCAACATATTCATTGAAATACACAGCATGCCTCATTTTATCACACAGTACTAACAAAGTGTGATCAATTTTACTGATAATGAAATTATCGGCTAAAGAGGTTCTATGGAAACTACATAAACTTTAATTTTAGATCATCAGCATTGTAATACAAAATAGTTTTTTTTGAAAAGCCAAAACAAACTTACTTGATAAATCTACTTTCATGTTGTGAGTGCTGCCTGACTGCAGGCCATCAACTTCCATTGCACGCTTTGAAGTTTCTCTTCTGTTTACTTATGAATTCTAAGCCTAGGTTCACACTATGAGTCCTGGTTTACACCGGTGCGACTTGTCATGTGATTTAAAAATGTCAGATTTTTCTCATTTTGTCTCTCATAGTTGAGGTCTACCTATGATGCCAATTACAGGCCTCTCTCATCTTTGTAAGTGGGAGAACTTGCACAATTGGTGGCTGACTAAATACATTTCTGCCCCTCTGTGTGTATATATATATTTATATTATTTTAGTCTTACTTTGCCAAAAAGTTATGCTCAGGCAACCTTAGCATACTGGATTATAAAAATATTTTCAAGCAGTCAGATAGCCTGTACATGCAATGGCTCTCTAATGACTAAAATAAGACATTAAGAAATTAAACTAAAAAGCAAAAAAAGATAAAACTCACACCCTTTGAAAGGACACTGCTTTTTCATTAATCCCTTATGATTACAACAGTCTTGTCCAAGTATCACCATGCATTCCTAAGCTTTTGAAATGTGACTACCATAACTAATGGACAATTTTCTCCTAAATTTACCATAACAAAATTACAACCCCTTCAGTGCCCACTGAATAAATACCTCCCCAGCAGCCCTTCAATCCCCATCAAAATAATCATCACTGAAATAATTTCTAGATCAGAACTACCTAAATTTACAATTGAATTGTTCTAAAGCCAATTCAGAATTTACGGTTTGCTAATTTAAGCCACACAGTGCAACACAAAAGCATGGTAATCATGGTAGCCATATGGGCAACCGGGCTAACATATATTTACATACAATTGCCTCACATTATGCAAACTGTCAGATGTATAGATACATACTAGAAGCTGAATGCATGGCTATATTTAGACTAATCAGCCTGATACATGAATTCCATTATCAATTCCAACTATATGATCTTCAGAAGGTATTATGACTGTCATTCTCCATACTTTGCTGGCATAAACAATACATCTGCACACATGGGAGTATCTGTTACCAAGTACTTAATACCCAGGCAAAAGAATGTTACAGAGTCCAGGCCTGGTCATGAAAAGTCTACAGTATAATATTTATGTATTTTTTTAGTAAATGCATCATGGTATAATTTTAGGTTACTTTTTTAAGTTTAAAAACAGATCATTTCATCTCATCTTACAAAAACCATTTCAAATAGGCAGAGAACAGTCAAAACGATTACTGGCACCCTGGACAAACTGACCACTCCAGGAGGTCTGGTCTCTGCTAGCAGATAGATAGGGATTAGTTCCCTTTACTAATGCCTAGTACACACAATGAGATTGTCAGATGAAAAATACAGTTTATGGAGCGATCATGATCTTGTTCCCTGTTAACAACCATGCTGGTGTGTTTTTTTAATCACAAAGGAATAGTTCACTATGAGTTCATAGAATATGGTACAACAGTCAACTAACACGGTTACTTGGAAATTCAGAAAAGGTTATTGGAATCTGTTCAGGGGAAAAGACCAGAACTCTGACCCTGCATGTCTCATTAAAGAGAACATGTCAGCTAAAAATCATCACATAGGGGACTTTGTGTTCCCTATGCGATGAAAAAAAGTTAAGCAAAAAAAAAAAAAAAAGTTATGGCAAAAAAAATAAAGTTACTGCATAAAACAGACCACCCCCCCCCCCTCCTAAACTTCCAAGTGTTTTTTGTTTTTTCATATATGCAACCATTACATTGGTACATACAATACTGTATCATTATAAATCATGTGTCCATTTACAGTGCATCCAGAAAGTATTCACAGTGCTCAACTTTTGCCACATTTTATGTTGCAGCCTTATTCCAAAATGGATTAAATTCATTTTTTTCCCTCAACATTCTACAAATAATACACCATTATGACAATGTGAAAGAAGTTAGTTTTGAAATCTCCGCAATTTATTAAAAATAAAAAAAAAAACCTTATGTACATAAGTATTCACAGCCTTTGCTCAATACTTTGTTGAAGCACCTTTAGCAACAATTACAGCCTCAAGTCATTTTGAGTATGATGCTACAAGCTTGGCACACCTATTTTTGGGCAACTTCTCCAACTCTTCTTTGCAGTACCTCTCAAGCTCCATCACGTTGGATGCGGAGCGTCGGTGCACAGCCATTTTCATATCTCTCCAGAGATGTTCAATCGGGTTCAAGTCTGGGCTCTTGTTGGGCCACTCCAGGACATTCACAGAGTTGGCCCGTAGCTACTCCTTTGTTATGTGGGCTGTGTTCTTAGGGTAGTTGTCCTGTTGAAAGATGAACCGTCACCCCAGTCTAAGGTCCAGAGCGCTCTGAAACAGGTTTTCATCAAGGATGATCAACATTGCTGCATTCATCTTTCCTTTGATTCTGACTAGTCTCCCAGTTCCTGCCACTGAAAAACATCCCCACAGCATGATACTGCCACCACCACGCTTCACTGTACGGATGGTATTCGCCAGGTGGTGAACGGTGCTTTGTTTCCTCCAGACATGACGCTTGGCATTCAGGCCAAAAAGAGTTCAATCTTTGTTTCATCAGACCAGAGTTTTGTTTCTCATGGTCTGAGAGTCCCTCAGGTGTCTTTTGGCAAATCAAGGCGAGCTGCCATTTGCCTTTAACTGGGGAGTGGCTTCAGTCTGGCCACTCTACCATACAGGCCTGATTGGTGGAGTGCTGCTGAGAGGGTTCTTCTGGAAGGTTCTCTCTCCACAGAGAAACAGTGGAGCTCTTTCAGGGCTCTTGGTTACCTCCCTGGCTAAGGCCCTTCTCCCTTGGTCGCTCATTTTGCCAGGCGGCCCGCTCTAGGAAGATTCCTGGTGGTTCCAAACGTCTTCCATTTACAGATGATGGAGGCCACTGTGCTCATTGGGGCCTTTAATGCTGCAGACATTTTTCTGTACCCTTTCCCAGATCTGTGCCTTGATACAATCCTGTCTCAAAGGTCTATGGACAATTCCTTTGACTTCATGGCTTGGTTTGTGCTCTGACATGAACTGTTAACTACGGGGGACCTTATATAGATAGGTTTATGCCTTTCCTAATCCTGTCCAATCAACTGAATTTCCCACAGGTGGACTCTAATCAAGTTGTGTAAACATCTCAAGGATGATCAGTAAGAACAGGATGCACCAAAACTCAATTTTGAGTGTCATGGCAAAGGCTGTGAATACTTCTGTACATGTGATTTTTTCCATTTTTTATTTTTAATAAATTGCAAAGATTTCAAAATGAACTTCATTCACATTGTCATTACGGGGTGTTTATAGAATGTTGAGGAAAAAATTTATTCAATCCATTTTGGAATAAGGCTGTAACATAACAAAATGTGGCAAAGTTAAGCGCTGTAAATACTTTCTGGATGCACTGTACATACAGTGGCTCGGGTAGAACATAATTACAACAGATACTGCTCACCGATCTCAAAAGATCTTCCTACTGAAGTACAATCTTACTGACCAACATAGCCCTCAATGATGAGGTTGTTGGCAGTGGTCTACCATTCTTGGTAAAAAAAAAAAAAAAAAAAACCCAAAAAGACAAAAAAAAAAAAACAAAAACACTTTTTTGAAAAGCTCATCTCTTAATTTTTTTATGGCTGTTCCTGTGGCTTTCTTAACCTTAATACCAACATCACTCCTGAAGTCAGAGCTTGGCTCCATCTTTGCCAACAGTGAGATGTAGAAGGCATGATTGTCACACTTCAAAACAACATTTACTGAAATATTTACATAGAAAAACATGTTTTGCTTACAGAAATAGTTTTGGTATACTATCTCTATATATGCACATCTCAGCAGAGGTCTGTAAATAGTTCTGTTCCTTGTCACCAACCATCTGAACCAATTTATAATGCCATGCATTAATGTAAGTGAAAGTAACTTTAATCGTGAATCAAAGCCAGAGTCTGCTCAGTGTACGTCTCCATTTACTACAGGTCCTTTGATCAGTATGTTCATTAATAGCCATGCAATTTTTAATACAACCCCTGTGAGCATTCCATTTCAGCTCTCTCTGTAGGCAAGGTTTCTCAAGAAAACTCTTACTGTACAAGACAATGTGACCACAAATTCCAGACTACCGCTACAGCTGGAAATTTCAAAAATGTAGTCCTTGAAACAATCAATGGTTAATGGCAAATACTGGAAAGAAATAAATATCTTTACTGAGGGTGTACCGCCAACATCTGCTGGCTTCACAAGGAATAAGACTGCAGTGTATTCAGTGGTTTACAAAATGTAGGGGTGGGCCATTGTCCCTCTTGCTAAGTTAGAAGACATCTATCATCTATGTTTAGAAGATAGATAGATAGATAGATAGATAGATATGAACAGAACATGCAGCGCTGTTAAAAATCAATCATACATGTAGAAAATAATACATTATAAGAAGAGTGATAAGGCGACCGCTGCTAAGTAATGGCCCATCAAAATGTTCATAAATTGCAGTGACATAAATAAATATCTCCAATTTGAAAACGTGCAAGCGCACGAAACGCGTTAGAGAGTTGCCCCACGATTGCCTCATACTCTGACGTCACACCGCACGGCCCCTGTGGACGGCCGGCGGCCATTGCCTTCTTTTGATGATTCCTGGTATTCCCCATACACAGCTGCTTACTATATCATGTTTGTTTGGGGACCATCTGGTGGCCACACTGGGAACGATTAATCTCCCCCTGCTGGTGAGACGAGTGTACACCCCCTGACATCTGGAGATCCTGTGGTTAGGATATTCTGCCCAGCGGATGCTAGCCTGATGACCCTCCCAGTGATCCAGCTTAAATAGACGGATGACCAGGAGTTGGTTAATACTCAAATGCGCATTTCTATTGCACTTTCTGGTTAGTGCAATCTACACTCATTTCGGTGGGAGGAATATGGTCACGGAAGTCACCAATTTGTTCACCACTTCATTGTGATATTGTGCACTGTGTACCACAAGAACACTCTCATTGGAGATATTTATGTCACTGCAATTTATGAACATTTTGATGGGCCATTACTTAGCAGCGGTCGCCTTATCACTCTTCTTATAATGTATTATTTTCTACACGTACGATTGATTTTTAACAGCGCTGCATGTTCTGTTCATATTTATTATTAGAGGCTTTTGGCGTTTGCCTTTCATGCGTGTCGCTTTCTGTACTTTGTCCAGTGCTCGTTTCATTTCTGTCTAGATAGATAGATAGATCGATCTGGGATATGTTACAGAAACAACATTCTAAATGCTATAACTACAATTCAATTGCAGGTGAGGAAACCAGACAAAGCAAGCCTACAAAGCAACTGTGCACACAGGGAACACATTTAAAGGGTTAGTTCTCTTTTTGCATAAAAGTTGCCCATGCAGTAGATGTAAAACACAGTGTTCTGAAGAAAATCTCTTGCATAATTTAATTTGCATACCTGTTGGACATGTTGTCCCCCAAAAAAACTCCCAATGGCAGTGTATCAGTGTTTTTCCAAGAAATCCAGTTTAATCGATCTAATAATTTGTCTAATGTTAATGTAGTCTAATGTAGTTTGTCTTTCAAAGTAGTATTTAAACTTGAATTTGACAGGCAACAATCTTAATCCAGTGACAAGTAACATTGGGGGAACAAGAACCACTGACCTACCATACGTCAAGTTCCACTCTGAGCTACTGTTAAATTTACCCATTCAATTAAGGATAGGAGACTATCTTAATGGTGATCAATTATACTCTTTACAACACTTTAAAGACAAACTACAGATGCCCCTTACTGAGATATTTAGTATAAACAAATTGTATTTTATGTATGATCTAAACTCAATTTAATAGATGGACCTCTTACGCTCACAACTTTTGAGCTTTGGTGCCAAACGAGGGGCCTTCTGAGGTGACGAGTGTCTGCGTTATATGGTCTTCTCAATGATCTGAACTCCAAGCTTTCTTATATGAATCAGTGGGAATGGGAACTGAACATTTCTCTAGATTTATCTGAATGGCAAGATATTGCTGATTTGTTGTCTAAAAGTTTCAATTAACATAACATTAATAGAAGCCAATTATAAAACACTTATGGTGGCATTTGGTCCCTCCTCGGGTTGCCAAAATGCACCCGTCTCTGCCACCCACTTTATTCCGGCGCTGCAGCCAGATGGGAGCTACACACCACAGCTGTCGGTAATGCCCTAGAGTGACCAGATTTTGGATTTGAGATACAAAGCAGCATGTCTCCCAAGTAAAACACACGGTTAACCATTTTATCACCCCAGATGTTAACCCCTTCCTGCCCAGTGTCATTAGTACAGTGTCAGTGCTTTTTATTAGTACTGATCACTGTATTAGTATCGCTGGAGATGTCAATGGCAGTTAGTCAGTTCCCACCCAGTGTCAGAATGCCCACCGCAGTCCTGCTATAAGTCGCTGATCGCCGCCATTACTAGTATAAAAAAAAAAAAAAAAAATCCAATATATATATATATATATATATATATATATATATATATATATATATATATATCGCCCTTTGTAAATGCTATAACTTTCACGTAACCAATTAATATACACTTTTTGGGATTTTCTTTTTTTTTTTGCAAAGACATGTAGAAGAAAACATTTTGGCCTAAATTTAAGAAATTTAAATTTTTTTATTGGATAAGTTTTATAGCAAAAAGTCAAAAATACAGCTTTTTCAAAATTGTCACTTTTGTTTATAGCGCAAAAAAATTTTAAATACTGCAGAGGTGATTAAATACCACCAAAAGAAAGCTCTATTTGTGGGCGCATTTGGGTATAGCATTGCATGACCGCGCAATTATCAGTTAAAGTAACTTAGCACCATATTGCAAAAAAATGGCCTGGTCAGGAAGAGGTTAAATTTTCTGAAGGGCAAGCGGTTAATAGTAAATGTGGAAAAAAAGCCTACAATCTCTACATGTTGATTGAGAATTAACAATATGAAATATTGATATCCAATATTCCATATTTACCTGCCCACATTAAATATTTTTTTTATAGTCCTAAACATGAAGACACAATACACAAACATTACATGCTTCTTTTAAGGGCTTATGCATACAAATGCAAAAAAAGCAATATTTTTGTCTGTTCAGTGCTGTATTGTATGGATCTGAATGCAGCTTTGGTATTTTGTATGGGGTCATGCACCCAGCTGTGTAAAGAGCAGTAAACCTGTGCTGCATTCAGATCCATAAAACATCAAACAAAAATCAGAAAAATCTGCCTCTGTGTAAGGTTCGTATTTTACACTGCATGCATGTAAAGGTTTGTGAAAATAACATGCATAGAGCACATATTCACTACGGACGCTGACTGTGCCCTAGGAATAGAAGGACACTAGATTACTTCTTTCAGATGTTGTGTGTGTCCTAGCAACAAAAGGCAATTTACACCGTACGCATGTAAACGCTTAACATTACATGCATATAGAATACGAGCACTTATTAAGCAGGACCTTGTTGTCAGTTTCCACCATCCAGAACGCATGCTTGTACCCTTATGCTCAGATATTGCTAGTTGCACAAGGGTGTCATTTTCCCCTTCACATTTTTCATAAAAAAAAATAAAAAGTAGGAGACACCTGCAGAGCAGTACAGGACAGAATAGCTCTTACTTCATGTTATAAAAATATAGTGCTGGCATGGAAGTAAACTGCAGAGAAAAGTGTCAGAGGAAAAGAGTAATTATAACAAAATGATGGTCTTTCCTGACTTTTTTGGGGAATCTGTTTTTATTCCAGCCCACATGTACAGCTCATAAACACCTTCAATGCACAAAGGAGTACAGTCATGAATGTCATGTTCTGTCCATTTTCTCTCTTGCTAGCAAAACTCTATGGCACATCACAGTGCCAAGAATTCCATTTAGTTCTACTTTATTTTCTCAGTGAAATAGCAAAATAAAAAGTTTTTTGTGCTGTGATAGCAAATGCACTTTGCATTAAGGCAGCCCACAATGAAGGTGCATTGTGTTAGGATGTCATTCAAAATGCATGTGCCACATGTATGTTGGGGTTACACGTTTTACCCAAATGCATTGATGTGAATGAGCCTTTAAATGTTCTATCAAAATAATAGGAGTCTTGTATTCTGTATTCTTCCTTATTACATATTTAGGATGATTTAAAGAAAAAAAAAAAACTCAGAGCCATTTTTCAAAGGATTCCACCTCTGCCTATACACAGTAATGCCCTTGTAGAAGATCAGGAAATATTACCAGTCCCAGTAGCCATCAAGCAATGAGTTCACTATAGCAGATTTCTAAACATTACCAACAGCCCTCACTGGTAACTTTCTACATCCCACCACTGGTCCCAGCAGATAGCACATCCTGACAGCCAGCATGAAACGATACTCTGATGGGGACCCTGGCTGTCAGAAGCCACCAGCTGGCCTGCCAGGGATCTGCAGTCACAAGGGCCAGCTGACAGCCTGGGCGTTGCTGACCATGCTGAGCCTTGTGCCGCCCAGCTGCTGTGTGGTCATGTCCATCTGGAGATCTCCAGCAAGACAAATATCTCTGCCTGTCAGATCTCTTCAGCTCCCTTGTTATGCAAATTCAATTACTCAAGTGTGCCTTATTAATGCTGGCTAACTGTTCTGAGAGCCATCTCACACTGACAGTCAGTTCACATTTTAACTCGCCAGAAGAACCTCATTTATTCTTGCTTAACAATTCACGTGTAAAACTAAAGGGGAGCAGACAGAGTACATTGTGCTGTAACCTCTAAGCACACAGATACGACTACTAACAAGAAAGAATAATAAGGAAATAAAGCTGATAATTAGCTGGTATATGGCTCGGAGTTCCTCTCTCACATAAAAGTATTACATACATACTCTAATATATACATACAATATGTATATAAATAAGGCATTTAGCCAAGTAGTGAAAACATATTTACAGTTGCTATTGTTTTTATATGTAAAAGATGAAGCAATGGGTGTCATACAGCCAAATGGTATATTAACGCTTTATGTAGGGCACACTGTAAAGCCATGGATTACACCGCCCATGGCTTTACAATGATCCCTGAAAAGTGGTAATGTGACAATGTGAGCCCCTACTCAGACCCCCAGATCAGGGAGTATGCAACATTGCTGCCAAAAGGCAGAAATACTGGAAGGTCTTTTTGTCAATAGATGCCCAACAAACACCTAAATCACTTCTCAATGGAGGGACCACCAGAGTAGAAGACAACATCAACCTGACCTTCAACTACAGTAAATGACACCTAAATGAAACAACACTGTAGTAAATATGTTAGTCATTATAATCCTGCTTTTCTATTACAGTTGCAAGCTATTACCATTGGAACAGAATTGTAGATGCTTTATAAATTGAAAAAAAAATGTGCAAAACCAAAACTATGCCGGTTTACAGCATGGTGCAACCCTGTAGAAGTGTCTAAGTCTGGCGTAAAACTGATGTAGTTTGTACGACACAACAGTGCATGGTTCGGTTACTGAATTACTATGTAATATACCCTCCTCGTAAGAATGTAAATTTAACATTTAAAGTGTTACTAAACCCATGCCCCTGTATTCACTATATCTGGTCTCCCAAAGCACACACAACATGGAAATGCAATTTTACCAGTTATAAACTGCCAAATACCTTTTCTCATCGGCAGTATATAACAGTCTTGGGACTTTATCAGTGTCCAGCTGAACACTGGTTAAAACTTGTAGGAGGAATTTTCATTCTGCTCTGACTGTCCTATGAGGTTGCATAACCCCTGACCCTCTGTCTGGGCAGTACTGATTGGCCCTAAACACACTAAACTGAGCATGTGCAGCGTGACTCCTAGAGCTCTGTACCATCAGCAGATGGACTGGGGACAATAGAAGAAGGGAGGATCAAACAGCCTTTTTACACTATGCGAAAGATTAACCCCTCAGGTTCCACAGTGAGTATCACAAGCAAGCTTTACTGCATATACAGACTGATTTTACTGTTGTGGGTTTAGTAACACTTTAAAAAGATTAAATGTAAACTATCGTTTGGCTCAATGCTTGTCAACCAAACAAAAATCCTTAAAGGGAGAATTAGGGCATGACCTTATGTATGAGTTTCTTCTTCATTGTTCAATTACAAACTGAAGCTGTGTATACCTATCCTTTAAAACATAATTCAGTTACTCCACCCTTCACCCTATCCAGGAGCATAGTTATCTGTATCCAATGGGTGCCACACTCCAACATTTCTATACATTCTTCACTAAATCTGTGCATTGTGCGTGTCTGCATGGCAGCTCCCAATAGCATTTTGCAGGACTTTGTCCCATGGCCACGGACAGTCCCACAAAGTCTATGCGAAACTACTGCACAGGCAGCAAACAGAACATTTTAGCAAAGCACGTAAACAACTGGTGGAGGCCATGGGCTCAGAACACAGGTAAGTGTACATCTGGGAGTAAGGGGGTGAGGAATGGAAAATGGATAGACTTCTGAAGTTACCACTAAACTAAATTTGCTGCATTAACTTATACTTGTCATGAGAAAACGCTGCTGACCCACTTTTGAAAATTCCAGTTACTTGTTATGCGGACCTGCAGGCTTCAATACTTTGAGTAACTGACCCAGACCAAGTATGTAAACCTGAAATGTCAGGAGGTACTCATGGGCTGTTTCATGTTAGTGAATCAAAGCGCTGAGGCAGGAGCATAATGGCAGCCAGGAAACTAGCATTTTTGGTAGGAATTCAGGGGACAGCAGCATAATGTTTCAGAAGGAGTGACAGCCATCTACATACCACCTCTTATGAATTCAGAATGAATACTATACCTGTACAGCTTATCTTCAGATAAGAAAATAATTCATGTATAATTCATACGCCGACACATTCCTTAGGCTTGAGAAGTCATCACTGCTCCATGGTATTTCATAGGTTAAAACATTTCTAGCAATTTGTGAGAAGAGATATCCACATCTGTACTGCTGTGGGAGGGTCCCTTTCTCAGTGTGAGCACGGCAGGGTTAGGCCACTGATTTCCAACATCAAATCTAATTGACACTCCTGGGAGCTTGTCATCCATGAACATCACACTTCTCAGATAAATGGAGGACACGGTGTAAGCTTATACACAACTGCTATGTTTGGCTATGGATGAACTGCTGTAATGACCTGATTCAAAAGCAATCATTATAAATTCATAGACAGTGTGTTTATTATCATAATCGAGGAATCATAATAAATATAATGTAATCTTTAATGCCTCTGGATAACACTCCACCTAATGCTGTGCACAGGAGTGTCATTAACTCCACAAGCAAACTGGCTAATAAAGAAGATGTAAAACACTAACTGAATTACATTTAGTTTGCTAAATCATTGTAGATCATAAACAACTGTCAAATGTTGATCAATACCGGTTTACACCATTTTCATCTTTTGTTCCATGTCAATGCTGCTGATCTCCTGAAACTGCTATTTGTTTACTTGCATTCCAACAATGGTTGCATGACAGGACAGGTATCCCAATAGTGACAGCAATGGACCATTCCTGCACAATCTGTGCTGAAATAGCCACTTGTAGTCTTCATTGGAAGTGTATGACAGAGTGACCATACAGGCGCACAACTATGAGACCAGAACAGAGGATTGTTACCCCTACAATAGGACGCGTTTGGAAAAGTACCATCAAGGCAGGATCATGGCTTTGTGTAGCAATTGTATACGCTATATTATTTTCCATTTTTCCCCAAGACAGTGGAGTTACCCTTTAAATGCATAAGTTTATTCTTTAAGGTTTCTGTACCATTGGTGATATATTCTCTCACTTCCTGTCTTGGTGATGAAACAGAAAGTGAGAGGAAATAGAGGGAAATTCTCCACAGCTCTTGCTCTGGTGACAACTGTAAAAAGTGGGATTCCCATCACTTTGTCTTGGTGACAATGATCATTAGGACAAATATGGGGTGGAAAATCCAGACCCAGACAGTGATTACAGCTTGTCATGAATTCTAACCTACTTGATCAAAAAAAACAAAAAAAAAAAAAAACACCATGGATATACATTACTGTGCAAAAGTTTTAGGCAGGAGTGAAAAATGCTGTAAATTAAGAATGTTTTCATAAATAGAAGTGTTAATAGTTTATTTTTAATCAATTAACAAAATGGATAATAAATGAACAGAAGAGAACTCCAACTAAAAAATATTTGGTGCGACCACAGTTTGTCACGTGCACACAAATTTTGAAGGAACTCGGCAGATAGGTTGTTCCAAACAACTTGGAGAAGTAACCACAGATCTGTGGATTTAGGCTGCCTCAGATCCTTCGGTCTCTTCATGTAATTCCAGGCAGACTCGATGCTGAGATCCGTGCTGTGTGGGGGTCAAACCATCACTTCTTGGACTACTTGTATTTCTTTATGCTGACGATAGTTCGTAATTCACATTGGCTGCATGTCTGGGGTCGTTGTCCTGCTGCAGAATGTTTCACAGTTGCCTGCGGATACTCATTATTGTACCACTCTCCAGCCCCTCTGTAAACAAACCTCCTCTTGCTACAGCCAAATATTTCCAAATTTGACTCATCAGTTCAGAGCACCTGCTTCCATTTTTCTGCACCCCAGTTCCTATAATTTCATGTATGGTTGAGTCACTGAGCCTTGTTTCCTCGTTGGAGGTATTGCTTTTTTGGCCACACTTCTTTCATGAAGACCACTTCTGGCCAGACTTCTCCAGACAGTAGATGGGTGTACCCTAGTCCCACTGGTTTCTGCCAGTTCTGTGCTGATGGCACTGTTGGACATCTTTTAATGGTGAAGGGAAGTGTAATGTGTCTTTCCTCTGTTTCCTTAGCAAACCACGGTCTACAGATCTCAACATTGCCCTTTTCTTTGTGCTTCTTCAAAAGAGCTTGAACAGCACATACTGAAACTCCAGTCCGCTTTGAAACCTTTGTCTGGGAGAGACCTTGCTGATAAAGTAGAACTACCTTTTGCCTTGCTGTTGTGCTCAGTCTTGCCATGGTGAATGAAGCAGTCTTCCACAACCTCATCTTAGTAGCAGAGTTTGGCTGTTCCTCACCCAGTTTTAAGCCTCCAGCACAGTTTTTCTTTCAATTAATGACTCTTTCAACCTACATGTGAAATCGATCATTAGCACCTGCTTGGTATATTTGGCTAATCGTACACCTGACTCTAATCCTACTGTCCTTGGACTCCTCTTCTCCATCTACACCTCCACCCTTGGTCACTTGATTAACCCCCATGGCTTCAAGTACCATCTCTATGCTGATGACACACAATTCTATCTCTACTCCTCATCCCACCCCTTCAGTCTCCTCTCATGCCAGTGTACTAGGTGTAATCCTGGACACCGATCTGTCCTTTCAACCCCAAATCCAATCACTGTCCAAATCTTGTAGATTTCATCTCCGTAACATCTCCAAATTACGCCCCCTTTTTAACCAATGAAACCACTAAGCAACTTATTCACTACCTTGTGATCTCTCGCCTTGACTATTCTAACTCGCTCCTCTTTGGCCTACTTAATTGCAGGCTATCCCCTCTTCAATCTATCATGAATGCTGCTGCCAGACTCATCCACCTTACCAACCGTTCCATATCTGACATCCCACTCTGCCAATCCCTCCACTGGCTTCCCATTGCCCAACAAATAAAATTGAAAACATTAACAACATATAAAGCCATTTACAACTCTGCCCCAAATTACATGACCAATCTGGTCTCTAAATGTCACCCAAACCGTCTTCTCTGCTCCTCCCAAGACTTCCTGCTCTCTAGCTTTCTTGTCTCCTCCTCTCATGCTCGTCTCCAGGACTTCTCCAGAGCCTTCCACATCCTCTGGAACACTCTACCCCAATCTGTCCGACTATCTCCTACTCTGACCACTTTTAGGTGATCCTTGTAAACCTCTCTTCAGGGAAGCCTATCCTGCCTTCATCTAATAGCCAAATCTTCTATTTCTTCCATCAGTCCATCCCCCACAGTTATACCTTTTGTACCATCAGCCCCTCCCTATTAGATTGTAAGTTCCCAGTTACAGGGCCCTCCTTACCCTCTTGTATTGAACTGTATCATTGCTGTATTGTCTTCCTTTATATTGTAAAGCACTGATCGAACTGTTGGCACTCCATAAATCCTGTTTAATAACAACATATATATACACACACACACACACACTTTAAAAAGTGTTACTAAACTCACAACAGTAAGATCAGTCTGTATATGCAGCAAAGCATGCTTGTTATCCTCACTGTGGAACCTAAGGGGTTAATCCTCCGCATTGTGCAAAGAGAATGTTTAATCTGGTCTTCTCTGATCCTCCCCTTCTACTGTCCTCAATTCATCTGCTAATAGAACAGAGCCTAGGGTACAAGCTCCATATGCTCAGTTTGGTGTACTAGAGAGTTTTTTTTTCTTGGGAAAGTGCATGTGGTCAGCACAAGGCCAATCAGCACTGTCCAGAGGGTCGAGGGTCATGCGGCCACATTAGGTCAGAGGAGAATGCAAACTCATCCTACAAGCTTTAACTAGTGTTCTGCTGGACACTGATAGAAGTCACAAGACTGCTCTAACTGCTGATGAGAAAAGGTATTTAGCAATTTATATTTACTAAAATATTTGCATTTCCATGTTTTGTGTACTGTGAGACCAGATATAGTGAATTCAGGGTCATGTGTTTAGTAACACTTTAAGGTTCTGTCTAGGTAGCAAGGTCAGCACATGTCTGGTCCCTTGGGAGCAATGGAGATTGTATCATATTCATTTTTCTCATACTCTACAAAATGTCATCCTCTGTTCCAAAGAGAAAATGCTAAGGAGCAGGTAGATTTCCTTACATACAAGCACTTAAAACAGTAGTGCCTTAAAGCAGACTGTTCAGTTGCTTTACAAATCCATGTGGAAACATTCTTGAACAACATTTTGAACAAAAAAAGTTAAATAACAAAAACCAAATTGGTTGGGACCCAGACAAGTAACTAAGCCTAGGCTTAAAAGAGTGAAGTTGGGAGAACGAGGTTATCAGTCTGCAGCAGACTGGAAGGTTTCCTTTTCTCTGACTTTATTCTTTTAGTGATCACTTACTGGGACGGTATAAAGGCTGTAGTTTGCAAACAGATGTTTTAGACAACATGGTGCACAAAAACAAAAGACTATTTTCAATGTCATCAATGAACCAGCATTTCAGTCAAGAAGTAGATGTTGACCTGGTTTGATGCTTAGAGAATAATAGCTACAAAACATCTTCAACACTATAGAACATGTCTATTTGAATGTGACTAACTACTATTGGATATACCAATCAGAGTTTAAACCAAACGAAGGACCACCAGACCAAATTCATACAGCTTTAATGACTCACAAGACAGCCAACACGTGTCAAGGGCAAACACTCTCCCTTCATCAAGAGTCAGCAAATGTAGGCAAAGTGTTAATATGGACCTACAGTTTTCGATGGAATCAGATAATACAGAACTATTCCTGTGACATACTGTAGCTACAACAAAAAGGTTTTATTGTAGTGGTTTCCCTGGCAAGCTCTAGTGAAGGGGGAGTTTGTTTTGCCCCCCAAAAGTCTTGGCTGTCTAGTGAATAAATAAAAGTGGTTTTGGACTCCTTTATGGTAATTCATAAAGAAGTCCAAAACCACTTTCAATTATTCACTAGACAGCCAAGACTTTTGGGGGGGCAAAACACACTCCCCCTTCACTAGAGCTTGCCTGATGTTCCTTCTTTTGGTTTAAGTTCTGAGCGAAGTTCCTTGGTGTCCATTGAATAGTGCCCTAGATGAATGTGAGCCAGCTAGCTAGCTTGAATGGTTGTCTTCTCTCCCTATACTACACTGTATCAAACATTAAAATTCCAGCTCCACTTGGATGTACACCTTTGAAGTAGTTATACCGCCACGACCTGGATAAGAATCTTTACAGACATATTAAAAAAACAAAACTGTAATTTTTGCAGTCTTGGTACAAAAATGAAAGATGACTGAAGCTCCATTGCTAGCATACTTTTCATACATAAAAGTCATAAGATTGAAGGCATCAGGTCATTTGTTGACAAAACATAAATCCAAGTCTTAAAACTTTCAACCATTCATTGAATTAGAAAAATAATTCTAGATCAAACCTCTGCGGCTTAGAGTATCTAACCATAGCAAACCTGTCTCAAACATCCAATGAACACTAGATACCGAATGAATTTCAATCCACCTATGGCCAGCTTCAAACTGGTACCTGCAGTCTGATATCTCCAGTAGAAGGAGGAAGTGTATAGAGCCACCAGAAGCAGAAAGCCGTACACAACAAGCAAGAGGTTCATGGTGACAAGGATGTGAAAAGTAAGATTAAGGTGACCGAAAGGAAAGAGCGGGAGGGGGGGGGGGGACATGACCAGTGACAGTGTTGACAATGACCAATAGGGGACCAGTGACTGGTGAGCAGTGATGGGGCAAGGTTAGCAGTCTGATAAAATTGTTTTACCATGCTACATCTTGCTACCTTTTAAGATCAAGCTTCAGGGTAAAACTTCACAGCTGAGCCGTGGTTTTATTGCCCCTCAACTGCTACTCCCTTTTCCTGGTGAGGAGGCTATAGAATGTTTTTTCACGGCTTCTCAAATGCTCCCTGAAGAATGATCTGTACAGGGATGGCTCTTCAGAGAGCATTGTACATGTGAACAAATCCATAAGGTGTCACTATGACTGGTATGGCAGTGATATGGTGGTGGTGATCACCTCCACAGTAGTACAATGTGAGCAAAAAAAAAAAAAAAGAAAGAAAAAAAGTTGCGACAATGTACGGCTCTGGGTGGGGGGTGACCGGGATTTTTTTTTCTTTCTATACACTGATTACTTATACAGCCATGATGGCTGAATGGTCCAGAAAAAAAAAGCAAAAAAAATTAAAAAAAAAATGAAGGTAAGCTGCGATTTTTTAAATTTATTTTTTGTTATATGAATGGAAACATGACAAAATGTGAGTGGGTGTTATCCCAATCTGGCTGCAGAAGTGGAAATACAGTTTAAGGAGATACAGAGACTCCTGTAAAAAGGAGTCTTAAACTCCATCTGCTGGTTAGATATGAAAATACAAGATAATTAAAAAGGCCATATTTCAAATGTAAAATTAAAATATTTTAATATAAAAACAAAAAATAAAACACTTTAGAAATGTTTACACCAAAGAAAGGTTATTTTATGACAATCTAATATAAGCAGTCTACTTGAAAACTATTTAAATGTAGGGAGATCTGCTTGCCTGCAAGCCACCTCTTTTGACAACTTCCTTTTTATTTTCAATTTCTAAGGACTACATATCCCATGGTATGCTGCGGTCTACAAGCAGTAATTCCTGCACTGACTCGCTTGAAACGCCTCCTCTCAGTACCTCTGTACTTCAGAAGACAGGCTCTCTGAAATGTGTGACACAGCAGTAGCTACTCACAGGGCATAGTGAAGAAGTGTCACAGAATTTCACAAAAGTAAATTTGCAAACTTAGATCATTCAAATTAATGGGAGTAGGCTAGAAATAACTAAAATACAATCTGAAAATGAACACATGATGATTTTAAATTTCACCCATACAGGGGGGCTGAATACAAATGTACGCCGCACCTTTCAGATATTTGTAAAAAAACATTTACCATTTTTCTTCCACCTCACAATTGTGTCACTTCGTGTTGGTCTAGCACATAAAATCTCAATAAAATACATTTACATTTTTGGTTGTAACATGACAAAATATGGAACATTTCAAGGGGTATGAATACTTTTTCAAGGCACCGTGTACTCCCTTTGGCTACTTCCCACCTACCTGGTGCATATATGTACCCCTAGGTAAACACTTATCTGTGCTGAAAGCATGCCCCTTGCATGTTCCAAATACAATAACAAGCAGATATTGGAAAGCTCCTGATGCATACATGTGATCAGGAGCTTTTTGATCATGCGACAGCTGTGACCATCAATAAAAGCTGTCAGGTGATTGAAATGCCCACCTCTGCATTTAGATACATTTCAAGGGCCGGAAGGCAGCAGCAGGAAGGGGTTAAAAGAAACCTGCCACGAGAGTAGATTGTCACTGCGGACCTCTCCTTCTGAAAATGCTAGCAGCCTGGCTGCTTTGTTGCTCAGTTGGCTATGGTATATAGTGTTACTGACCCAGAACAAGTATAGCGAGATAGACTTCAAACTGTGGTCTGACTTTTATTGGCTGCATGCTTCAGATCTTTTACATCACATACAGCAAATCAACTAGTATTGCAGAAGGTGGCCAACAACAGGAGGTACATATTTCTTTCATAACAAGTGCACTTTAAAAAAGGAATCCCACCACAGCGTCACCCCCATGTTCCTAGCCTGCTGACTGGACAAAGGAACAACAGGACACAGATTATGCCGTCCGAGGTTCGTCCTTTTGCAAGCACTATGCAAAGAATGTAAGCCCCAAAAGACTACCACTGCTTGCTCTGTCTCTCCAAGTACAGGAGTCATAGGAATAGCCAATGTAAGAACACACTTTTTTTTAGGTTCTTACACTGGCTGCATATAAATTATACATTTTTTTGTAAATTTTTTTTTTTGTAAGAAGAGCAAAATAAAAATCAAATGGCATTTTTATATTTGCCTGGGAGTTTAACTTAAAATATAATAAATGTAATACTGATCAGCCAGCCAGACATATCTGGTGCATTTTCCTGATCGTCATATAGACGCTCACTTCTATACAAGTGTGGCAGTCTGCATGTATTCCAACATACTTTGGCAAGTTTAATAAAAATTTTCAGCATATGACCAATGTAATACGTACAATATATTTCTATGATATTTATAGCATAGCTGTAGTATCTACATTTTTTCGGCACCTTAAAGATTGGAATAGAAGAGCACAGAGAAATACTGACACTGAACGATCAGTCATAAGGCTGTTATATTTCCATGCATGTACATTCAAACAGTCCTTGCTCTATAGATGCTTGAATGCATTGCCATCTTGTGGTGCAACTCAAAGCCTGTACTGTGTGACAAAGCCTGTATACACATAGTTAAAACACAGTTCAGTGGCAAAGCTTTATTTAAATTCTACAGGATATTATAATCCATAGCACACTATGTATGCGGTCATGCTTCTCTAACGATGTTGCCTGAGCTTCCATTGGCGCTTATGTAAGCATTCCTGCAAATTAAAAAAAAAAAAAAAATAAAGCAACCAAAGATCTCCCACTCCTGGAAATTACATGTACCACAATGAAAAAAGATGGTCATTTTGTGAAAGCATAAAAAAAAAAAAAAAAAAAAAAAAAAAGGAGAAGTAAGAATAAGAAGCCGCATGTTTTATGGGGAAAAATATATATGTAATATACAAGAATACAACACTTATGACATATTGGAAGAGATTAAATAAAACTACAAAGTGCTGGCTGTTTGCAATAGTAGCCAAATCAGTTTTGACATATTTCACACACACATGTATACAGTGCTCAGCATAAACGAGTCCACCCCAACAGATGTCAGAAAACCTTTACTTTCCTTTCAGAAACATTTTCTATGGGACACTGTACTACAAAATACTCCCACAAATGTGGGCCATTGATGGCAAATCAGATTTGTTAATTTGCACACACAAAAAAGTATTTTTCCTAACAAATTCATTCAAGACCATGTTACAAAAATTAATGCACCGCAATGAAAGTCTTAGGGCTCGTTCACACTTGACTGTTTTACCAACGCTTGCCAAACGCCCCTATAGCGTTTGGCAAGCGTTGGTCCGGCGTTTGTGGAGCGTTTAACGCTCCGCAAACGTTGCATGCGCGGTTCAGCGGCGGTTGCTAGGCGTTTGCCGAGCGTTAAAAAACGCTCCGCAAATGCCTATAATGAAGTTCAAATGGTGTTACCGCTCCGCAAACGCCCCGCAACCACGTCGCAACTGGAGCGGCACCATAGACTAGACTAGGAGGCTCCAACGCCTCCTGACTCGACCAGAGGCGTCCGTTTTGCCGCAACGCTAACGCTCCCGTTAGAACAGCACCATGTGCTGCAATGTGCAGAATTGTCAGAGGCGTTTGGGAAGCGGTAAAACCGCTTCCCAAACGCCTCTCTGCTGCCTGCACACAACGCTACTGTGAACGTAGCCTTAAGAGCAAAGCTACATTTTAGACAACAAAATCCTAATTAACAAGAATTCAACTACAAGTGAGTCTAATTATTCATTAAACACATGTCCAGCAGACAGTTGATTATAAAAAGGTGTCATTCAACAAAGAAAACCCCTTCCCATTAAATGCTGTCAGCAATGGCACCACATGCGGTCAGCAATGGCACCACATGAAAGTGAAATGTCACAAGGCCTAAGAAAGAAAATAATTTATTTACACAAGATAGGTGAAGGCTACAAGAAGATCAGCAAAGCTTTACTCAACAGTCAGAATAGTATAGCATAAGTGGCACAAAAATTTAACAAAGATGGGACTGCAACTATCTCAGAGACGTCCAGGCCGTCCACAGAAGGTAACAACTCAACAAAAGCATCTTCTGATGAGAAGGGTTTTATTTATTATATAGCACCGCCAATTTATGCTGCGCTTTACATATATCTTGTACATTCACATCAGTCCCTAACCCTCAAGGGGCATACAATCTAAGGTGTCTAACTTACATTCATACACATACTAGGGCCAATTAAGACAGGATCCAATTAACCAACCAGCATGTCTTTGGAGTGTGGGAGGAAACGGGAGTAACCGGAGAAAACCCACGCAGGCACAGGGAGAACATACAAACTCCAGGAAGGTGGTGCCATAGTTGGGATTCAAACCAACGACCCTAGTACTGTCAGGCAGAAGTGCTAACCATTAGCCACTGTGCTGACCCCAGATGAAAATTGCCCAGGCAAGTTCACTGCAGTTAGCTAAAGAAGTAGAAAGCCAAACTGGGGTGATTGTTTCCTGTGACACAATACGGCGTACACTGCAGAGGAATGGCATGCATGGGTGTTGCCCATGAAGGAAGCCTCTCATAAAGCCAATGCACAAAAAAGCCTGTCTAGAATTTGCCCAGGCTAATGATGAAAAGAAGAAGACTGCTAGGGACTCTGTACTATGGAGTGATGAGACCAAGATCAAGGTTTTTGGAACTGATGGCTTCAAAACTGTATGGTGTTGCGAAGGTGAAGAGTACAAAGAAAAATGCACAGTGCCTACAGTGAAACATGGTGGTGGCAGTGGCCTTCTGTGGGGCTGCAGGAGTGCTGCTGGTGTCAGGGAGCTGCATTTCATTGATGTTATCATGAATTCACAGATTTACTGCTCTATATTGAAAGAGAAGGTGCTACCATCACTCCTTGCCCTTGGTCATCATGCACTTTTCTAACATGACAATGATCCAAAACACACATCGAAGGCGACTGTTGCATTTCTGAAGAACAGGGTGAAAGTGATTCAGTGACCAAGTATGTCTCCTGATATGAACCCAAACGAACACTTATGGGGAATTCTGAAGAGAAAAGTTGAGCATCACTCTCCATCCAGCCTCTAAAAAACAGGTCATTCTTGAAGATCGGAAAAAAAAGAAAAAAAAATAGATGTTGCAATATGTTGCCAACTTGTTCATTCCATGCCTAGAAGACTTTTTGCTGTCCTTACAAATCATGGAGGTCATACAAAATACTATATGTAGTAGATTTTTTGTGGGGTGTATTCATTTTTGCAATAACTAATTTGAGTAAAACTGAAGATTTTGTAATCTAAGTTATATTATTAACCTTACTTTCATGTAATGAGCTAAACAAATGTTCTATAAATGTAAAAAGTTTGTAAATTGTTCTCGTGTTTATTGAGAGATTGATTAAAATCTTACTTTTCAAAAAGGGGTGTACTCATTTATGCTGAACACACACACACACACACACAATATTGTCAAAAGTATTGGGATGTCTGCCTTCACACACACGAACTTTAATGGCATCCCAGTCCTAGTCCGTAAGGATCAATATTGAGCTGGCCTACCCTCTGCAGAAATAGCAGCTTCAACTCTCCTGGGAAGGCTGTCCACAAGGTTTAGGAGTGTGTCTATGGGAATATTTGACCATTGTTCCAGGAGCGCATTTGTGAAGTCAGGCACTGATGTCGGAGGAGAAAGTCTGGCTCCCAGTCTCTGCTCTAATCCCAAAGGTATTCTATTGGGCTGAGGTCAGGACTCTGTGCAGGCCAGTCAAGTTCTTTCACCCCAAACTCGCTCATCTATGTCTTTATGGACCTTGCTTTGTGCACTGGTGTGCAGTCATGTTGAAACAGGAAGAGACCATCCCCAAACTGTACCCACAAACTTGGGAGCATGAAATTGTCCAAAATGTCTTGGTATGCTGACGCCTTAAGAGTTCCGTTCACTGGAACTAAGGGGCCAAGCCCAAACCCTGAAAAACAATGCCACACCATAATCCCCCCTCCAACAAACTTTATACTTGGCACAATGCAGTCAGGCAAGTACCATTCTCCTGGCAACCGCCAAACACGTCCATTGGATTGCCAGGCAGAGAAACATGATTTATCACTCCAGAGAACATGTCTCCACTGCTCTAGAGTCCAATGGCGGCATGCTTTACACCACTGTATCCGATGCTTTGCATTGCACTTGGTGATGTAAGGCTTGGATGCAGCTGCTCGGCCATAGAAATCCATTCCATGAAGCTCTTTACACACTGTTGCTGTGATAATCTGAGGGCACACAAAGTTTTGGAGGTCTTTGGCTATTGACACTGCAGACGGCGACTTCTGCGCACTGTGTGCTTCAGCATGCGCTGATCCTGCTCTGTCATTTTATGTGGCCTACCACGTGGTGGCCGAGTTGCAGTTCCCAGTTGCTTCCACTTAATAATACCCCAACAGTTGACCGTGGAATATTTAGTAGCAAGGAAATTTCACAGATGGACTTATTGCACAGGTGGCAACCTATCACGGTACAGCGCTTGAATTCACTGAACTCCTGAGAGCGACCCATTCTTTCACAAAATGTTTGTAGAAGCAGTCTGCATACCTAGGTGCTTGATTTTATATACCTGTGCCCATGGAGGTGATTGAAACACCTAAATCCAATGATTTGGAGGGGTGTCCCAATACTCTTGGCAATATATATATATATATATATATATATATATATATATATATATATCACATAGATGTATATCCTCCTGCGCTCTTATGGTGAACAGTATAATAAGCTAAAAAGCAGCCAGCATCTGTCCCATACCAAACAAAGGCAATAAAAATTGAATATAAAATGATGCAGCGCTAAAAAATAAAAAACTCTATACCTAAACAAAATACAACATCAAAATATATAAATATATAAAATGACCCAAATCCACAGGGGGATACGAAAACAACAATAGCCCTTAATAGACAAATGGCAGTGGTTTAGTGCAAGATAAAGTGCCCATAGTTCATATATCTAAAGAAGTGCAGGTGAATCACAGCACACTCCAAACGTGATCCCAGGCAGTCTTGCTGCAATGGCCTCTTACCTCCACTCTATGACCCTACAGGGCCACAAAGCATAGTGTAGATCACCTCAGGACCCTCCAATTCAGTAACTCCTTAGATGGGATGGCATCACATGAACAGGGACAGTATTCATCCAGACCAGTGGGCAGACGGAAAGCTCTCCTCCGATGTCACAACCGCTTATAGGCTCATAAATGAGGAGATAAACACAATCCTCATAGTGTATTACCGCTTTAATGGCAAATAGGCAGCAGACAACCAAGAAGAAGGAGATAATCCACTTACATAGCAACAGCCTGTGTACAGATGGTATCAAATGTGCTGGGTGTACAGCAAGATCACAAAGGTGCACCAAGATGGCGTCACGCCGGAAGTACGTCACCACGCCAATGCCGTCGTCGCGTTGCGTCACGTAACTCGTGACTTCATCAGGACAGCGTGATTGGCCAGCAGTACTTCCTTATAAAGGCCAGAAACCGCACCAATCCAAACTAATGGGCGGTGCGATCGCGGCCATGTTCTAGTAGTCCAGTGTGCAAAGACCTATACAGCCATGTTAATGTGGTCCAATGGTCCAATGAAGGTCTGTATACATTGGACCACATTAACATGGCTGTATAGGTCTTTGCACACTGGACTACTAGAACATGGCCGCGATCGCACCGCCCATTAGTTTGGATTGGTGCGGTTTCTGGCCTTTATAAGGAAGTACTGCTGGCCAATCACGCTGTCCTGATGAAGTCACGAGTTACGTGACGCAACGCGACGACGGCATTGGCGTGGTGACGTACTTCCGGCGTGACGCCATCTTGGTGCACCTTTGTGATCTTGCTGTACACCCAGCACATTTGATACCATCTGTACACAGGCTGTTGCTATGTAAGTGGATTATCTCCTTCTTCTTGGTTGTCTGCTGCCTATTTGCCATTAAAGCGGTAATACACTATGAGGATTGTGTTTATCTCCTCATTTATGAGCCTATAAGCGGTTGTGACATCGGAGGAGAGCTTTCCGTCTGCCCACTGGTCTGGATGAATACTGTCCCTGTTCATGTGATGCCATCCCATCTAAGGAGTTACTGAATTGGAGGGTCCTGAGGTGATCTACACTATGCTTTGTGGCCCTGTAGGGTCATAGAGTGGAGGTGAGAGGCCATTGCAGCAAGACTGCCTGGGATCACGTTTGGAGTGTGCTGTGATTCACCTGCACTTCTTTAGATATATGAACTATGGACACTTTATCTTGCACTAAACCACTGCCATTTGTCTATTAAGGGCTATTGTTCTTTTCGTATCCCCCTGTGGATTTGGGTCATTTATATAGGTTTATATATTTTGATGTTGTATTTTGTTTAGGTATAGAGTTTATTTTTTAGCGCTGCATCATTTTATATTCAATATATATATATATATATATATATATATATATATAAAAATAACACACACACACACACACACTGTATATACAGTTGTGTTTAAAATAATAGAGTGTTGAAAATAGTGTGAATAAAGCTCAAAATCCTAATAGCTTTTATTTCCATACACACAAATGCATTGGGAACACTACACATTCTATTCCAAATCAAAACATGAAAAAAAATATCAAATTTGTGTTCCTCTAAAAAAATTGAAGAAAAGTGATTAGACTGTTCAAACATTCACTATATAAACTGAAAAATGTTTGAAGATTTTGCTTTCCTTTGAATCAATTAATATTTAGTTGTATAAGCACGGTTTCTGAGAACTACTGTACATCTGTGTTGTATGGAGTCAACCAACTTCTGGCACCTGTGAACAGGTATTCCAGCCCAGGATGATTGGACTACATTCCACAGTTCTTCTCTATTTCTTGGTTTTGCCTCAGAAACTGCATTTTTGATGTCAACCACTCCATAATGTCAATCTTGTTGGTCTGGAACCAAGATATTGCATGTTTACTGGTGTGTTTGGGGTCGTTGTCTTTTTGGAACACCCATTTCAAGGGCATTTCCTCTTCAGCATAAGGCAGCATGACCTCTTCAAGTATTCTGATGTATTCAAACGGATCCATGATCCCTGCTATGCGATAAATAGGCCCAACACCGTAGTAGGAGAAACATCCCCATATCATGATGCTTGCGCAACCATGCTTCATTGTCTTCACAGAGTACTGTGGCTTGAATTCAGTGTTTGGGGGTCATCTGACAAACTGTCTCCGGCCACTAGGCCCAAAAAGAACAATCTTACTTTCATCAGTCCACAAAATGTTGCGCCATTTCTCTTTAGGCCAGTCAATGTGCTCTTTGGCAAATTGTAACCTCTTCAGCACATGTCTTTTTTTCAACAGTGGGACTTTGCGGGGGCTTCTTGCAGATAGCTTGGCTTCACATAGGCGTCTTCTAATTGTAACAGTACTCACAGGTAACTTTAGACCTTCTTTGATCTTCCTGGAGCTGATTGTTGGCTGAGTCCTTGCCATTTTGGCTATTGTTCTATCCATTCGAATGGTAGTTTTTCGCTTTCTTCCACGTCTTTCAGGTTTTGGTTGCCATTTTAAAGCATTTGCGATCATTTTAGCTGAGCAGCCTATCATTTTCTGCACTTCTTTATAGGTTTTCCCCTCTCCAATCAATTTTTTAATCAAAGTACGCTGTTCTTCTGAACAATATCTGGAACGACCCATTTTCCTCAGAATTTCAGAGAGAAATGCACTGTAACCAGCAAGTACAACATTTGCTGCCTTCCTTCCTTAAATAAGGGCAATAATTGCCACCTGTTTTTCAAAGAATGAATGACCTCACTAATAGAACTCCACACTGCTATTATTTTGAACATGCCCCTTTCAATTAGTGATTCAATTACACAGAATCAGCAGCATGCATGTCATGACTGTTGGATTTCTATTACTCTACTACACCTGCTAGTAAATTATTTGCCATGTAGAAATATAATTTCTACCAAAAACAGTGACTGATCAGGTTAGTGATGTCTGACTGCTATTATTTTGAACACAACTGTATATTATATAAAAACACTTTTTAATCAAAGTATAGCATTAAGTCAATTAAACTCCTGGGATATTAATCTGGTCAGTTAAGCAGCAGAGGGGGGTTGTTAATCAGTTTGAGCTGCTTTGGTGTTAATGAAATAAACAACAGGTGCACTAGATGGGCAACAATGAGATGATACCCAAAACAGGAATGGTTTTACAGGTGGAGGCCACTGACATTTTTTTTCTCTCTTTCTCTATTCATCTTTTCTGACTGTTTTTCACTAGTTTCACATTTGGCTAGGGTCAGTGTCACTACTGGTAGCATAAGGCGATACTTGGACCCTACAGAAGTTGCACAGGCAGTCCAACTCCTCCAGGATGGCACATTAATATGTGCCATTGCCAGAAGGTTTCTCCCAGCACAGACTCAAGAGCATGGAGGAGATTCCAGGAGACAGGCAGTTACTCTAGGAGAGCTGGACAGGGCCGTAGAAGGTCCTTAACCCATCAAAAGGAGTGACATCTGCTCCTTTGTGCAAGGAGGAACAGGATGAGCACTGCCAAAGACCTACAAAATTACCTTCAGTAGGCCACTAGTGTGATTGTCTCTGACCAATTAGAAACAGACTGCATGAGGGTGGCTGGAGGGCCCGATATCCTCTAGTGGACTCTGTGCTCACTGCCCAGCACCATAGAGCTTGATTGGCATTTGCCAATGAACACCAGAATTGGCAGGTCCGCCAATGGTGCCCTGTGCTTTTCAGATGAGAGCAGGTTCACCCTGAGCACATGTGACAGACGTGAAATGGTCTGGAGAAGCTGTGGAGAAAGTTATGCTGCCTGTAACATAGTTCAGCATGACTGTTTTGGTGGTGGGTCAGTGATGATCTAGTGAGGCATATGGAGGGATGCACAGACCTATAACAGGCTAGACAATGGTACCCTGACTGCCATTAGGTATTGGAATGAAATCCTTGGACCCATTGTCAGACCCTAGGCTGGTGCAATGGCTCCTGTGTTCCTCCTGGTGCATGATAATGCCCGGCCTGATGTGGTGAGAGTATGCAGGCAGTTCCTGGAGGATGAAGGAATTGATACCATTGAATGGTCCCCATGCTTGCCTGACCTAAAACCAATAGAACAACTCTGGGATATCATGTTTCTGTCCATCTGACGCCACCAGGTTGCACTTCAGACTGTCCAGGAGCTCAGGGATGCAATGGTCCAGATCTGGGAGGAAATACACCAGGACAACATCCGTTGTCTCATTAGGAGCATGCCCCGACGTGGTCAAGCATGCATCCAAGCACATGGGGGCCATACAAGCTACTCAGTACCATTTTGAGGTGCTGCAATGAAATTTCAGCAAAATGCTTAACTGAGTCGAGTAGTTCTGGTGGACTAAGGTGTTCCCCTTCAAGCTGGTTAGTGGACTGGATTGGTTTCCTGCCCGCTATCCAGCCTTTTTGTGGGTATTTCACCCACAGTGGATTATTAAGATGTTTGTGCTAATCTTACTGTTTCATATGAATATTGGTTGTATATCAGATGGTTTCTTGTTTTCTTCCTTTTTTTTTCTCCATTTCTTGTCATGTGTGTTTTGTGTTTTTATAATTTTTTTTTCAGGGCTCTCGGGGATCATGGCGAAGATGATCTCTTTCCCTTCCGATTGCCATGTCGCTAAACTGGTTATCCTTGAATGTTCAGGGCATGAACTCTCTGCAAAAACAGGTAAAGATATTTAACTTTCTCCGGGCTCGCCATGTCGACATTGCTTGTCTGCAGGAAACTCATTTTTCAAACACCTTTGCCCCTAAATATTTCGATGCACGCTACCCTCAGGTTTTTCAGGCTACTGGCCCTACTAAACAAAAGGGGAGTCCTTGTCGCTTTTCACAGCAAAACCCCATTTGTTTGTGTGAAGCGTATTGCTGATCCAAGCGGCAGATATCTTTTATTACAGGGCACGATTCAGGGTATCGATGTTACAATACTGACCTATTATGCTCCTAATGTTAACCCTGGACCCTTTCTATCACATATCTGCTCCCTCCTGGCTGTCCATCAACGGGGTACTCTTCTGTTGGCAGGAGATTCCAATTTAGTATTAAATCCATCCCTAGATAAATACCCTGCAGAAACCTCTATTCCACGGCGGCCAAATCCTTCAACCGTACGTTAAGTACCCATAACCTGGTAGATCTATGGCGTGAATTCCACCCCTGGCGAAAAGATACTTACTACTGTCACCCTCATCATTCTCATTCAAGAATTGACCATGCTTTTGTGTTGCGTAAACATCTTCCCTTAGTACGCTCCGTCTCTATCCTCACGGTCCCATGGTCCGATCATGACCCCATTTTGGTGGTTTGTCGATCTCTCCTCTGTAAGCCATCCTACTCCTCTTGGATTATGAATGACTCTACTTTCACTGAAGGAGATTTAGGCGGAACTAGTGCGTAAATCCCAAGAATATTTTCAGCTAAACTCGTGTTCTGTCTCTTCTTCGGTGACGTTGTGGGAAACTTACAAGGCTGTTCTACGGGGTCATATTATTCCGATAGCTTCGAGGCAGAAGAGGGATAGACAACGTAAACAGAGTCAGCTGGAATCAAAGTTAGCTTCTGCGTCGGCTCACTTTAAGCAGGTACCAACCCCATTGAACCGTAGGTTGTTAGATCAGGCTCGCCTGGAACTAGATCTCTGTTTGACCGATGAGGCTGAGCGTTCTTTGCGATGGACACGCCAGAAATGGTATAGTAAAGCAAATAAACCAGATTCCATGTTAGCACGTAGATTGCGCTCTTTCGCAAAACCATCCTAAACCGATTTCTCTACGCACTCGTCAGAATGTTCTCACCAGTAATCCTGTAGCGGTATTAGAGGAGTTCCGGCATCGACTAGCCAGACGGATCCTACATGCATCTTACTTTCTATCTCATTTGTCCTTACCTACTCTGACCCAGGCCCATAAAGACCTGATGGACCCTGACATTCAAGTATCGGAAGTTCTGCAATGCATTGCAGACCTGAAGACGGGCAAATGCCCAGGTCCAGATGGATACACAGCTTCACATTACAAAAAATTGGCTGATGTGCTTGCCCCTCACCTTGCTATGTTCAATGCGGTGAAGAGAGGTGCAAACTTTTCCCCTGACTCTTTGACTGCTAACGTGGTTATGATCCCCAAACCAGATCGGGACCATTCCTCCTGGGCAAATTACAGACCAATTTCTTTTATTAACATTGACATGAAAATTCTCACTAAGATTTTAGCCACTCGTTTGAATTCTTTCCTTTCTCGCTTGATTAAGAAGGACCAGGTGGGTTTTGTCCCCCACAGACAAGCCGGAGATGCTATCAGACGTATTATACAGTTACAACATTTGGCCCATACTCGCAAAATCAATATGATGCTCCTATTTTTAGACATCAATAAGGCCTTTGACACTTTGTCCTGGCCTTATCTCATGTCGGTCCTCCATCATTTTGGCTTTGGTCCCTCCTTCTTGCGTTGGATTTCCTCGCTATATACTTCCCCTCAAGCAAAACTCAAATATTATGGTTTTGAGTCTCCAATGTTTTCGATTGGCAGGGGAACTAGACAAGGTTGCCCACTTTCTCCCATACTATTTATCTTGGCTTTGGAACCGTTGGCGGAAGCCATTCGTATACATCCTGATATTAAGGGAATAGACGTAGCTGGTTCCCAACACAAGTTATCTATGTTTGCAGTGCTGAGCGAACTATTGGCGCTTTATAAATACTGTATAATAATAATAATAATAATAATAATAATATTATCGGTTATGAACCCGGGGGTTACTTTGCCATACTTACTGGCGGTTTTGGATTCCTTTGCCATTCTCTCAGGCCTCCAGGTTAACCCTGCCAAGTCCAAAGCTATGTCGAACACCCTCTCACCATCACTTTTGGAGACTCTGAAACATTTGTTTACTTTTCAATGGCTTTCTGCCTTGCCGTATTTGGGAATCAAGCTTACTCCGACTTACGAAGGTCTTTACCGGGCTAATTTCCCCACTGTTTTTAATGATTTGACAGAGTTGTTGTCCTCCTGGTCTCATTATCCGATTTCGTGGTTTGGTAGAATCAATGCGGTCAGCATGACTTACCTTCCCAAAATTATTGTATGTGTTTCGAGTTTTACCAGTCCCTGTTCCTTCACATATATTGCGTATTCATCAGTGAAAACTCCTGTCTTACATCCGGAGCTCCTCCCGACCCAGAATCAGTAAACAAATCTTATTTGCTCGTAAGACCGAGGGTGGGTTATCTGTCCCAAACCTTCAGTCTTACTATCTGGCGGCCAATATTGCCCCCTTAGCCCACCTCCATGCATCTCACCATTTTCCCTTGTGGGCTACTGTAGACTTGATGGACATCAGCTAACGCTCGGTCTTTGGGACTCCATTAAATATTCTGCTGGCCTTATTTCTGCCCATCTACAGTTACTACGGTTGCTACACAATCCATTATTTCCCTCAGGTCATGACAATCCTTGACAGTTTGCTTGGTGGCAAGCAAATGGCTTCCATGATATTCTTTCTATGCTCTCTCCCACTCGGATACTCACCTTTGAAACTCTGCGCTCTTCTTACAATATCCCATTGCGGGAACATTTTGGATACCTTCAACGCCGCCACTTTATCAGTACTTTAATACAGACACGTTCGGGACCCTACAGGTTGACCCCCATTAAAAGTCAATGTAGACATAGACCCCAAGCTCCGGGCTTAATTTCCTCCAGTCCGTTCTTATCAGCGTTGGCAGTCGGAACTTGGGGGCACTCTAGATCAGCAGGATTGGCGGATCATGACCCAACAATTATCCAAAAGTTCTAGGAATGTTATTCTAGAAAAACGCCTACAATGTTCTTTATAGATGGTATTACACGCCTGCTCGTCTGGCTCGTTTTATTCCCACATATTCCCCGACTTGTTTTCGAGGTTGTCAACAGACGGGTACCATGGTCCATATTTGGTGGTCTTGCCCCAAGGTGTGCAGATTGTGGATCAGAGTTTATGCCCTTCTCCGCACTGTTTCACTCAGACATTAAACGCAACCCATACGAAGCGCTGTTATTTAAACCATTAGTGGGCCTACTTCATCCTGAACGGCAGTTAGCATCGCACTTGTTCATGGCCACCAAGCTGACGATTGCAAGAGCTTGGAAGACTCCCCTCCTCAGCGTCGAGGCTGTCAAAAACCGGCTGAACTTTATAATGGTCAATGAAAAAAGTTGACAGCTATACTGTTAAGACACCTATACAAAATTTTTACAGACATGGCGTCCTTGGCTTGATATAGCTCTTCCGTCAAGATTTGACCAGTCCCTCATGACGATAAAAGAGACATATATAGCAGCTTATTTTTTTCACCTTTGGTATAATTTTTTTTCTTTTCTCTGCCGCGGTCCCCCTGGAGCCCCCCCCCCCCTTTTTTTTGTTGTCTCTTTGTTTGTCTTCTTTCTCTCCGCTCCTTTCTTTCCTCTTGCTTAGTCAGTCTTCTTCAGGTTATTTGTGCTGATTGTGATTTCGGTTTTGAGTCCCGTACCAGCAATACTGCACCCATGTGCTGGACTCCTTTGAGAGCCCTGCGTGTTAAGTGCCTCTCTTCTCTTCTACTCACCTCGCGCTCTGTATGCTGATTCTGCAACAATTTTTCCTGAGAGTCTATTATGTTATTAGTCTGTAAATGTCTATCATTTTTGCAATTTATTGCCTTTTCTTTCTGTACGGTACTTATGTACGCAGTTAATTTTTCATGTTTTCTCATTAGTACATATTCTGTATTAGCCATCGAATCTTTTGCATGTTATATTTCTGCTGGTGATTGCATAAGTTCTTGACTGACTTTTTGCGGTTTCCTATTCTATAATAAAATTCTTTTTAAAAGAAATTTCAGCAAAATGAACTAGCCTGCTCCACCATTTTATCACTTTGATTTTTGGGGTGTCTTTGAATTCAGTCCTCTGTAAGTTGATAATTTTCATTTCCATCCTTACGTTCTTAACACTTTACCCAGTCCATATCAGTATAGATATCCAGCATGATATTTCTCCCCATTGAGATCTGATGGGTTTTCAAAGTGTTCCTTTAATTCTTTTGAGCAGTGTGTAGAATATATATCGGGCCTTAAAATTTCCACTCGCCTGTCGCATTTCACGAGTGGAAATAACATGGGGGGCAAGCGCCAGATTGATCAAACAGCCGATGGATATGGAGCGGGCTGCCGGCACCAAGACAAAATTAACTTTCAGGCATTTAGGCACTCACACACTACCCAAGGAACCAGAGTCCGTAGGAGATCCTGTGACAGGCTCCTGAAAGGATGGTAGGGCCGCTGGGTGGATTGTGCAAGCGTGCTACGAGTCCGGTCCGGTGAGAGGAGAGAGTGACTGACAGAGCCTATGGAGGAGGAGAAGAATCCACAGACTGGTGAGAACTCAGCATGTAACAGTAAGAATAAGAGGGAGAACTGTCTGTGACAGGAGTATTGAGAAACGGAGTGTGACAGGCTGAGAGAACCAGAGCAGAGGTGTGTGTGTGTGTATATATGTATATGTATGTATGGTGGTGGGGGCTCTGTATTCACTTTATGTAGCAGGGGGCCCTGTGTGTGTTCTGGGGGGGTGCATTGTACCATAATGGAGATCATGTGTTCTAAGAGGGAGGTTGTGTGCTCATGATAACCTCAAAGTACGGGGGGATGGTGCCATAATTGTGAGTAGCAGAAATACCAATCACCCCCTCCCCCCTTTTTTTGATCCCCTCCTCCCCATCTTTTTCTCTCACCCCCTTCTCTCTCTCACCCCCCTTTCTTTTTTTGAAAAGGGAGTAGAGGACATGGTATGGGTGGGGGGGTGAAGGAGGGTATATATTTATTTCTGTAACTGTATTCTGCATAAAACATTTAACAGTGTCATTTAAATTTAATGAGAGAATTTAGGAGGGCATGTTTAGGGGAGGGATTAGGGACGTGGCAGGGTAGCGGTTGGGTGGAGCAAATATATATAACATTTTTATTTATTTATATTACAGATATATACTTATGCACACAGTGCAGGAAATAAGTATTTGATCCCCTGCTGATTTTGAATGTTTGCCCACTCACAAAGAAATGATCAGTCTAAAAATCGAATGGTAGGTGCATTGTTAGACAAACATTTCTTTTGAATTTTTTTGTTGCTATTGTGTCTCCGTTTTACAAATGATGCACTGATTTGCATGTTCATGAGGGAAATAAGTATTTGATCCCCTTCACAAAACATGACTTAGTACTTGGTGGCAAATGCCTTGCTGGCAATCACAGAGGTCAGACGTTTCTTGTAGTTGGTCACCAGGTTTGCACACACATCTCAGGAGGGATTTTGGCCCACTCCTCTTGGCAGATCCTCTCCAAGTCATTAAGGTTTGGTGGCTGAAGTTTGGCAACTCGAACTTTCAGCTACCTCCACAGATTTTCAATCAGATTGAGGTCTGGAGACTGGCTAGGCCACTCCAGGACCTTAATGTGCTGCTTCTTGAGCCACTCCTTTGTTGCCTTGGCCGTGTGCTTTGGGTCATTGGCTGGAACACCCATCCACGACCCATTTTCAATTACCTGGATGACGGAAGAAGGTTCTCACCCAAGATTTGACGGTACATTGCCCTGTCCATTGTCCCTTTGATGTGGCTGCTGTCTCCCTAGCAGAAAAACACCCCAAAAGCAGAATGTTACCACCACCATGTTTGACAGTTGGGATGGTGTTCTTGAGGTCATAGGCAGCAAACCTCCTCCTCCAAACACGGCGAGTTGAGCTGATGCCAAAGAGCTCGATTTTGGTCTCATCTGACCACAACACTTTCAACCAGTCCTCCTCTGCATCATACAGATGTTCAGTGGCAAACTTCAGATGGGCCTGGACATGTGCTTTCTTGAGCAGAGGGACCTTGCAGGCACTGCAGGAATTCAATCCTTGATGTAGTTAGTTACCAATTGTTTTCTTGGTGACTGTGGTCCCAGCTGCCTGGAGATCATTGACAAGATCCTCACGTGTAGTTCTGGGACGATTCCTCACTGTTCTCATGATCATTGACACTCCACGAGGTGAGATCTTACATGGTGCACCAGACCTAGGGAGACTGACAGTTGTTTTGTGTTTCTTCCATTTGTGAATGGATTGCACCAACTGTTGTCACCTTCTCACTAAGCTGCTTGGCGATAGTTTGGTAGCCCAGTCCAGTCTTGTGTAGGTCTTCAATCTTGTCCGTGACAACCTTGGAAAGCTCTTTGGTCTTTGCCATGGTGGAGAGTTTGGAATCTGATCGATTGCTCCTGTGGACAGGGGTCTTTTATACAGGTAACAAAATGAGATTATCAGCACTACCTTTAACAGACTGCTTCTAATCTCAGCTTGTTACCTGTATGAAAGACACCTGGTAGCCAGAAATCCTGCTGAATGATAGGGGATCAAATACTTATTTCCCTCATGAACATGCAAATCAGTGCATAATTTGTTAGACATGCATCTCTTGAATTGTTGCTATTCTGTCTCTCAGTTTTACAACAACACCTACCATTCGATTTTTAGACTGATCATTTCTTTGTGAGTGGGCAAACATTCAAAATCAGCAGGGGATCAAACACGTATTTCACACACACACATTTATATATTACACACACATATACATACACACACACACCGGCCACTTTGTTAGGTACACATGTTCAGAGGTCAGAGGAGAATGAGCAGACTGGTTGTTTCGACATTCAGATGTCAGAATTTGGCGTAAACCAAAAACACTTCAAATACACTCACTGACCACTTTATTAGGTACACCTGTTCAATTGCTTGGTGACACAAATTGCTAATCAGCCAATCACTTGGCAGCAACTCAGTGCATTTAGATATCTAGACGTGGTGAAGACAACTTGCTGAAGTGCAAACTGAGCATCACAATAGGGAAGAAAGGAGATTTAAGTGACTTTGAACGTGGCATGGTTGTTGGTGCCAGACAGGCTGGTATTTCAAAAACTGCTGATCTACTGAGATTTTCACGCACAACCATCTCTAACGTTTACAGAGAATATATCCAGTGAGTGGCAGTTGTGTGGTCGAAAATGCCTTGTTGATGTCAGAGGAGACTGGTTGCTGTGACATTCAGATAGTAAGGTCAGAATTTGGCTAAAACAACATGAAAGCATGGATCCATCCAAGGTGTATTTGGGGTTCTGGTATGGGCTGGTATTATTAGAGTATTAATACCAACCCATACTAGAACTCCACCTTCCTGGCATCTGAGTAGACGTGGAGCTCTGTGCCCATTACTATTCAAGCCACAAGCCCATACATCTGGTCCATCAAGAGTCACTCATCTCATCAGTCCATAAAACCTTTCAAAAATTTTCTTCAGATATTTCTTGACCCAATCTTGACGTTTCAACATATATGTCTTGCTCAATGGTGGTCAGGTTCCAGCCTTCTTTACCTTGGCTATGTCCCCGAGTGCTGAACATCTTGTTCTTCTGGGAACTTCAGGTAGGTTGCAGTTCTGGAACATAACAGCACTGGAGGATAATGGGTTCCTGGTAGCTTTAAGTTTGATTCTTCTCAAACCTTTGGCAATTAATTAGTGTTTTTTTATCTCAACACATTTCTTGCAACCCTGTTGACTATTTGCAACAAAACATCTGTTGCTTCTTTGATCACACCCCAATATCTTAGCAATTTCAAGAGTGCTGCATCCCTTAGAAAGGTTTTTACAATTTTTTACTTTTCAGAGTCAGTTTAATCTCATTTTTGGCCCATTTTGTCTGAAAAAAAAGAAGCTGCCTAATAACTATGCACACCTCGATATAGAGTGTTGATCTCCTTAGGCCCTCATTAGCAGTCCCCCCAATTTTTCTCTTGTGCATTCTTGACTCTATAATGTCTTAAGAAAGGTTTAATCAATACCTAAGACACCAAAGGATCAACACCATATCAGTCTCCGGTTGCAAAAGCAAGCAGGTAACAGGGGGACATTGTATATCATAATATACTGACAGTTCAGAGCTGTAGAAGTATCATGTCAAAATGCCTGTAGCTTTTTGTTCCTCTGATTACACATGTTCAGATCACCTAGAATGCATGTTTATGCTGGTGGGGGCAGGTGGTCAGAGGGAAAAGGTTAGTAATCAAGCAAAATTATCCAACAGACCAATGACAATGCTCCCCAGCCCCCACCATGCAAGATCAGTCTGTCGTGCCTGCCATGCTCTATGGATGTCCACAAATACTAGCCAATTAGGTAGCAATTATCCTAATTTTTGGGGAAAGGAGAACTCCATACAACTTCTCCCTTTGCCCTCACTTTGAGGTTTTTTTCTACCCCACGCACCATGTGTGGATCAATATGCAAGGTATTGTTTCAAAGCAATTATTATAATAAGAGGTTCCCTTGTTTATCTCATCAGACTATAACCTAACCAAGACCTAACATTTCTGATGGACCCAGGCAGTCCTGCATATTCTAAATGAAGGAATCAAATTGCCAATGCACTGAAGCATAGCTCAAACCTAACAAAATGTCTTGACCCGACTGATTCCATGGTCAGTTATCCCTATGTGTGTGTAAAACAGAACATATTCAAAAAGGAGCATACAATTAAAGAATAATATCACTTCGATATTAATGGGGCTTAATAAAAGTAGCAGTTGTTAAATTACAGTTGTAACACATTGAGGCTTACTCAATAAAGGCAAGAAGGAATGGGTAAATTACAGTAGCACTGGGTAACTACTACAATGGGTTTAGAAAGTCACTGCAAAAAAGGACCTCTCCCACTCCGTTATCAAGGTGTATTTAAGCCACATAGACACCTATATGCATGCAAAATGCACACATTGATTTTGAGCATGTTGGTTTTCTGTAAATATTTGTGTTGGGAAAGATTTTCCCTCACTTCCTGTTCCTATAAAAAAAAAAAAAACAAACATAGGAGTGCAGATGTTACAGGAAAGGAAAGAACAGACAAGAATAAAAACATTTAAAATTTCTACTTTTGTCATCCTGTCTGGTACCAGTTTCCTCATTCAAGTATCTAGGGACTGTGATTTCTCATGAGGTTACTGACCATCCCAAACTTAATATTGTTCCACTGATTAATAAATTTAGGGATAAAGTTCAGTTAGGGCAAAAACTATGGCTCTCCCTGATTGGCTAGGTCAATTTGGTTGAAATGATGCTGATGCCCCATCTAGTGCATTTTTTGAACAACACCTGTGGTTATACACCTAAAATTATTCCGTACTATAGATTCAATATTTTGTTAACTATTGTGGAAACACAGCCCACTCAGAGTCCGCCTTGAGCAATTACAAAATCTAAAGACAGCTGTAGGTATTGCTTTTCTGTATCCTTGGTTATATTATATGGCTGAACAGCTACAGCACTGTGTCATTGGCATGTCCAGAAGGAATGCAACCCCAGATGGGCCCTCGAGATCCTACATTCTACTGCTTCAATGTCTCTCCTGGAGGGTCTTGATTCTCAATCTTTTGCGAATTACCGCATAGATTTTTGTCTAACAGAGTCCCAGATAGAACTTTAGGTTTTACTGCTGCTAACTTGTCCTCACTTCATCTAGAATAGAAAAAAAAAAAAAAAAAGGGAAGAGGGTTTTGGCTAGATGCACACTTGAACATTTTTTGCTCTAACACTTCATAGCTTAAGCAAAACTGGCTGTACATAGAACAATATTTGGGCAGTTCCTGATAAACCAGTTGAAATTCCAGCCGAAGGTGGCCCTGTTGGCTTCCTTCCACCCATTGTTCTTTGATCAGAAAATTGAAGGATATGGGGGAAAAAGGAAAGAAAAGAAAAAAAAAAAAAAAAAAAACAATGGATGGCCAAATGGTGGCAGCATCCCATCAGATGCATGCATTGTTTGGGTATTCTGACAGCTGCAGGTGCCTTCATTCAGAATACAATAGCCAGCAGGATAGATTTGTCCATCCATATTGTTTAGCATTATTATTATACAGGATTTATATAGCGCCAACAGTTTGCTCAGCGATTTACAATATAAAACGGGAGATAATACAGCAACAATACAATTCAATACAAGAGGGTTAGGAGGGCCCTGCTTCTTGGAGCTTACCATCTAAAACATGGATAGTGGAATCAAGCGAGTTCCCTGGTTAAGCCACTCTTACGGTATATGGCCAGCTAAAATCTTCCAGCCCCCTTGAGACACTTAATCCCTACAGTGAGCTTTTAACACTTACCCTCATCAACCAATCCTTTACCTAACCCTTAAAGTGAGACTGACTACAACAACCTAACACCTAAATTAATCCCCAACACTAAACCTTCTTCAGCTTTCCAAACCTTGTCCTAAGTCAAACAGCCACTACATTCCTAAAAAGCCAAAACACCAAAATCACGCAGTGCCAAAACCCTAGAGAGAGAATACTCTGGTGAAGAACTGTTACCACAATACTTAAACTACATGTACAATCATAATTCAAGTTGCTTGACACAAATACCAACATTCCACTAAAGAGTTTGATAGGCATTAGATGCCATAAGTCAAGCCAGTACATATAGGACAAACAAGTACAAAGCATGCATGTACAAATGTATAATTTACTAGCTTTTCATAAAAAAAATGACAAGTAAGAGAAAATGTCATCTACAATGCTTAGTGTATGAATGAAACATGCTTCTTAGCAGTTCAACGGTGTATAATTAATGCCATGGTAAGAATGTTTTTATGGTGTGTTTTGGTGAGTTTTTATTGCCATCAAGTTCACGATGTAGGTGGGCCGCCTTTTAATCCCTCCGCAGACAAAAGCCCTAAATAAACACAGATCCCTTCCTGGGAAAAAAGTCCACTTCGGTTAAATGGCAAGGAAATGAGTAAATCATTAGTAATCTTTAAAGCCAAAGCTATAAACTCAAGTTACCTTAAAGTTAAAATGAAAGTGCCTTGCGAAATTCTCCAAAGTTCTGAAGCAGATAGAAATCTCAAGCTCTCAGCTCCAGACTAGGCGCCAGCTGATAAACAAACAGCTTCGAGTCAAGACCGAGAGAAATCCCAGCTTTTCAATTTAATGGTTCTGGTGAAGACTATTTATTGCCTTTCCTATGTTCCCTCACTTAGTGGCAGAAGAAGAAATGTAAACTCATCATTATCTCTTCGGGTCCCATAAGGGGCAAAGATTACCTTCATTTGATTAAAGAGGACATCCAAACCAAAAAAACCTAAATATAAATAATTTATTGCTGTAATTAGCTTAATTAGAAGAGATAAAAAACGTTCGTGTAGCTGGGTTTACATTTTGTGCAAAGTTCCTAAAATACACTTGCATTCATTTAATACAGTAACATGCCAAGTGCAAACTGCAGCAATGCAATCCAATCAAAAACCATTTGCTTGAATCTGAAAAAAAAATACATTGAAATCTCATTGGTTGCTACAACTAACTATGCATATCACATTTGCTTTACATGTACTAAATATATCCAATATACCTAATGCTGAAGCTCAGGCAAACTGCTAAAAATACAAAGATGAAGATGATGAGATGATGAGAGCTGTTTTGCACCAACAAAGGATTAGTATATTCCTTGTTCCATTCCTCTCATTTACACAGCCATACCAGACAGGACACAGACAGGCAGCAAACCTGACATTTCTTTTTTGCAGTTAAGAGAAATAACCACATCGTTTTCGTTATACATCCTATGATTGGATAGTGAAAAAGCAGACTAATGAGTTTGTCATTTTGCTCTCCCCTCCTGTCAGCACATTCCTGGAAAATACATGAGCACTTCAGCGCTCTAGAATGACATGTGCTGCTCTTCCCTCTCCAACTTTGTTGTATGAAAATCTGGTGTACAGATGTGTTCTGTCTAGAGCCTTTGGTCCATGGAGACCATATTTGTGAAATATTATTAAATTGAATACCATGTATATTTGTTCCATGTTGCCGATTTTTTTTCCAGTTAATCATTGTTTTGGAATCTTGGGATTTACCCATGTACACCTATAACACTTCTTCCAGAGGTCTGAAGGGATGGTGTCTCAAACCAAAGGCAATAATTAAAAACCAATCTTGACTTGGCATAAAACATGCCTAAGGCAACAACAATATTGAAGTGCAGGCGGCTCATGGTTTTAAGAAGTACCTGTCCTTGTGCTCTCATGACCTGAATACATACAGTGTTTACAATTCATTCTTCACAGTAAGCCCCCACCTGCTGTCATTCAACTCTCAAATGTCAGGAGTAGTAGACAGTAGCAGAGCCATTGGCAATTGACAGCTGACTGACAGGAAGCAGGGCTTAGCAGCAGTAGCAGCAAAACCCAAGCTCAAAATAAAAGAAGGTTTGTACAGCCTGGGTCTTGGATCCAAATGTTCCACAGGAATTTAATCAACATAGGTATTTTCAGGGAACAGAAAATCTTTGGACTTCAGCACTGTTACCTGGGCACTGTTTAGGTCAGATTGGTTAACCAAAATTTCTATACAGGTGCTTCACTGAGTGAATATATACATATATCTGTTGCGCTAATAGACTGAATGTGTGTGAAATCATAAATCAATACACATAAAAATATACATTTATCCATAAAATGTTGTTCACTAATAAGCGATTTATTTTAAAAAATAACTCCAAGGAGACACTGAGGTGATCCCACCACCAAGGATACTTAGAAATTGCATAAAGAGTGATTAAAATTATTATTTATGTACACTCAAGTGCAATATTCCTTTTATTAAACTCGCTTTTAAGATTTACACCATGTGGAGCATATTTCTTTCGTTTGAGCATTCATGGCAGGGAAGAGAAATCGGATTAACCCACTGTTGGATCCCTTACCATCTGGTTGGTTCACCTATGAGGTTTAAAGCGGAAGGAGGATTTGTCCATGATACAAGTTTTTTTTTACTTAGAGGGTCAAAATTATTAGGTAAGCGCATCCTTATCCTAGGTGGTGGGATCACCTCAGTATCCTTGGAGTTATTCGTGGATGAAAGACACTAAATGATCCATCACCAAGATGGAGTTGGTTTATAATGGACTTTGTTATACAAGGTGGACGCACATTTTGTTGGACCTTGGATTTCTCTTTTCTGTTTTTTTCATTTCTTCCCCATTTATTAGCAAACAGCATTTATGGATATATGTATTTTTATGTGTATTGATTTATGGTTTCACACACATTAGGCTATTAGTGCAACAGATATATTTATGTTATTCCTAGACTGTGATATTTACCTCATGGTACTGTTGCTGCTCTTAAACACTTTACACTTTTTGTATATTCACTATTCAGCAGTATTATGGTTTTTGTATTTGACTGAATATATAAACACATTCACTAACCTGAAAATTGGAATTGCATCAAAATGTCCAATATTTGGTTGGAGGAGGATAATGAGAGAGATTGCGTCTCCAGCAAAAGTGAGGAAACGGCCAGACAGCAGTACACGATAAATCAAACATAGTAATCATGCAACAATTAACATTGGCAAATTGTAGTGCACCTTTGTCTGTATGGAGCAAAAAAAGCACACATTTACCTTTCAATGCTTTACCTTTAAAAAAATGATACCACAATCCATGCTGGTCAAGGGTGCTATAAAAACGCACAACCTCCCCCCACCCCTACCTGCTATATTACAATCAATCATTCAGCACATTAAAAGAAAAAGAAAAAAAAAAAAAAAAAAAAAAAAGAAGGGGGGAAGCTTGACATAGCTGTAATTGATTCACAATGATCAGAACCACTGTTACTGACTGGACATAGTGACTGTGATCTGAGCTGTCCAATAACAGCCCAGATCAGAGTCATTCATGGGCACATTGCCTGTCCAAGTGTGTTTTCTGAAGTGCCATTTATAAAACAGCATACCAGAGGCAACACACATCCCTGGCCCCATCAATTTTTTACAAACACAGTGATACAGAGGTACAGAGCTAGTTAAGCCCTTTCTATATCTGTATTCCAGAGTCTCAGAAGGGAATTCTGACAAACTCTTCTATGCACAATATCTTTATCGAGCAATTTCCTTCCATGTCTATTAACAGTTCTGGAATTTTTCAGCACCATATTATCAATATACAGAACCATGACCCTTCAAGCTTTCATTGGATCCAAAGATCCAAAACAAAGTAGATAGTATTATACATATGGTATGGACTTACCTCCAGAAACAGGTGCATCCATGAAAACAGCTCCCATTTTTTCCACGGCCTTTGCCAGTTCTTTAGACACTGCTGGGTCAATGGTGCTTGAGTCAATCAACAAAGAGCCTTTCTTCACTTTTCTGTTAAAAATAATCATCTTTGAGGCCTTACTCACACAGCTTTATTTTTATTTATATTATTATTATTATTATTATTATTAATAGTATTATTGCTTTTATTGAATTTTTTCAGTACAAAAAAAAAAAGGAACAACCTTATACACAAAACTTCATACATACATGAAATCCATTTTACTTCACCTTATACCCTACTCCCCCACCTTCAACCTGCCCACCCTCCAATTACCCTTGTTCATTCATGTCCCCTAACCTAATATCTATCTCCTTTCATACTTCTATATCTATGTCCCTTCCCTCCCACCTCCACCATCCCTTTCCAATACTCCGTCACACTCGCTCAAACACCTTTTCCCCTTAAACTCCAACCAGTTCCAGGTAACTTTTAGATGTTTTGAAATCCAACCAAATTTCCTAAATTTCTCTATTCTATCCTCTAAATCACAGGTGTCAAACTGGCGGCCCTCCAGCTGTTGCCAAACTACAAGTCCCATGAGGAATTGCTAGACTGACAGTTACAAGCATGACTCCCAAGGGTAGAGGCACAGCTGGAGGGCCGCCAGTCTGACACCCCTGCTCTAAATGATACAACTCCTCCATCCTATAGATATTCTCAACTCTATTCATCCAGTCATTTATTCTTGATGGCTCCGGACTATGCCAAAACTTGCAGCTCAAGCCCTTAGCCGCACTGATCAAATGATGTAACATAACACCATTTTTATACAGTTTCACTGACAGCTCGAAGTTATAAAATAAACACATCCATGGGTCTTTCTGTACGGTAATCCCACATATTTCCTCAGTATATTGAATTATTTCTTTCCAAAAATCCTGTATTTTCAGGCAAACCCACCAAATATGTGCCATTGTTCCCCTATTCCCACATCCTCTACAACATAACGGTGAAACGTCTAACTGTTTCTTATGTGCCACACTCTATGTAAATGTACCATCTTGCCAAACATTTGTAATTCATTTCAACTGTGCTCATATTCACTACTTCATGTGATCGTTTAAATATTTTATTCTTTTGTTACTCATTCAATTTTGTTCCAAGTTCCTTTTCCCATTTTTCCAGGAACAGGGGAGGATTAGCTCCTTTCAAATCTATAAGCATCTTATAGATCTTAGAGGTGACTTGTTTTGGAACTATATTTACATTCAACAGTTTTTTAAATAAATACAGATCCTCTGAGGTCTTCAGTGGTTGTGGAAGCTTTTAGACAAAATGACCTATTGGACAATACCGCCACTTATCTAATGTAAAAAATAAATCTTTTTTCTTCTTTAAATCCTGAAAAGTGTGACATTTCCCTTTATTTAATATATCCTTCAAAACGTGCATTTTTATCTTTAATCCAATTCCCGGAAATACTGTCCTTCCCTGGGGTGAAATACTCCGTTCCCACCAAGGGGGTCAATACTGAATTATATTTACAACTGTTTTGCTTATAAAATTATATCCCACACACTTAAAACTTTCTTTGTCAATGGACTAAATATTCCCATCCAATATCTGGAATTTACTCCCCTCCACATTCACCCAACTTTTCTCTTGTGGATTATATGTCCAATCCACTATTCGTGACAATATTGCCGCTAAATAATATTTCCTAATATTCGGTAAACCCAAACCCCCATTCCCTTTTGTCCAACACAGTACCTCATAGCTGATTCTCAGTTTCTTATTTGCCCATACGAACCTGAGCATCATCTTATTTATTATCCCAAAGAAAGACCCCGATAGATGTACTGGGAGCATATGAAACTTATACAAGATATTTGGTACTATCACCATCTTTACTAGGTTTATGCATCCTATCCAGGAAGCTCCTCTCTTTGCAAGTCTCCCCAGCTCGTCCTTTATTTCATTTATTAGTGGGATATAATTTGCCTAATATAGGCCTTTTATTGAAGGAGTTAAATTTATTCCTAGGTAGCCTATTTTGTTTTCCCTCCAAGTGAAAGGAAAGTCTTCTCTAGTTTTGAGATATTGATGTTTAAAATCTCTGATTTTGCAGGGTTTATTTTCAAATTTGATGGCTCACCATACTGTTTTAATAGTCTCATTAAATTAGGTAACGTTATTCTAGGATTTACGATATAGAATAACATATCATCTGCATATGCTGCCACCTTATGCTCCACTTCCCCTATCTTTATTCCCGCTATATCCACACACTTTCTAACCCTCGCCAGGAGAGGTTCCAAAGATAATACAAATAAAGGAGAGAGTGGACATTGTCTAGTGCCATTATACATTTTAAATGACTGATTAAGAGAAAAAACATTTAGAGATCTCCTGGTCCCTAAAATGTGTGGTTAAATGAATGCAATAGGAGAGGGGCTAGAAATGAGGGAAGATTTATTGCATGCATATATAACTATCATACTAAGAGAGGGGAAGGATAGCTCACAGTGTGCTAGCTATAGGCCTATAACTTTATTAAACATCGATACAAAACTGTAGGCTAAAAAGGTATCAGCAACTAGACTGAAGGAGCTGATGCCGGAATGCATACATTTGGATCAGGTAGGATTTATCCCCGGGAGAGAAGGAAGAGACAATGGCCTGAGATCATTGCTCCTCTTACACGGAGTAAAGAGAGAGAAACAGCTGACAATTTTCTTGATTGATTGACACCGAAAAGGGGTTGACAGGGTCGATTGGGGATTTATGTTCCACACGTTAGAGGGCTTGGGTCTAGGGCCTAAAATGTTAAAGTGGATAAAAGGGCTCTATAACGGTAAGTCAGCAGAAGTTAAGGTCAATGGTTAACGATTTGATTTCAGGCGTGACTTTGGTTGCTCTGAATTGCATGACAATGGAAATATCATTGCTGCCAATGGTGCCTGTTCGTATCAATGCAGCGCAGCTGTGATGCAACTTTGGGGAAGGGTCCTATGCTACTTTGGTGCAATTTATGGTGCGATTTAAACCCATAGAATATGCAAACCACATCCAAAATGCAACCAAAGTCACACTACATAACCGCACTACAATTCAAGTCAAAATCACATCACAGTAGTATGAGCTGAGCTTGAGTCTAACTTTCCAGAATCACAATCTACATTTATCAAGCACCAGTACATTTGCATTAGTGTGCTCTGTACTTATGTCATCAGTGTTTTCATAAAGAATGAATGGAAACTGTAAGGAGCATTGACATTAATATAAGGTGTTCAGCAAATTTTAAGGCAAAATGTTCACACATCCAAACGCCACACTAGGGTCAAAAGCCACTGGTTAAAAACCAGTGCTATATGGTGACAATTAGGCAATTTTTAATCTATAACAACCAAAAAAAAAAAACTTTTTACTGGGAGCCTTGCTTTTTACAACTGTTCTTGGGGTTTTTTTGGGCCACTAATTCAGAAAATTGCATTGGCTAGACTGCGTCAGCTCTAGTATCTTAGATATGGGTGAATTTATATAATTTGTAGCCAGTATTTGAAAAGATCTTACTGATTAACTTGTTCTTGTTACCTAGTTTATGTTTCTGAGTACAGATATACTGAGAATGTTTTCGTACTTTCAACTGTAATTTTACATTGAAACATTGGACTTTAACGTGTAAGTTATTAACTGTATTATAGTTATGATCGTATAGGTGTGTGTATATTGCCATTCATGTGGTTTCATTTTTGCACACTGAACACCGTATAGCTTATGGCTACCTTTTTATAGGTTTCTTTCATGTTACAAGGGGCTTTAACAAAACACATTAAAATATCCTGATATTTGATGGGTCGACCAGAGTTAAATATGGCATTTATGCTGTATCTCAAAAACTAGAGCCGATAGGGAAAATGTAGTGCCATTTTTGGAATCAGTGGTTCAGATATACTCAAGAACAGGTCTAGCATTCCAGGCACCAAAATGTTTGTTGGAACATGCTGTAGAAGAAACCAATAACACAGGCCAAGCCTGTCAGATAAAACATGACTGATACATAATTTTTTTAATGTTGGATCTTAACTCTCAATGTAAAAGTTTCTGGGACTTTAGAGTTAAGGCACAGTATATGTAAGCCCAACAACAACTTAAAATCCTATACAAACTTAAAATCTTACATTTTACCAGACCTTAGATGTGGTGGCAACTTAGTTTTTTTTTCTTTTTCATTTTTTTCCCTCTATGTTCACCTGGTCAGCTGGCCTGTAACACAATTCCTTTCCAAAAGTGAAAACACTCATTCACTGTATTGTATCTCTAGAAATGTAGCATTGTCACCCTAGGACAGAAAGCATGTTATAACTACAGAACACCTCCCTCATTGCCATATCTTGCTATGATTGCCTAAGATATGTCAGGGTGCACAGGGCACCACTAAATATTTGGTACCTATTCTTCTTCAATCCACTTTCTCAAAGCTTAGGGCATCAAGGGCCTGCCCCTGCTCTACAGAAGAATGCTGCAGAGAATGCCACAACAGAGACTCTGAAGGGAAAGAGGGACATAAATGGAAGGGGGGGGGGGGGGAGGTTGTTGGTATTCAGTGTGTAACAGGTTACTGTTGCAGCAGCCCCTGCACAATTATTTATTTTTTTACATAGGTAAACTCATCCTTTAACAGTCCAAATAGAAAAAAAAAAAAAGTCCATTGCTAGGGTTTACATGCACTTTAACATTTCAGAACCCCAAAAAGTATCCCTCTCCATAAAACCAAGTAGAATGAAAGAATTATCAGAAAATCTTTTAAAAATAAATTCTGATTTCATATTTCCAACTCTGACCCACTGGTTCCCATGACATATCTTGAAACAAGAACTGAAATCGGAGAGCTGGCAGATGACATTTGCATAGTTAGTCAGACGTATTTGAATGGCTCAGCTAACATTGGAACAGTGTCAATATTTTGCACACACAAATGAGCTAGTCAAATCAGCCACATAAAAACTTACTTCAAAATTCCATTTGTCCCTGTGTAGGCATCAATGGCATTCAAACTTGATGGCAACATGGTGATAATTCTGTCAGCCTTTTCTGCAACATCAGATGGTGAATCTACAATCTAGGGGGAAAAAAAAAAATCAATTTCTTTCTTCTTGTTTCACAATTATAGAATATGTATAATGAATTGGAGCAGAATAATGCATGGTCAAATGGATAAATGAACCTTTTCACGCTCAATGCTCACACTGTAGACACACACATTGATAGTCATGTATGGGATAGAAAGATGTTCTTTGTAAAACAAATGTACACTTCCACAATCATTCATGTAAAGGACAGCTTACAATATGTTGAAAAAGAAGTCAGCAGGAACACCCAATACAATTTCAGATTAGTTCATGTAAAGCTGAACTCCAGGCAAACAGATGAATACACAGTTTATATAGTTTTATCCAGCCAGTTCTGGCAGCCTTGCCAGACTGTAGAACAAGACTGGTGACCTTACTGTAATTAACCAATACAGCTAGGTGCACATATATTCGGTATCCTCGTGCACACCAAATATATAAATGAATAAATGTTTGCCCAAAGGTTCCATTTCTTTGATTTAAAACACAGCTATTTTCCATAACCTGGATAACATTATAAATCCACACAAGTAGACATGTGTGATTATTAGGGGTCTATTCACACCAAATGCATTGGGCTACATCTCTCAAACCAGGCCAAATGCAATAAAAAGCCAAGATCCCCCCCCCCCCAATTGACCCAGTTTGCTCCTTTTGTGAAAAGAGAACATGCTGCATTTAAAAGGGATACCATACACACACAATTTAATTTACATTGTCCCTTCTATTATTGTATATGGATGATGGCACTGTCATTTTTTTTTTAGTCATTTAAGTGTACCTTTTTTCTAATTGATATACAGTCATCATAACCCAGCTCTTTCCCAACCTGTCTGCAGGGAACATAAGCAGGAGGAGCCTCTAGTCCTCTGCTACTGGTCACATATTCAAAATAGAAAGAAAAAAAAAAAAAAAAAAAAAAAAAAAAAACAAAAACAACAAAAAACCAGCCTTTGGAATACAGAGCAAAAATAAATAAATATCGAACAGTTTTACATTTTCGTACAATAAACACAGTACATTTGATATCAAATCACCCCTCTCCAGCCTGTGTCTTAGAATAAGAGGGAGGTGAAGCCTCCTTCAATCTACTGTACATGTAATATCCTGCCCCCCTTGTGCTTAACTGGTTAGTGGGTATGGAGGAGGAGAGAGAATGAGCTGTCATTTACCACTGTGTATACACCCACATGTACGACTCTATAGTCACATGGGCTGCTCAGAGGTGATGGAGAGGAAATGCTCGGCATAGAAATTCACTGAAAAATGAGCATGTGCAGAGATGCCAATACTGCCCTTCAAACTCACTAGCTGCATTGGGGACTTGGACAGAAGAGGAAGATAGAGAACAGTAGGATCAACCAGGTTTTTTGCAGAATACAGAAAACAATAGTGACTGTGTATGAACAGTATGTTGTATTGATAGTTTTGATTTTTTTAATGTGGGTTTAGTGACACTTTAAATGCAGCACAACACATTACAGCTTATTGTGCATTAAAGGGAAAGACAGGAGAAGAATTGAGCAGACTTTACAAAGACTGAAGCAGACAAAATCTTGAGCAGATGCGCAGAGCAACCAAACAGCTTCTTTTACTTTAAAAGCTAATCTAAATGATCTGAAGCTAGAAGTTGATTGGTTGCTCTGCACAGCTGCTCAAGACTTTGCTCCAGTTTTAGTACATTCCTCCAATGTATTTTGGCTCATGCTATGAAAATAAAAACTGCACAACACTACAGTGTGTTAAAAAATGCTTATCAACACAAAAGATTAACACACAAACTCAAGTGCATTCATTTATTGCGGTCTGTGTGGCCAAACCCTGCCTTGGTGTGCTTTGGGGAAAAAAAAAATTTTTTTCAGTGCAGCATGCAAAGTCATATTACAATAAAATGTGCATCAATGCATCACAACATGCTGCAGTGTCTAGAATTACATGAAAATAAAAATTAAAAAAAAAAAAAAAAAAAAAAAAAAAAAAAAAAAGGGAGGGAAGCACTGCAATGTGTTTTAACAATGCACTGAAACACATGGCAGAACGCATTCACACTGCACGTGTTATACAAAAAATAACACACTGCATTGTGTTAACAAGCTCTAGGTATTTAAAAATCAGTGGGTGAATCTGAGAAATTACATTGTGAAATGATAATTCCTTTAACAGATTACTAAACTAAGATCCACTTAATGTCCAGCAGATCTAACACATCACAAGCAGATGTCAAGAATAGTGCAAGCCCTGCAGCTAACACTAGTCACAGCAAGAGAGCTATGGGAAACGGATACATGCAGTAAAAGACAACATGCATGTACTTATTGTTATTTTACAAGACTGCAGAGATAATCAAATATTTCAAATTTTTTATGAAATGATTTATGCAAGCTGTACACGTTTACGTTAGTCAAGCAAAATACACTTTCATATTGTAATGATTCACAAAAAAAAAAAAAAATAGCTCACAGCAAAAGGAATATATGCAAAGATGCCCACTATCAGTTCACTATGAATGACCAGAATCCCTTGTTGCCAACACCATACAAGCCAGATGAAAGAAGAAGAACATTTTATCTTCATTGTATGTTTCATAGTTTTTCCCAGCAGAACAGCCTTGGCAAATCATTACTAATGTTTTTCATATATTTTCATTTCATTATTTTGTGATTATTTTGACTCTATATAAAAGTAATATAGCTCAAGGTGACCTTGTTGCTTGAAAAAAAGAATAAAATAAAAAAGTTGTAAAAAACATTGTCTGCAAATCAAAAATCTTAGTACCCACCTCTCCGATGGGTGAAGAGTCCTCACTTGGTCTTTTCAAAAAGCTACAGTTGCCATTGGAATCTTCCGCACCCAATGTTTCTCAGAGTGTCAGGTGCCTGGTCCCCTCAAGGTGTGCAGTGGCTCCTCCCACAGGCCCCTGCATTACTACTGTGTCCTGTAGTCATATAGTGGCAGTGGACAGAACAGGTGCCAAGGGGGGTTATGGACACATCTGAAATACCCAAAAGTATTGGATGCTGAAGATTTCATGGGAGGTCCTTTTTTCAAGAGCCACTTCAAATGATCAGCTGACTTCAAATCAATATTGTAATTATGGCTGAACACCACTAGAATGAACAGCTTACTGGTTCCTTGCATCATCAATATCCTATAGTAGAAGAGCTACCCCTTCGTCCAAACAAAGGGAATTGGCTATAATTATTGGTTATAAAAATTAGTAACGCAAGTAAGCTTTGCCCAGGGAGAGGCATCTTGAAATAAAGTTGCCATCTGTCTGCTGCAACCAGGAGGAAAGCATTTCCTCAGTCTCCCCTCAGATCAGTGATCACTTACTTGGACTAATTTATTGGCATTACTTTCTGGCTACTCACAAGGTGAGAGGCAGCAACAAGGGACACACCTGCTGAAGAAAACACTTATACATGTAAGGTGTATTTAAAAAGGTTAACATTTATCAGTTTATTTCAGAGAGTTTAGGAAAGGGTAGGGCCCGCTGTCAATTTTTTTTTTCACCCTTCTGTTCATCCCGCTGACCAATATCTCAGAGAGGGGGGGGGCCCCAAACGTTAGAGCCATCACCAGAGCAAGAGATGAGAGCTCTGTGATTTAATGAACTACAAGTACTGACATCCTTTGTGGCTGTCGGCTGGTAGTTATCAATGCAAGTAAATGCACAGTTTCCTAGCTGCAAAAAAATGTTGCTTTTTTTTTTTTTGGTGAACTTATCCTTTAAAGTGTGGGTCTTATTTACAGCCAAACAGAAAAAAATTATTTGGAGGAAAAAAAAAAAAAAAAATAATGTCCAGTTAAGAGTATATCGCATCGTGTGTTCCAATTGTACAGACAGTTTATGAATGCAAATGATCTAACATGAAATGACAGGAAATGATACTGCTTTAAATCCTTGCAACGTGCAAAGACTAAAAACAAAAAAAAAAAAAAAAAGTGCATTTTCCTTTTGTTTAAGGCATGGGCACTACATCATAAAAATAGGTATGCACTTGTAAAAAGAGAGTCCTGGAAAACACTTTATTGTGGGGAAAGGATGGCAATGCCTTCACACTTTTATGCCAAGTAAGTAACTGTGTAGAAGTCACGGTCCACAGTAACAAGAATGCCTAGTACCCTTCAAAAGCTCAGCAGGGAGTTCCTTTCTGCCTGGACTGAAAAGGAACATTGCTGTCTACCACCACAACGCCCAGTGAAAGAGAGAGATCTTTACTTGCTAATTAGGTCTGTTGGAATACATCCACCATGTTCCAGACTTATGGGGCAGATGGCCCCAATAAGCAGGTGGAGACCTGCAATAAAATTTCCAGGACCTATTTTTGAGATGGGGTACATCATAAGCCAAGAACACCTACTGAAAAAAAAGAAAAAAAAAAAAAAAAAAAAAAAAAAAAGACAGGTGTCAGCTAAGCACAGTAAGGTTGTCAGATGTGCGTTATACTTTTTTTTTTTTCCACGTTTGCTTTTACCACTAGAATTTGAGAAAAAAAATTCTATTCGGCCTCATCTCTCAGTACAGGTTTATTCAAAGCTATAACCAGCATTTCCTGGAACACTATCTATTCTAAACCTAAGGGCAAAAGAAATCCCATGCTGTGGACTTTATTGAAAAGCTCTGTGGTTCTAACACAAGGAACAGGAAAAATCACCCCATGCTTCAGTATGGCAGGAGCTCTTTTTAGGGACGTGCTTCTAGAAAACTTAATTGTTGAAAACCAGGCAGATGTAGTAATGTATTTATGTAAACTAGTTAAATGTTAAATGTTTTACTTGCAGACAATATCTAAACCAGACTTGGTACCAGGAGAAAACTGAGCAGAGGAACAGGCTCATTGGGGTGCTGCCACTTCTTCATTGTCCAGTCACAGGGCAGGGAGATGACCTAGAATGCACTGCTCAAGCGCAATGGAGAAAAATTAGGTCACTGACCAGGCTCTGAGGTCTATAGAATCCTGTGGCAAATAGAACAGCTCTCACGTATTTAAACTGTGTATTTAAGGTTTTTCTGAAGTTCAGCATTAAAAAAAGGGCATTTTTTGCAACACTGTAAGACATGTTAGACAAAAGTACAAATAAATTAGTTACTGTGTCTTCACTTCTATGGTCCTCAGCTGCCCTTTAGAATACCTTTAGCCGCAGGACAGTTAATTTGAAACATAGTGGAACATGAAAATCAATGGCTTGTTAAATTGGTTGGTCCACCAAAACCAGCATTACCATTTGCAGTGGATACTGATGGTCTTGATCACACTTTAGCAACTTACATTTTTCAAATACTCCCAGCAATTAGAGGATTGCACTTAAATTCCTTTAATTCTCCCTCCATGATCATTATGGTGGCTCTTGCTACCCCTTGCAAGAATTTTTGTTTAATATGAAGAGTAAATGTGCAAATAGACATGAGACCAGGGGTCTCCAAACTTTCTAAAGAAAGGGCCAGTTTACTTTCCTTCAGACTTTAGGGAGACCAGACTGTGCCCAGTGGAGTAAACAATGCCCGATCTTTGGTATCAGGGGGAGAAATAGTAGGTGTCAGTGAGAGGAATTATGCCCCATTGGTGTTGGTGGAAGGAATAGTGCCCTAGTGTTGGTGTCAGTGGCAGGAATAATGCCTCAAAGGCCAGATAAAAGCAAGCAAAGGGACTCAATTTGGAGACCACTGCATTAGGCTATAGTCTCGCAGCCTTAGTAATGACCTGTGGACTATTTAAACAAGTCAGCAGTCGAGGTCTAGAAATCCAAAAAGCTAGAAAATCGTGCCTAATTGCTACCACTTTCCCCCCTTAGTTGAGCACCACAGAAGTCTGCAGTATATCTCCCTCACCTCTCCCCATAAGCTTAATCAAGGATGCAACCAAAAAGGACTCCAGGTGGTCAGATTGTGCATGCAGGTCCAACTACCTCCAACATTCATGGCCTAGCATGACTTAGCTTAAAAGAGTGCATTTTTTTTCCCCCTCCGATTAGACTTACCTAGGTGGATGCAGCATCAGTTGAATGCTGCATCTGTCCCCATCTGGCTCTAAGTGTGAGAACTCCGTGATCACATGATCACTGAGTTCTTACCCCTGCTGTGAGCAGAGAGTGACTGTCAGTCACGACTGTCTGCTCTCCCCCCACCCTCTCTGGACAGCTAGGCTGTGGAGGGGGAGGGAGCGGCTTGCTCAGGCTCTCAGCAAATTGACGACAGGCTGAGCCAGATGCTGCTCCAGACTCTGGGGTGGATCCCGACTTTAAAGTCAGGATCTTTCCCCAGCCTGGACCAGCTGAGTGACTTCAGACCGCTGTCAACTAAAAACAGGCCAAAGGAGAGCTTTGCCTGTACTTCTCCTAAGGGCTCTATGTTAAAGAAAAACAAAAGTTGTGGACTCCAGAGAGAAGTCTCATTGATGAAACACCTGACAGATACTGTAGCTAGTGAGTGATCTAAATTTATTTATTTATTTATTTATTTCAGGTACTTATATAGCGCCGTCAATTTGCGCAGCGCTTTACATATATATTGTACATTCACATCAGTCCCTAACCCTCAAGGGGTGTACAATATAAGGTCCCTAACCCTCAAGGGGTGTACAATCTAAGGTCCCTAACCCTCAAGGGGTGTACAATCTAAGGTCCCTAACCCTCAAGGGGCGTACAATCAAAGGATTTACTAATTTACTAATCTACTAGAGCAGTGCTTCCCAACCTCATTCCAGTCAGGGCTCCCTTGAAAAGTATTTTAAGTGTCGAGGCACCAAAATCGAAGGCTTGGTTCACATAACTTTGTGTCCAGATTGTGTGCAAAATTGTGAGCATTCCAGCAACGCACAAACACACTGCTCTTTAGCAGACATGTAGGGGTGCCATTAATTCTCAACAGCCCCCATGCTGGCAAAAGGCAGTGCGTTTTCGATGTGGCACGAATTTTACTGCAGGTAGAGCAGTCTACTGAAATTAATAGGCTTTCCTAAACGCAGCTGCACAGATGCGAGCCAAGGGCTTCTTCACACGAGGTTGGGGGACAGTAAAGCCACCCAGTTGATTATAGTTTAATATAAGTTTGCCTGTAGGTAAAAATAAAAAAGATGACTTTACTACCATTATAAGTGGTTTAATTAGAATTTATTTTTGTTTGGCACTTGTTGCCTGTGTTTTCTATTTATTATGCAGGTTGGCACACCCCTGTGCAAGGTGCACCGTCTGCTACTGTGTATATTTTCTTCTTTTGTATTATCAAAAATTCAAATAAAAAAAAAACCCCACACAGAAGTAAACTAGTAAAAAACTACTGCACTTAAACGAAAATATTTCTATTTTTGTTTTACTGCTCTGCGCTCAACACTGTCTTACTGATCTTTACTCAGTTGTGTGCAATGTCCCTTAGACAACAATGCATCTCATTTCAAATCAGTAAAAAAACTCAGAATTTTTTACTCCTGTGTGCAACAGGCCTAATAGCTTCATGTTTTCAAATAAATTAACATTACACATGTTTGTTTTTTTACCATGTGACTACTACAGTCATGTTTCAGACTTCTTAAATTTTTCAACAAAGAGTGGACCTGCGCTTTGGCCATGCGGGGCAGCAGAGTGGCATAGATGTTAGCACCTCTGCCTTACAGCACTAGGATTTAAATCCCAACTAGAGACTATCTGCATTAAGTTTTCATGTTCTCCCTCTGATTATGTGGGTTTACTCAGACACTCCAAATACATGCTCTTAGGTTAAATGGCTCAATTGAGTGTGCCTAAGATGGCTTTCTCACCTCCTAAGCCCTTTGATCCCCTAGGGAGAAAAGCACTATAGAAATACAAATTACATTAAAAAAAAAAACAAAAAAAAAAAAAAACCACTTACAGAAAGACAGCCCTGTATAGCTCCTAGTCACTCCAGTCAAAGCTTGCATAAGACTAAAGTAATCTCCCCACCCCTCTGTGATGATAATGGGCAACTCATCAATGTCACATGATCCTCCATACCTAGGAGGTACCAGGTTTTTTTGTGTCATGAACAGCAGCAAAATGGGACAGCAAGGCGTAGAAAAACAGGCGAGTATATATTACTAGCGGAGAAGAAAGGGGTGGGGGGGCATTTAACCACTTGCCTACGGGGCACTTTTACCCCCTTCCTTCCTAGGACAAATTTTCATGCAACACTGCACCCAAACAAAATATATATATATTTTTTTTTTAGACAGTTGGAGCTTTCTTTGGTGGTATTTAATCACTGCTGGCTTTTTGTTTGCTAAACTAAAAAAGACTGAAAATTTAGAAAAAATACATTTTTTTCTTAGTTTGTTATAACATTTTGTAAATAAGTAATTTTTCTCCTACACTGATCTAGGTTAATGAGGCTGCAGTGATGGGCACTGATAGGCGGCATTGATGAGGAGGCACTGATGGGCATTGACAGGCATCACTGATGGGCACTGAAAGGCAGCACTCATATACCCTACCCCCTGCTAATTCCCGACCTCCTCCACTCTTCCTACCACTCCATCATCCCCCACAGCTATTTCCTCTTGTACCACTATCCCCTCCATCCTAGATTGTAAGCTCCAAGGAGCAGGGCCTTCGAACCCCTCGTGTATCGCATTGTATTGTTATTGTACTGTCGCATGTTCTGTTTCCCATTGTAATGTACAGCGCTGAGCGAACTGTTGGTGCTTTATAAATACTGTATAATAATAATAAATAATAATATGGCACTGATAGGTGGCACTGATCATCAGTGCCCATGTCCTCTCTGAGGAATGCCACTTACCGGCTCTCCTCTCCTCACGCACTGTCAGTGTGAAGAGGGGACTCCCAATAACCGGCATTTCCTTGTTTACATACGATCAGCTGTGACTGAACACAGCTGATTGCATGACCGAGCCTGTGTCATCGGCTGTTTACTGTGATCGGTGATCTGCTGTGTCCCAGGGACACAGTGTACCACCAACCGCCCCCAGGGGCGGGCATGCACAGTTAGAGTGTGAGGACATCATATGACATCCTCCCAGAACGAGAGAGCCACTGACGCCCACCCGTCATTTCCTTATATGGTGGGTGGGAGGCGGTTAAAGTGGTTGTAAATGCTCAAGGCTTTTTACCTTCATGCATTCTATGCATGAAGGTAAAAAGCCTTCTGTGTGTAGCATTTCCCCCCCCCCCCCACCCCAGCCCCCCTAATACTTACCTAAGCCCCCTCTCGATCCAGCGATGTGCACTGGAGTCTCGGCTATCCCGGGACTCCCTCTCCCCATTGGCTGAGACAGCAGTGGGAGCCATTGGCTCCCATAACCAGTGGGTACATGCAAGTTTCCTTCAGCGATGCCATCAACAGAAGCTGCCATTCTCTGCCTCACAAGTTGCACACATCTATAGGACAATAAAGACCCTGTTCAGAATCACAGCGAGGTGACAACCCTAGAACTGATACCAGGCTTGTGACTCGGATAATGGAAACTTCCAGCATAGGCATCTCATGTATGTATTTAACTCGAGAAAGTTTCTAGGGGTACAGCGCATATTCGGGCACAATTCTCTGCCTGGGATTCCTAGGGTCCATATACAGGCTGTCTGTGTTCGGGGCACTGCATATGTCCCTATACACAATTACCACTTGAATGTGTGTACAGTATATGGGCGCATAGACACTGCATATGTCAACCTGTCATCAACATGCTGCTGACAGCAGGCTCTATGCTGCACCTATGACTCCCAGACAGAAAATTATGCCTAAATGTACACAATATGGTCCTCTTGCATCCATGTGCATGAGCCAAATCATTTTATAGTATGACCCCACTTTTGAGATCTGAATAACTGACCTAACTGAATCCAATTAAAATGAAAGCACCATGGTCTTATTCCTATTGTTTATTAGATGCCCTAAAGTAAGACACTGTTCCAGCACAGTATTTCTCTCATTACATTATTCACCCTTCAGATCATTAAAATGTTTACCAAGTTCTACTGACAGGTTTTATTTTATCTAAAGTAGTCCCATATTATCTAAAAGTAGTTCCATATATCAGTCAGCTATTGCCAATAACCTGGAAATATACACATTCTTCTCAAAGACCTCTGTTTTTCAACACATAAAAATAGATTTACTGCAGTGTGTATATATTACACATTTTCCTAATAGTACCATATTATTAGGTTTAGAAAAATAAAAGTATGTAAGATGCATACCTGGGCACCAGTATCTTGAAATTCTTTGCAGGCCTCTGGAAAAACATCATACGCAACAACAGGATACCCATGTTTCACAAGATTCTTTGCCATTGGATTTCCCATGTTTCCAAGCCCAATGAACCCAACAGGTGTTTTGGAGGCCATTGACCTGCAAACTAACAGAAAAAAAATAAACTGCATATAAATGTAAACATAATACATCACAAATGTTCCGATATCTTGACAATGAAGGGTAGCAAAAATTGCGTTTCTAGAATGTAGTAATGTGTCCAGAATGAGTAGGGCAGGGAATTCAGATATTTGCTATATGACTGGTTTAGTCATGTTCATCTCATCACTCTGTGTCTTGCACCGCACCAGTTATGTGGAACATGGTACAACAGAAAGTAAGACTCTGTGCTTCCATTCAAAAGTTAACAAGTTTTAATTGATTGATCATATTCTCAATTATCAACATTTTTCAATCGTTAGGTTTAGTCAATAATAATGTGAGGAAAACAGTGTGTGAATAAGATCCAACATTTTAATCCATGATGAATTGTTAGTACAAGGCTCAATCACAAATGTGTATGGCCATCACTAAGCTCACAACACATTACAAATCTGTACAATCGCCAACAACCACTGTGCAGTCAAACTGTAACATGTATGATGAACATGTTTGATAGCAGATTAAAGCTGTCGTCCTGTCAGAAAATTAATAAAAAAAAAAAAAAAAAAAACACAACAAAAAACAATTGGTTGATTTGCTGTAAAGCAGAACTCCAGGTTTTCACCCTACATAACTTTTTCTTGTCTTCTTGCCAGTCCAGTGACATTAGTGCAGTGTTTTCCCCTTCCAAAGGCAGAGAGGCAGGCATTCTTTCAGGATTGAGTTACACTCACATAAATGCATGTGAACACTGCTCAGTCTTGAATACTGTTGAACCAGCCTGAATACTGTTGTATGAAATGCATATGACTTGCCTGTAAAAAGGGAGTCTTGGAGTTCTGGTGAATGCAGAATAAATAAGGGGGGACATGGAGGAACGCAGCACCAATTGTATCATTCTAAAAGCACTTTAAATGGACTGCACCATAAGAGCACTTTTTTCAAGGAGCCACATACTTGCATTGCACAAATTGTAGATGTCACAAATATTTAGAGATTGTATAGATTTTGCACAGGAATACATATGTTTTAGTGGAGGGAGGTGTTCTATAGTACTAGTTGCACCATAAGAGTACTTTTTCAAGGATTTGCTATTGGGATTGTATAAACTGTGGATGTCACAAACATTTATATTATATAAATGTTGCACAGAATATGATTTGTTTTAGTGGAAGGATTTGTTTTAGTGGAAGGAGGTGTTTTATAGTTCGCTGGTTATCAATTTTGAGAAGAATGCACTTGTAATGTAATGCACATATATATTTTAAGTCTGAAGAGGATGTACTTACTATGGAGGTGTTTTATAGTACATTATAGCCCACAGTGTTTTACTTATTTATATTTCACAGCACAATTTTTATAATTTATCTTAAAGTATTGAGTAGCGCCACACTAAAAGTTTGTAGTTTGGTATCTATATCCATTGTAGGATATAAGAGGAGTGGGAGGCACCTACAATTTTGTATTCACTGGTCCATAGGTGCGGATAATATACTAGAACCCCTGCATGTTAGCCTATGTGTCCATGCACACATAGGCATTTAAAGGAGTTGAGAGGCAGGGGCGTTTAGAAGCAAAAAAAACAAAAAACAAAAATAAAAAAAACAAACAATTGACCTGTGTAAATGCTTAATGCTTGGCCCATTTACCTGGAGTGTTAATTCACTTCAATGGCCAGAATAAATTATTATTCTGGCCAATAAAATTAATTAACGCCCAAGCACTTGACTCACCTAAATGTATTTCAAGCGTTTACAAGTGTCAAGCATTTTTTCTATCACAACACTGCTTACAAGAGGAAAGGTGTCTAGGAGAGATAGGAAAAACCTCCAGTGTGCATGAGGCCAAAGGCTTGCATACATCAACACAGCAAAGGTTCTCTACTGCCTTCAGTCCAAGTCTTTCGACACATGTCTATAAAGTATTCAAAACCCACAAACACAAATATGAACAACTGTCACATTAAATCACATTTCACACATCAAACAGAGCTAGAGAGATGGTAAAAGAATGTGTGACTGCAAAAGGCAAATGTCTTCAGGGCCATGTGTCTTGTACAGCATTTGTGTACAGAGGTAAGGGATGAACATGCAAAGACCTAAAATGTTTCCATAACGCTGATAACACAAACATTAACAGAAATAAATAGACACGCATAATAAACACAGCAAGGAGCTGGTCCTATAAAGTGTATGTAAATCCTAACAATAAATCTCTTATTTGCCTCAATTTAGTCTGTGGAAAAAAAACATTAAAAACATGTTACAGTAGGTCTGTTCGATTTGCACAAAAAGTTATTGATCCTACCAGAAATCTTGTAAGTTTCATGCCGATGCTACAAGAAACTGTCACATGACAGGAGGCTGATGGCCCCATCAGCTGCGGCAGTGGAATTTCTCACCTCTCTGCCCCAACCCATAGTCACACATAACAAGTGGGCAGGGATGCTGCTGACATTGACCCAATATGGCCACAGAAATAATGACACTTGACGCAGATTTTTTGGACATAGTCATTACATGAGCCCAATTGGCTTGTATTCAGTAGTTCCCCACAAAGACAGGGATCCCCGAGCTGAGAAATCCAAGTGTAATATGTAACACCAAATGAAAAATCCTTAGGAGTCCAAAATCTATTAATCAACTGGTTGCAACAAGAAGGGAAAAGGACTTCCAATGCATTTCACGGGCCACACAATCTCCCTTCACTAGGGCTGTAGGAAATGGCACAATGTTAAATGGACTCAAAAGTACTCCTAAGTAGACTGATCTGCAGGCAGAGGATGTTTTAAACAGTCAGTGCTCATGACTACAGTAGAAATTGCCCCCCCACCCCCAATATCAGTGTTCGTTATAATAATCATTGATGTTAGTGGATGCAAGAATTAACCCCACATCGCTGTCATTTACGGAATAGAAAATGCCCAAAAATTTAAAAAAAATATATATATATTTTTTTTTTTTTTGTGTAGTGGTTCTACAGTCAGGTCCATAAATATTGGGACATCGACACAATTCTAATATTTTTGGCTCTATACACCACCACAATGGATTTAAAATGGCCAAGGCAATCACCTAACCTGAATCCGATTGAGCATGCATTTCACTTGCTGAAGACAAAACTGAAGGGAAAATGCCCCAAGAACAAGCAGGAACTGAAGACAGTTGCAGTAGAGGCCTGGCAGAGCATCACCAGGGATGAAACCCAGCGTCTGGTGATGTCTATGCGTTCCAGACTTCAGGCTGTAATTGACTGCAAAAGGCTTTGCAACCAAGTATTAAAAAGTGAAAGTTTGATTTATGATTATTCTGTCCCATTACTTTTGGTCCCTTAACAAGTGGGAGGCACATATGCAAACTGTTGTAATTCCTACACCGTTCACCTGATTTGGATGTAAATACCCTCAAATTAAAGCTGACAGTCTGCAGTTAAAGCACATCTTGTTCGTTTCATTTCAAATCCATTGTGGTGGTGTATAGAGCCAAAAATGTTAGAATTGTGTCGATGTCCCAATATTTATGGACCTGACTGTATATGCATTTTTGAAGTTAGTGACGCACTCTTAAAACTCCACTAAATTAATAGACATTAAAATATCAGTAGCACCAAATGGTGACAGCAGCAAGGACTGACCGCCACCACTTGTGGAAGAGAAGAGAAAGCACACGATGTTGCAGAGGACCTCTGGAAAAAGAGATACCGTTGATATTATTATTATTATACAGTATTTATAAAGCGCCAATAGTTCACTCAGCGCTGTACATTACAAAGGGGGACAGAACATGTGACAGAACAATACCAATACAATACAATACACGAGGGGATCGAGGGCCCTGCTCTTTCGAGCTTACAATCTAGAAGGGATGGGATAGTGGTACAGGAGGAGATAGCTGTGGGGGATGGAGTGGTAGGAAGAGTGGAGGAGGTCAGCAAGTTAGCAGGGGGTGGGGTAGGCTTCCCTGAAGAGATGGGTTTTCAGGGTGCACCTAAAGGAGAGGAGAGTAGGTGATAATCTGATGGGTTGGGGAAGGGAGTTCCAGAGGATGGGTGACACCCTGGAGAAGTCCTGGAGGCGGGCATGGGAGGAGGAGACCAGGGAACTAGAGAGAAGGAGGTCTTGTGAGGAGCGGAGTGTGCGTGCTGGGCGGTACTTGGATATTAGGTCAGTGATGTAGTTCGGGGCAGTATGGTGGACAGCTTTGTACGTCAGTGTTAGGATTTTAAATTTGATCCGTTGCGCAATCGGAAGCCAGTGGAGGGATTGGCAGAGGGGGGTGGCGGAAATGGAGCAGTTGGAAAGGTGAATGAGTCTGGCAGCCGTATTCAGGATCGACTGAAGCGGGGATAGCCAGCGGCGAGGCAGGCCAGTGAGGAGGGAGTTGCAGTAGTCGAGTCGTGATATGATGAGGGAGTGGATGAGCTGCTTAGTGGTTTCTGGGGTTAGGAACGTGCGGATTTTGGCGATGTTGCGGAGGTGGAGTCTGCACGAGTTTGTTAAAGATTGGACTTGGGGCTGGAAGGATAGGTTGGAGTCCAGAATGACACCAAGTACTCTGGCCTGCAGAGCGGGTTTGATATTGGCGTTGTTGGATGTGATGTAGAAGTCAATGGGGGGTGGGGTTCGGGCTGGGGGGAAGACAAGGAGCTCGGTTTTGGAGAGATTCAGTTTAAGGAAGTGGAGCGACATCCAATCTGATATGTCGCTCAGTAGGTGTGTGATTTGGGCAGAGACCGAGGGGGTGAGGTGGGGGGTTGAGAGATAGATTTGTGTGTCGTCGGCATAGAGGTGGTAGTTGAAGCCGTGAGAGTGTATGAGTTGGCCAAGGGAGGAGGTGTAGATGGAGAAGAGAAGGGGCCCAAGGACAGAGCCTTGAGGGACCCCAACAGAGAGGGGGAGTGAGGGGGAGGTGGTAGCATTATAGGTAACGCTGAAAGAGCGTTGTGACAGGTAGGATGAGAGCCAGGAGAGAGCAGAATCTCTGAGGCCGAGGGAGTGTAGTATTTTGAGGAGGAGGGGGTGGTCAACTGTGTCGAAGGCCGCAGAGAGGTCAAGGAGTAGGAGCACTGAATAGTGGCCATTAGCTTTGGCGGTTAGAAGGTCATTGGAGAGTTTGAGTAAGGCAGTTTCGGTGGAGTGTAGGGGGCGGAAGCCAGACTGTAGGGGATCGAGGAGGTTGTTGTTGTTGAGGTGAGAGCATAGGCAGGTGTAGACGAGGCGCTTGAGGAGTTTAGATGTAAGTGGGAGCAGGGAGATGGGTCTGAGGTTGTTCGGGTCATTGGGGTCCAGGGAGGACTTTTTAAGTATGGGGGTGATGTGTGCATGCTTCAGTGGGAAGGGGAAAGTGCCGGAGGAGAGGGAGAGATTAAAGATGTGGGTGAGGGAGCGTAGGATGGAGGGGGAGGGAGGTCGTAGGAATTGTGAGGGGATAGGGTCGAGGGGGCAGGTGGTGAGGCGGGCATCAGAGAGGATCTTGGAGACTTCCTCGATGGTAGTAAGGTCAAAGGTGTGGAGTGTTGGGGGAGCTTCAGTATGAGGAATGTAGGGTGGGGTGGGAGTGGAGGTCAGAGCAGTGGTGGGGCCGAGGGAGAAGGGTGATGAGGGGGTAGCTGAGTGAGGGGGAACAGGGTTGGAGGGAGTTTGAGCAGTGACGAAGTCCCTGCGGGTAATGTTGAGGGGGAGGGGGGATGAGGGGGTAGCTGTGTGAGAGGGGACGGGTTGAGAGGGGGTGTGAGTTGCGGCAATGTCCTTGCGAATTGTGTCAATCTTGTTTTTGAAGTGATTGGCAATCTCAAGGGCGGTGAGTGAGGTGCTGGGTGGAGGTGGGGGTGGAGAGAGTAGAGAGTTGAAGGTGGAGAAGAGTCGGCGAGGATTGGAGGAGAGGGCCTTGATGAGGGTCAGGAAGTAGGCTTGTTTGGCTGCGTGGAGGGAGGAGGTGTAGGTGCGGAAGGCAGATTTGTAGCAGGTGAAAGCTTGTTGGGATTTTGTATTGCGCCATAGTCGCTCCAGGGCACAACTGCGTCGTTTGAGGGTTTTGGTGTGATCAGTCTGCCAGGGCTGGAGCGATCGGAGTCTGATGTTGCGTGTGGTTAAAGGCGCTAGTGAGTCAAGGGCTGCTGACAGCGCGTTGTTGTAGGCAGTCATAGCCAAGTCGGGGCAGGACAGGGGGAGGATGCGGTCGTGGAGTTGATCAGCTGCAGAGTGGAGGGGGGCAGGGTTAAGGTTGCGGAGGTTACGGCTGGTAGTAGTGTGACATTTGGAGGGGTAGGCGTTGGAGGACGAGGAGATAGAGAAGGTGATCAGGTTGTGGTCAGAGAGAGAGAAGGGGGTGTTAGTGAGGTTGTGGGGAGCGCAGCGGTTGGAGAAGACGAGATCAAGGATATTACCGTTGGAGTGGGTGGTGGATTGTATGCACTGTGCAAGTGCAAAGGAGGAGGTTAAGTGGAGGAGACAGGCTGTGTCTGGGTTGTCAAGGTTGACAGGGATGTTGAAATCTCCAAGAATGATGGTGGGTAGCTCAGAGGAGAGGAAGAAGGGTAGCCAGGAGGAAAAGTCATCCAGGAAGCGGGGTATGGATCCAGGAGGCCGATATATCACAGCAATCTTCAGGTTATATATATATATATATATATATATATATATTCTATATATTTATTTATTTTATTTCTATAGCTATTAGATTATTTTTGTTTTTGTGGAGGGTTTTTAAAAAAAAAAAAAAAAACTGCTCTGCTGTAGACAAAGAAGATGTGGGGGGCACACAGAAATGTTACTATAATACTTTGTTTTTGGGCCGTTACAGCGTTATTTTAATCAATTTGTTCAAGTTTATCTGTTTAGGCTCCATGCACACCACTGTGTTTTGGTTTTTTTTTAAGCTAAAAAAAGTTAGATAAATAACGCTGGAAATAGTGTTATTTAGTAGCAGTTTAGGAGTAATAGCATTTTATTAGTATTTTTACAGTACATGTAGGCAAAAAAAGCTGGTAGGAGCATTTTAATAGAGTTTAGGAGTGTTAGCAAAAACTCTACAAAAAAAAATTTGAAAATTGCTACTAGCTTAAAATAGCGTGCATAGACACATAGGATAACACAATTTAGTTTCTAGGAGCAGAGAAGGGGGAAAAAAAAAACCGCTAAAAAACGCTAGTGTGCATGGAGCCTTAATGTAGACTGTGAGTCCAGATGAAGATTAGACCACATTTAAGAAGCCATATATTTAAAAAATTAGAGCTCTCCAAATAGTGCACAGTTTCATGCCACTGTCCAGTAAGCTGGCAGAATGCACATTTAGTGGTGTAATTAATGCATTTTAGTTTCAGTAACAAGAAAATGCTTTTGTAATTGGCTTTTTGAACATTTTTTTCAGATGGGAAAAATATGGTACTGTATTAAATATAATCTGTCATTGGATAAATAGGTAACCTGCCAATACCGACCTCCATCTGAAAACGCTAGCTGCCCAGTATTTTAAGATTGGGTATAAATGACAGCTCACAAATTTCTTTCCAGATAAATTCTCTCAAAAATCAATTACTTCTTACATGTAATCCCATGATGGAAGTGCCATACATCGGTTGTATATTTCCATGAAGAATTGTCACGTGCACATCTCTCTTGTTCTTAAATTCCCTGCCTGGGTCACCTTCCTGCTGAATGGACAGAGGTTATGTTGTTGATTAGTGCAGTAAGCAGGTGACTTAAGCCAGCCACACAGGACTGAAATCAGAGGAATTTCAGTGCATGTATGGGCACAATGATTGTACACAAGTTGATCTAATCAATCGGCTTGTGTACAACCAGCATGTCGGATTTTCCTGAACAATTAGTGCCGCCGGCTATAGCCAGCAAACTAATCATTGTGTTCTGCTGACAGGAAAGGCTCCCCGCTGGCGGGACACAACAGCGCCACGGGAAGGATTTCCACCCGTGGTGGAAGTAAAGAAAATTGCATAATCTATGGCCTGTCCTAGGAAGCTGAAAAGTAGTAGTAAACATGCCTCAATAAAAGTTAATATCCCTTTAGATACACCCTTCGGTCCCATTCACAGCAGGTGCAGTGGCACAGGGCTGGGCAATCCTGCCCAACGCAGTCCCTCCTCAAGGCAAAGCAAAAAATGGCCAGATCCCCCCACCATGTTGTGATGGTATGTACCAAAAAAAAAAAAAAACTGCCATAAGCACTTTTTTTTTCAGCACCTCACATGATCAATCGCATGGCTATGCTGGTGCCATAGGCGAGACCTTGCAGTGTAGCCACGTTATAGAAGGAAGTGTCCCTCATTAAATCTTGAATTTGATCTTCTGATGGATAAATCACCCTGAAAAGAAAATATTGCAAATGTGGCCTACAGGTAACATTTTCAAGAGGCGTTTTCATGGGAAATGCAAGTTGCTTCTATTTCACCATTTTTTTTGGATGCATTCATTCATTGAATAAATTTTGTTTTGTCATATTCCTTATGTTGAACCTATTAATTTTCAGAATTAGTTTCATATCGTCAGCATTCGTTTCGTATGTTCATTGAAATTCGGATCCATTCATTAAAAGAGAGTCAATTATCGAACAAATTTGAAAACTGAATTTATCCCCATGGGACCGAACTACTGTCACATAATGTAACATCATCCAAATGAAACAAATGCATTTGTTAATTTCGTTAAAACATTTTTTCAGATTCGCTGCCATTCGAAACCATTTGGGATTCATATAAATCCCAATCTCCGAAAATGAAACACACGTCTAATTGCTCCTCTCTTTCTGGCTTCAGTAAATTCAGAGTTGCTGCCCCAGAGCAGGAATGCAAGTACATTTAGAACACCTGACCTGCATATATTTTCTGGGTCAGCGATACAGAAACCATTTAGGACACTGGGTCAGAATGACAGCCAACAGCTAGCTTTTTAGAATGAAAAGTCAACAATGACAGCCTACATATTATTCTCTTCTCAGGTTTACTTCAATTATCTGAAAAAAAAAAAAAAAAAACCCTCACACTCATAGGCAACCTCATATCAAGACGGCCCCATGAAATATGGGAGGTTTAGTACAAAGATCATTTTAGGCTACCTCACTCAGTAAGCACCATGTTCCATTCATTGTACGCTGAACAGGTAAATAAAAAGGAAAACAAACCATATCATAGCCAACTGGGCAAAAACATTCACGAGTACAAGTGGCAAGTCTGAATTCACAGTTTTGTAAGAAAGGTTAGCCAGCAAATTAGCCAAACAAAACCTTTTGATTTGTTTAGTGGTCCATTTCCCGTCTGATTTGTTGATGTTGTTAATCTGGCTTATACTGTGCTACATTAATTTAAAAGACAAAAAAGGTTTAGAGAACAAATGTTCTGCCAAGTGTCTGAATGCCACTAAAAGCATTAAAGGCTTAAGAAAAGGTAAAACTAATTAAACATAATAGGATAAAGTCAATTTGACTACAAATATATTACTGCTGTAAAGATTGCCTGGTTTCTATTTTTACACCATTTTAATTTGCACTTCAAATTCATTTACGGGACATGCTTGCAGAGGTCTGGCCCTTTCTTGGACCAAGAAAAAGGGGGTAGACCTCTAAATGCTGTAAGGTTTAGACCAAGAAGGGGATAAACCTCTAAAATCTGTACAGCTCAGACTACGAAGAAGGGAGTAGACCCCCAAAAGATGTTCCGCTAAGACCAAGACAAACGCGATGAACTTCCAAATACTTGTCTTGAAAATTTACCTCTAGTATCATGTAGAGTTCTCGACTGTGTTGTTACAACTACACTAATATGGTCACATTCACCTTCCCAATGCCCTTGAAATACTTCTAGAGAGGCATGCAGGGAGCAGAGATCATGTAGTAGATAAAAAGGAAAGAATCTAACAGGTAAAGTTGACTTCTCCTCAAGTTAAATGATCCCCGTCATTGCTAGAAAAATCAAATAGCATTAAAGAAAACATGTCAGTCAATTAATATGTTGAGAAGTAAATGGCAATTGATGCAGCAGGCAACACCAGCCAATTAATAACCTTAGGTGCCAGGAAAACAACCTGTATGCCCTTTTTATTCTGAAATCACTAAAAAACATACAGAGGGTGCCAAGATGTTTGTTCCTTCCAAGGGTAGTTGGTCAGCTGATGGTTATGACCACCACACAGACTAACTCAATCCAGCAAAAAATGGCTGGATCAGGAAATTGTTTTCGCACATCTATGCACAGCTTTAGTTATGACATTTCCTGCTTTGGGGCTAAGAGCTTTCCTCTGAGATAAGCCCCACACATAGTACCACTGTCCAAAGAGGACTTTTGGTGGCCAGTAGGGGCACTTTCAATGGACGGAGGGTTGACAGATGGGTGGGGCACAGCACCTAAGTCAGAAATAAAACGAAACCATGATCATACAGGGTCAGCCAAATCGGAAGGTCAATAAAAGTAATAGCAGGCAGTGATTAAGAAGGACTTTCACTTTCAGCACACTTTGAATGACAATTGCACGGTCATGCAACACTGTACCCATATGAATTTTTAATCATTTTTTTCACACAAATAGAGCTTTCCTTTAGCGGTATTTAATCACCACTGGGTGTTTTTTTTTTTTTAATTTGTTTAGCAATAAATAAAAGTTTCTCTCAGCCTCTGTCATTAAGATTTTGCAATTTTGCAATTTTGCAAACAGGTAATTTTTGTCCGTCACTGATGTGGGCTCCGATAGGCAGCACTGTTGGACACTGATTGGCATTGATAGGCAGCACTGGTGGGCACTGTTGGGGCTGCACTGATAATCAGTGCCCTGATTATCAGTGTAGATGGCCCCTTTCACACTTGCTGGTTATCGGCAGTACTTTCCTCAGGCTGTGACAGTGTGAGGAAAGTACTGCCACTAATCGGCAAGTGTGTTTCCATCGGGATCAGCTGTCATTGGACACAGTTGATGATGTGGTAAAGGGTCATTGTGATTGGCCCTCTACCACAATTTGTGATCTGAAGGACACAGTGATCAAGAGAGCCAGGTGCGCGGTTCTGGGAGGAAATCAATAGACGCCCTCCCAGAAATGGACATCAGTAGACGCTCTCCCAGAAACGGACAACCGTGTTGTAGTCTTCATTCGGCTTTAGCAAAGTTGTTAAAAGTAAGTCGCCAATGGCAGCTCAACTATTCCATCTTAACTGGTTTCATTCAAAATGGCTGTGGACCAGTGGCATCACTGGGGTTGGTGTCACCAGGTACAGAAAAACATGGCGAACCCCCTCTATTCTCCCCCGCAAACATGATACAAGAGATAGCCAGAAATCGTGAACAGGACTGCCGTGCTGCCGTTCATTCAAACATGGCAGCAGGTGCAATGATGTCGCTGACTCACTATGCATGGTTGATCAAGTTGGAGCCTAGTCGGCTTTGTTGCTGCACATGCACAGTTCCAAAGTAATCTGTGGACATTTTTTTTTTTTTTTTTTTTAACAGACGGCTGCTGTCTGTAACAGACATTTATGGACAGTCCATAAACGGGTTGAATTTTTTGGACTGTTCATAAATTTACGGATGGTTAGCAACCCTGGTGTCACCCCTCTGGCTGATGTCATCTGGGTACAGTCCGCACCCCCATAGTGACGCAAGTGAAAAGGATCACTCTGCCAAGGTGACAGACAGAAATAAAACAGTGGATTTAAACATTCCCCACTTACAGAAGAAAAATAATTTTGACTTCTCTTTTAAAAGGAAACATTCCTATCGGTGCTATGCTACAGGTAGGGGGCCACTATTATTCTCAGGGCAGTTTCTATGATCACCAAATACATGCAACAGGCTAAATGTTTGAAAATTTGCAGAAACATTGGCTGCTGCTGCCAAGTCTGATATCTAAATATTTCAACACAGAAATATAGGCTCCTACAAGGATTTTGCTCTGAAGCTAGAAACACAGGGGTAGGTAAAAATCCACTCTCCAGCTGCTACAGACATATAGGTCCCATGAAGCACTGCAAGACTGACAGCCACAAGTGACCCGCAGAGGCAGAGGCATGATGGGACTTGTAGTTTTGCAACAGCTGGAGGGCTGAAGTTTTCCTACTTTTGCCAAGGTACAGCATTTGTGGAAGGTTTATTAAAAGTGCACTTTTACCACTTTTTCCTAAATTTAATTTCAGCATGCATTATTGCATGCTGATGTGAAATCCTCTAACTCTGATTAAAAAAAAAAAGTTTTTCCATTTACTTACCTTTTTCCCCAGGTTCCCCTGAAGGCACTAGTGACATAGCGTCAGCTGCACAGATGCTCCCTGGGAAGGCAACGTCCATACGCTTAGTATGCGTGACATGAAGCGCATGATGTCATGTGCCATATGTCATTAACGTGGTTGTAAAGACATAAGGTTTTATCCTTAATCCATTCTCTGCATTAAAGTGTTACTAAATCCATAACAGTAAAATCAGTCTGTATATGCAGTAAAGCATTCTTGTTATACTCACTGTGGAACCTAAGGGTCTAATCCTCAGCATTGTGTAAAAATGCTGTTTGATCATGTCTTCTCTGATCCTCCCCTTCTACTATCCCCAATACATCTGAGGATAGTATAGCGCTCTAACAAGCACTCTGCACATGCTCAGTTTGGTGTGTATGGCTAGAGAGGTTTTTTTTCTTCTTTGCGGGTGCAGGTGATCAGCACAGGGCCAATCAACACTATCCAGACAGAGGGTCAAGCAGCCTCATAGGACAGTAAGAGCAGAATGAAAACTCCTACAAAATGAATCAGTGCTCAGCTGGACACTGATAGAAGTCACAAGACTGCTTATACTGCTGATGAGAAAATGTATTTAGCAGTTTACATTTACTAAAAGAATTGCATTTCCATGTTCTGTGTACTGTGGGAGGCCAGATATAGTGAATGCAGGGTCCTGGGTTTAGTAACACTTTAGGGTCTGGTTCACACCAGATGCAGGCCAATGCACTTTTATTCTGCATCAGGAATGCATGCACAGTGTCTTCGATTTATTCCAATAGTCCTAGTCCACACCAATGCACCATTGCATTCAAAAGTAGAAAATGCTGCATTTTTTTTGAATGGGAAGCATCTGGAACACTGCAAAACACGCATGCAGAAACTCATCTGGAACACAGAAATTTTGTGGTGTGAACCAGCATTAAGGTAAACAACCTTCCATGATCAGCCCCCCCCTAAACAATTACATGAGTCCCATCTCGATTCAGGGCAACTCTCTCATCTCATAGATCTCAGAGACAGCAATGGGAGCCATGGGCTCCTGCTGCAGTCAATCAAATCCTGTGAGGAGGCAGCAGGAGTGGGGCTGAGCCACACTGTGCTTATCTATAGAAGCACACAGCTAGGCTGGGGATTGATCTTGCAGGAGTGCCCCCATAGCAGGTGGGTTGTTATGCAGGTACACAGAAGGGAGGAGGAGCTGACAATGCTGGTGGGGGACCCCAGAAGAGGAGAAAAGGGACCGATCTGTGCAATGCGACTGCATAGAACAGATTTATTATTTTAACCAAAAAAAAAAAGAACATTTACATTTCCTTATATGGCGGGTGGGAGGCGGTTAAAGTGGTTGTAAAGGCTGAAGGTTTTTTACCTTCATGCATTCTATGCATGAAGATAAAAAAAACCCGCAGTAAGAATCCTCCCCCTTCCTACCAGTACTTACCTGAGCCCAATCCAGTTCCAGCAATGTGCATGAGAGCAGTGGCTCTCCCCCCTCCTCATTGACAGCAGCAGGAGCCATTGAGGAGCGAAAGGGGGCGGAGCTGATCTACACTCTGTATGTCAAAAGACACACAGAGCGGGGCTCAGCAGCGAACACGCACAACTTATGGGGGCACTCAGCAGGGGGGAGGGACCCAAGAAGAGGATGATCGGGGCGGCTCTGTGCAAAATCACTGCACAGAGCAGGTAAGTATGACAGTTTGTTAGTTGTTTCGCATAAAAAAACAAAAAAAAAAAACTTAAATATCACTAATTTGCTGTTAAAAAAAACAAGAAAAAAAACGGAGATCGCAAGAGAGGAGTGTAATGCCGTACAGCACATGTGTGAGACAAGGTGCACAGAGGCAGTATGAATAGGCAACCTCAAGAAGGAAAGACCACATGACATAGTAAGTGTACTAGTTTATGTGCAATGCATTATATATTACTGCCATTTCTGTGTGAGGGTGGGGGGTCCTCTTTAAAGTGGACTGAAAGCTACGTCAACCTTACCTAGGCCAGCAATGAGGAAATGGAAGCGAATATGCGAAGGTACGTGTGAATCAGAGAAAAAACCCCATCCCACTGCCACCTCACGGCCCTTTAACGGGATCAAAATTTTGGGAGGCAGAGGCAGGCATTCCAGTCCTGTGACTGCTGTGATTGGCTGTCACAGCAGTCACATGTTTGAAAGCTCCCAATCGCAAGTATGCATTGAGAGCTTTTCTTTACATGTTCGTTGCTGTGCTGGGATGCACAGTGAGCGTGCTCTCAGCACACTTCATTGTTTACCAATGGACGCATACAGTTGTGGCCAAAATTATTCAACCCCCAATGCTGTAAAGGGGTTTAGGGACTATAGTGTACATTTGGAATTGTATTCAGAATCAAATCCTACAAGGACGTTGTAACTACCCAAATGCAACTAAAATGACATCAATTGTTTATGTAATACAGTAGTAAATGGTTCTTATGTGGTTTCTTCATTGCCACAATTATTCAACCCCTTAAAGACTACCACTCTGAAGAACAGAGGTTCATACAGGTGCTTTCCATCAGGTATTGAAAACACCTGTGGATGTCACCGAGCAGCAATCAAGCATAATAAGCACCAATTAGGCAGCTTTAAAATGACTGTGATACTCAGCTCCTTCTAGACATTTACTGGTGTGGTTACAAACATGGTGAAGGCAAGAGAATGGTCCAGGAAGACAAGAGAAGAGGTGATTTCTCTTCACAGGAAGGGCAATGGCTATAAGAAGATTGCAAAGATGTTAAACATACCAAGAGACACCTTAGGAAGCATCATTCGCAAATTCAAGGCAAAGGGCACTGTTGAAACGCTACCTGGTCGTGGCAGAAAGAAGATGCTGACTTCGACTGCTGTGCGCTACCTGAAGCGTAGAGTGGAGAGAAGTCCCCGTGTGACTGCTGAGGAACTGAGAAAAGATTTGTCAGATGTGGGTACAGAAGTTTCAGCCCAGACAATAAGACGCACACTGCGTAATGAAGGCCTCTGTGCCAGAACTCCCAGGCGTACCCCCTTGCTGTCTCCAAAGAATAAGAAGAGTCGACTGCAGTATGCCAAAAGCCATGTGGACAAACCACAAAAGTTGTGGGATAGTGTTCTGTGGACTGATGAAACAAAATTAGAACTGTTTGGGCCCATGGATCAACGCTATGTTTGGAGGAGGAAGAACAAGGCCTATGATGAAAAGAACACCTTGCCTACTGTGAAGCATGGTGGAGGGTCAATCATGCTTTGGGGCTGTTTTGCTTCTGCAGGTACAGGGAAGCTTCAGCGTGTGCAAGGTACCATGAATTCTCTTCAGTACCAGGAGATATTGGATGGAAACGTGATGCAGTCCGTCACACACCTGAGGCTTGGGAGACGTTGGACCTTTCAACAGGACAATGATCCCAAGCATACCTCCAAGTCCACTAGAGCATGGTTGCAGAGGAAAGGCTGGAACATTTTGGAGTGGCCATCGCAGTCACCAGACTTAAATCCGATTGAGAACCTCTGGTGGGACTTAAAGAAAGCAGTTGCAGTGCGCAAGCCTAAGAATGTGACTGAACTGGAGGCCTTTGCCCATGAAGAATGGGCGAAGATACCCGTAGATCGCTGCAAGACACTTGTGTCAAGCTATGCTTCACGTTTAAAAGCTGTTATAACTGTAAAAGGATGCTGTACTAAGTACTAAGATTGAATGTCACTTGGGGGTTGAATAAAACTGATAATGCTGTGAGCACAGAAAAGACATTTGTGGTTATTTCATTATAACTGTTATGTTATATTTGTCTGACCTACAAGTGCCTCTTTAATGTAAATGTAAGCAAGATGACTGAATGATCAAAAGCAATGTCAAACTGGCCAAAACACTCAATTTCAGTGGGGGTTGAATAATTTTGGCCACAACTGTATATGCATTAAAACCCACCCGCCGAGAGGCTGCATATATGCACCATGTCTGGGGGAAAAGGTTGAAACAGCGGGGACCCAAATGGCCAACAGGTAAAACAATATAATTAATGATCATTTTACAAAGCTGCACAGATTTTAAATATCTACTGGGGCCCCTTGACCGCATAGGATTTTTTTTTTTTTTTTTTTTTTTAAAAGGTGAACATAGGCTTTCAAGCCAATGTCTGGGAGAAAGGGAAAATCCTCCATTGCAGTGGGGCTGTCCCTGCTCTGCAAGGGTTAAAGTATAACTATTGGCAAAACTTTTTTTTTTCGTTTTGGACAGAGTAAAGAGTGATTGGAACGTCTTTCAGTTTTTGTTTTGCTGTTTGCTTCCCCATTAGGGAGATTCACTCTCTTGATTCGACCTATTTATTATTATCCCCAATAGCAAAAGCAAAAGAAAATCCCACATTTTGGGTTATCCCCAGACCAGGAACAGTGCGAATATCTTCCAATGGGGACATTCGCTCTGGTGACAGCCAGGAATACCCCCACTTTAGAGGCATTTTCTCTCACTTCCTGTTTCGGCTATGGGAAGTAAAGGGAAATCTCCAGAATGGGTCACAAGTGACAAAATATAAACCTTACAGGGCTTATAACCCTTCCTTACTCCATCCAAAATGAAAAAAAATAGTATTGCCCTTAGTTCTACTTTAAAGTGGTTGTAAAGTCTGAAGGTTTTTTTTACCTTAATGGATTAACATAAAAAAAACCTTTTACGTACAGCTCACCCTAAATACTTATCTGAGCCCAAGCCAGTGCTGCGCCCGAGAGAAGCGGCGCTGCTCTCTCCCTCCTAACTGGACTCAGTGAGAGCAGCAGAAGCCATTGGCTCCTGTTGCTGTCAATCAAATCCAGTGACAAGAGAGTGGGGGCAGGACTGAGCAGCACTACGTGTGTCAATGGACACACAGAGCGCAGCTCAGGATTGAAGATTTACGAGTGCCCCTTAGCAAGTGGCTTGCTATGGAGGCACTTGGAAGGCAGGAGGAGCCAGGAGCATGGTGGGGAATCGGGCCGATCTGTGCAAAACCACTGCACACAGCAGGTAAGTAGAACTTGTTTGTTTTTTTAATAAGGAGAATAAGGTTTTACATAGAATGCATGAAGGTAAAAAAAACCTGTGTTCTGCTCCCACACAGCCCCCCTAATGATCTAGCGATGTGTACGGGAACCTTGGCTGTCCCAGGTCTCTCTCTCGCCTCATTGGCTGAGACACAGCAGTGGGAAAGTGGCTATTGGGAGCACTGGTCAAGGGGAAGGAGCCAGGAGAGCCGGCGAGGGACCTGAGAAGAAGAGAATCGGGGCTGCTATGTGCAAAACCATTTCACAGAACGGATAAACATGACATGTTTATTTAAAAAAAAAAACAAAGCTTTAATATCACTTTAAATGCTCATTTAGGTGTGGGGGCACAAAAAAAAAAACAAAAAGCAGTTTTGCCTATCTGATCCTCCACTTGCCCATCAGCTGGTGCTCCTCTGTACTCCCCTACACTCCAGCAGTGGACAGTCTTTTGGCATCCAATGTAGGGCTACGGACTCTGCATTGGACTTGATGTCAGGAAACCTGTGACTGCCGATGCATGGAAGAGGCTGTGGGGACCGGTTGTACAGCCTGGAGGAAGCTGAGGATCACGCATCCAATGTAGGGCTATGGACTCTGCATTGGACTTGATGATGTCAGGGGACCTGTGACCACCGATACATGGAAGAGGCTGTGGGGACTGGTTGGACAGCCTGGAGGAAGCTGAGGATCACGCAAGTAAAGCTGCTTCTTAGGGGCTCCCCAGACCTAAACAAACATTTAACCCTTGCAGGGCAGGGGCATCCCTACTGTGACTGAGCATGCTTCCTTTCCCCGGAGTTCAGCTTTAATGTCTTAATGAATGGTAATGAATAACATATCTATCTCCCTACACATCATCCACTGACTACAAGGTGCTACATTCCCCCCCATCGTGTCATTTCCACTATGCAAACTTTATGTATCATAACAAAGCTCACAATGATAAACACACAATAATAATACACCAGCTGGTTACATATGGCAGTAATAGAATGCCAGGCGAGGAGGTCTGACACACCAGACATGTTATTGCTCAGAAATGTCAGTTTCCTCTCCAATACACGTTCACTGTGAGCACACTGAGTTCATATGTACACCGAGTGACCAGGTGACTCCAGTAATAATACAATGAGCCTGCACAGGCTGAGGCTTACCCACTGCAAAGCGTGCATGCCTGCTGACAGAGCTGTGCAAAGCACTGCAAGACCTCCTTAACAGAGCTGCCATGCTTCCTCCCTGCTGACCTCCACTTCTAGGATCCTTGTTTAGACGCCCTCCGTGACGTACAGGTGCCAGGCGACTGACAGCCCACCTAACCAATAACTGGCAAGATTGATGTAGCACGGCCAATGAACGGATAGCATATCATCACGCCCCCCACACGCCTCTGGCTGCAGAATGACTGAGGATCTTCCCAGCTGCTTGCTGCGCTCTATTGGCTGAGACTGGAAGAAGATGTTCCGTGATTGGCCAGGACGCTGCGTTGGTTTTATATATTGTCTACATTGATTATAGTAAAAAAAGGGACAGTGAAAGAGAAATACTGTCGTTGCTGCAGAGCTGGTTGGTATCCTGCCATTCATACATCTCCATATGATTCTATGTTTTGATAAGGCTTGCTGGGTTTGATGTTGTACTGCAGCTGGAGACAAATCCTTTTAGGGCCCATTCACGCCAGAACTGCGCTTCAACTGTGCAGTTTTTTGAGCGTTTGGATGCTATTGATGTGCGTTTGCATGAAGCTGACATGCATGTTTCTATTTGCGTTTGTCTTGTGCGGTCACTTTCTTCTTTTTTTTTTACTTGGTTTTCTGCAGTGTGTTTGCATGCTTTTTTGTGTATTCACATGCATTTGTGCACATTTGCAGTGAAAAAAAAATGCAGCTTGAGCAACGTTTTTTTTTTTTTCTTTACTGCCTTGCACTTGCCCAGCCAGGTGTAGCATTGGCAACTATCATCATGGATAAAGTATTCATCTTGGATTAAGTATTGAGCGTTGCACTTCAGCGAAAACACAAAGCGAGAAGAAGACAACTCCAAATATTAAACAGACTGCAGGTGACCTTTTCCTCATCCAGCTCTTTCAGCTCTTACCCAGTCTGCTTCTTCATCTCACCACTCTGTAACAGGCACTCCCTACTCCCCCTTCTCACAGTTGTATCTTCTCTCTCCTTCACTCCTCTTCTCCACCCCACAGCTTATGTACAGTGGGGATCGAAAGTTTGGGCACCCCAGCTAAAAATTTGTATTAATGTGCATAAAGAAGCCAAGGAAAATATGTCAACAAAAGTTAGATTTTATTTCCATCATTTACACTTTCAAAATAAAAGAAAACAAAAAAATGGCATCTGCAAAAGTTTGGGCACCCTGCAGAATTTATAGCATGCACTGGCCCCTTTGCAAAGCTGAGACCTGCCAGTGTCATGGATTGTTCTCAATCATCGTCTGGGAAGATAAGGTGATGTCAATCTCAAAGGTTTTAAATGCCCAGACTCATCTGACCTTGCCCCAACAATCAGCACCATAGGTTCTTCTAAGCAGTTGTCTAGAAAACTGAAACTGAAAATAGTTGACGCTCACAAAGCTGGAGAAGGCTTTAAGAAGATAGCAAAGCGTTTTCAGATGTCAATATCCTCTGTTCGGAATGTAATTAAGAAATGGCAGCCATCAGGAACAGTGGAAGTTAAAGCAAGATCTGGAAGACCAAGAAAAATATCAGACAGAACAGCTCGCAGGATTGTGAGAAAAACAATTCAAAACCCACGTTTGACTGCACAATCCCTCCAGAAAGATCTGGCAGACACTGGAGTTGTGGTACACTATTCCACTATAAAGAGATACTTGTACAAATATGGTCTTCATGGAAGAGTCATCAGAAGAAAACCGCTTCTACGTCCTCACCACAAAAATCATCGTTTGAACTTTGCAAATGAACATATAGACAAGCCTGATGCATTTTGGAAACAGGTTCTGTGGACCGATGAGGTTAAAATTTAACTTTTTGGCCGGAATGAGCAAAGGTACGTTTGGAGAAGAAGGGGCACAGAATTTAATGAAAAGAACCTTTGTCCAACTGTTAAGCATGGGGTTGGATCAATCATGCTTTGGGGTTGTGTTGCAGCCAGTGGCACAGGGAACATCTCACGAGTAGAAGGAAAAATGGCTTCAATAAAATTTCAGCAAATTTTGGATGGTAACTTGATGCCATCTGTGAAAAAGCTGAAGTTAAAGAGAGGATGGCTTCTACAAATGGATAATGATCCTAAACACACCTCAAAATCCATGGGGGATTACATCAAGAGGCGTAAACTGAAGGTTTTGCCATGGCCTTCACAATCTCCTGACCTCAACATAATTGAAAATCTATGGATAGACCTTAAAAGAGTAGTGCGTGACAGACAGCCCAGAAATCTCAAAGAACTGGAAGACATTTGTAAGGAAGAATTGGCAAAGATACCTCAAACAAGAATTGAAAGACTCTTGGCTGGCTACAAAAAGCGTTTACAATCTGTGATACTTGCCAAAGGGGGCAGTACGAGATATTAACTCTGCAGGGTGCCCAAACTTTTGCAGACGCCATTTTTTTGTTTTCTGTTATTTTGAAAGTGTAAATGATGGAAATAAAATCTAACTTTTGTTGACATATTATAAGAATGTCTAATCTGTAATTTGATGCCTTTTGGAGATTTTCCATCTTTCCTTGGCTTCTTTATGCACATTAATACAAATTTTTAGCTGGGGTGCCCAAACTTTCGATCCCCACTGTATATATCACCCTCACTCCTGTCTTCACCTTATTACTGTACTCAACTCCTGCCAATTCTGAACCCACACACTAATAAAACCTCCAGGACACTGGGACCTGTCCCTCCATATGTCATACTCCATTATTACCTCTCTCACCATTCTGCTTCTAGCATCTGGAGACATTTCCCCAAATCCTGGGCCGCCATATTTTTCCTTTGACTCCCCCCCTATCCTTTAACAGCAGCCACAATCAACACAATCTGGTTACTATTCCTCTTCTTCCTAGACCCAGCCTCCGCTTTTCCTGTGCCCTTTGGAATGCCCGCTCTGTCTGTAACAAACTCACCTCTGTCCATGACCTTTTTATCACATAACCTGCTTGCAATTATGGAAACCTGGTTTCACAAATCTGACTTTCCCTCTCCTGTGGCACTCTCCCACGGTGGTCTCCTCTAGACCCACTCTCCCAGGCCTAGTGGACAGAAAGGTGGAGTTGGCATCCTCCTATCCCCTCAAAGCACTTTTCAGGTCCTTCTTTCTCTTCCCTCCGTCCCTCTCATTTAAAGTTCACTGTATTTGTCTATTCTCTCCAGTCTTTAAGAATTGCAGTGATGTATCATCCTCCTGGAACGACATCAAGCTTCCTTGATGACTTCTCTGCCCGGCTGCCTTACTTTCATTCTCGGTGACTTCAACATCCCTGTTAATCTTAACACTCCTGCTACCTCTAAACTTCTGAGCCTAACCACTTCTTTTGACCTAAAACAATGGACACATGCTTCTACTCACTCTAATGGTAACTGCCTTGACCTTGTATTCTCCTACCTATGTACTCCTTGCAACCTCACCAGCTTTCCTTTTCCTCTCTTTGATCACTTCCTTATTAGCTTCACTCTCTCCTTGGCTTCCTGCTCCTTGTCTTCCAACTACCAAACAGTTACCCATAGAAACCTTTGCTACCTTAACCCTTCTCTTCTTTTTCCTGCAACAGATTGTCTCTATGGCAAATTCTCAGCCCTGTCCTGCCCCAACCTGGCCACTTCTGCCTAAAAAAAAGTTCACTGTCATCCACCCTGGACATATTGGTCCCCCCTCACTACACACAGAATTAGGCCCCAAGCGCTACAGCCCTGGCAAACAAACAATGCAAGATGCCTCAAAAAACGTAGCAGTGCTCTTGAGCATTTATGGCATAAGACTAATACCCAGCAAGACTTTGATCAATATAAATCTGCCCTTCAAAAACACAATTCCTGTGTCCACGCTGACAAACAGACCTATCACTCCCATTAACACCCTCTCACGCAATCTCTGTCAACTCTTTTCTACCTTTAACTCTCTACTTTGTCCTTCATTACCTCCACCCACTAACTCACTCAATGTCTAGGAGATCGCTAATCACTTCAAATATAAGATTGATACAGTTAGTGACGAGATCTCTACTGCACAGTTATCCCCCGCACCCTACACTCCTTGTCCACCTGCACAATCAATTCTTCCCTTGTTAACCCAGCTACTATAGAGGAAGTTAGTAAACTTTTTACCAAAGCCCACCTAACCCCCTGTCCCTTGGACCCTCTTCCCTTGCAAATACTACGGTCACCCTCTGGCTCTATCCTTCACTCTTTAACTCATGTCTTCAATCTCTCCCTTTCTACTGGCATCTTCCCTAAGTCTCTAAAACATGCACTAGTTGCCCCCATACTTAAAAAGGCCTCACTGGACCCCACCAATCTTAGCAACCTAAGACAAATCTCCTTAATCACTTTTGCCTTAACGCTCCTTGAATGTCTAGTTTACAACCGGTTGAGCTGCCACCTCATTGAGAATAACTTTCTCGATCCCCTTCCGTCTGGATTTTGCCCCGATATTACACATAAACCGCTCTCCTAAAACTCCCAAATGACTTACTAACAGCTAAAACCAATGGTCACTATTCCATACCTTTACTCTTGGACCTCTCCGCTGCCTTTGACACAGTTGATCACCCCCTCCTCCTCAAAAAATTATATTTACTTGGCCTCCGTGACTGTTCTCTCCGTTGGTTAAAATCTTAACTATCTCACCGCACCTTCAGTGTCAAATACAACTCTACTTACTCCTTTCCTACTCCTCTTACAGTCGGGGTCCCCCAAGTTTCTGTCCTTGGACCTCTCCTATTGTGGATCTACACTTCTTCATTGGGTCAGCTGATAGCTTCCTATGGTTTCCAATACCATTTCTATGCTGATGATATGCAAATCTCTCTACTCAGCTCACCCCATCAGTTTCCTCACGTATCACCAATTTACTGACAGTCATATCAGACTGGATGTCACACCACTTCCTAAAACTCAATCTATCCAAAACTGAGCTCCCCCCCCTACTTCCCCTGATTTCTCAGTCAAGATCAATAGCACAACTATCAACCCATCCCCGCATGCCAGGCTAGTAGGGGTAACCCTGGATTCTGAACTATCCTTTCAGACCCACATTCAATCCCTGTCCAAATCATGCCGCCTCAACCTCTACAACATCTCCAGAATATGCCCCTTTTTAACCAATGATACCACATGCTTCTAATTCACTCCCTGGTTGTCTCTCGCCTTGACTACTGCAACTCCCTCCTCGTTGGCTTACCTCTACATAGGCTATCCTCCCTCCAGTCCATCATGAATGCTGCTTACAGGCTCATCCACCTTAGCATCTGTTCAGTGTCTGCTACCCCTCTCTGTCAATCCCTCCACTGGCTTCCACTTGCCCAACGAATAACATTCAAAATACTAACAGCATCTTACAAAGCCATCCACAACTCTGCCCTCAGCTACATCACCAACCTGGTCTCAAAATATCAACCAAACCGCTCTCTTTGATCCTCCCAAGGCCTTCTGCTCTCTAGTTCCCATGTAACCTCCTCCCGAGCCTCTCCCATTATATGGAACTCCCTACCCCAATCTGTCAGACTATCTCCTAATCTATCCACCTTTAGACGATGCCTGAAAACCCTTCTCTTTAAAGAAGCCTATCTTGCTTCTAACTAGTAAACTGCTTTTTATTTCCTCCATCAGCTCATCCCCCCCCCCCACAGTTATTACCTTTTGTATCACTCAATCCTTCCTCTTAGATTGTAAGCTCTAACAAGCAGGGCCCTCTGTTTCCTCTTGTACCAAATTGTATTGTAACTATATTGTCTACCTTCATGTTGTAAAGCGCTGCGCAAACTGTTGGCTCTATTTAAATCCTGTATTATAATAATAATAATAGTGTGAACTATACTCTTAGGATAGCCTGGATTGTGGACTGTCTATGCAGTTGGCATGCAGTCAAAAATGCATCCAACTGCACCTAGTGTGAAAAGGCTATTAGATGTCAAATAGAGGTTCTGGATTATCAAGCTGCAATAACGCTAAAGATCACCACACGTTACAATCTGATTGTACAATCCACTTTAGCTCTATCAACAACTATGTAGTACAAGAGCTGGCCTGATTGGATACAAATTGGATAAATTAGGTTGGTCTTCATATTACATAGTGTAGCCCTCTGTCAGGGCTCCAGGTATGACCAGAGGTGTGTGGACCGACACAGGGAAATACAGACTTCAGGTATAGCGTGTAACACAATATAATTTATTAAAGGCAACACAAACATAAACGCAGTGCAAACAACCGAACTCAACACTTACATAAATATGTACAACCAGGTGCAATAAACCTTAAACTAATAGGTACCAGTGCAGTCAGGGCTGGAGAGGTGGAGCGGTCAGGCAGGCCGAGCCCACAGCACGGATTTCCGCAGGGCGCGGGGTCTAAGTCCCAGCCTGCTATTCACCAGGGCCCCTGATGGTGGGGATGGACTTGGTGCAGACTGGAACCAGGTTGCGACCCCTGAGTGCGTCCGGCTGTGGTAGAGAGTACTGGCAGGGGAGTGCAGGAACGGAGTCTGATGGGAAGAGGCAGGCAGACTTACTAAAGGTGATCCGTGCGGGTTGGATGGATCATCGGGTGAAGTAAGCGTAGTCAGACAGGCCGGGTCGGTATCGTGCGGGCAGCGTGGTACAGGAGGAGCAAGCAGAGAATGGTCAGGGTCACAAGCCAGGTTCAGCAGGTAGCGGGCAGCGCGGTACTGAGGATCAGGCAGAAGGATGGTCAGGCAAGCCAGGGGTTCAGCAGGAGACGGTCAGCAGAGGTCAGGATCAAAGCAGGGTCAGCAACGAGGCAGGAACACAGGATACCAGGTACATGAGCTCATGGGAAACATACACCAAGGCCCTGATCACAGGCCTGGTCATTCCTTAAATACACTTCCTGCAATCAGCTTCAGGTGTTGGCTGACTGTGAGCTTCTGGCTGCTGAGAGCACCCGCTGGTCAGCCCTGGTACTGCAGCCCACACGGCAGGTGAGTCCCACCACCAGTGCTGAGTCCATTCCTGACACCCTCTTTTGGGGGGTGATGAGAAATGGCACTCCCCAAACAGGATATTACGGTAAACCTGTAGGTAAATAAGAGAACCAGAACCTTCACTAAGTGGAAGAGTGGGTTTGCTACTTATTTATACCTCAAGATGAGTGTTGCAACACAGTTTAGCTGCAGGGGCCCCTGAGGTTGATGCAGCATCTATCTTTATGTCAGAGACCCGAAGAGAAGATCGGTGGTGATGGGGAGATCCTCCAACTGTTGTCCAACCAGGCTGGAACAGAGCCTCTCATTGGCAGCAACTGTGCTGTAGCATTGAAATAGTGGCACTGGAACTCAGAGTCAGTCTATCATTTTTGGAGTTCCTCCTCAACAGTATTACAGTTAGAAAAACAAAACTCCAGTACATTTACTATGCCCAAACATTTACCTGATATCCTTGTCACTGTTGCCAAATGCAGGATCAATCAGCACCACTCCCAGAACTTCCTGGATCCTCAGCAGACACTGAGGGCAGTAGGCTTGCTGCTAGTGCAGGAGAGCAGAACAATCTTCTGTGAAAAACTAACAGCTAGTGAGAGATCAGCAGGATGCTGATGAGACTCTGCAGCTGTACAGAGTGCTACAAAGTGCTAATACACATGAATGTCATGTGAGCATGATTTTATTTATCAGCAAATAAAGTTTTATCTGTAACTGAATGAGATAGACATTTATAAGTTGTTATACTTTTGGTGGAGGAAGACTAAATGGTTGCAAATCTCTGAAATGAATATGAACAGATCATGGCCCTCTATAGTGTGTGCTTGTCTCAATCCAATGCACTGAGTGTGATTTCTGTCTCCTCTATCTTCCCTCTGCATTTCTGCCAGGTTACCCCAACATCACAGAATCTTAGAGATGGCCTTTGATTAACCACTTCCCTTCTGTCCATTGCCTATAAACCGTGGACAAGAAGCAGTGCCAATGTGGGCTAGCGTACCTGTACATCAGCTTGCATCAGTGGCTCACAGAGCGCTCACCCAGGAGTCTGGCAATCCGTGTGTTACCCAGACGTAGCGGATCACATTACCGCTGTGTTCAGGCGATCATATGGTGTTCTACCATGTGATTGCTGTTTCCAATCACAGAAATCGCATAATAAACAATGAAAAGTGAAAGTAAAGATTGGTTCTTTCTGCTCTTACTTTGAGAGCAGAGAGAACTGATGCAGCAACCTATGAGTGTACAGCAGCCTGTCAGGCTGTATGTACATTCACAGACTGCAGTGCCAGCCTGCCCCAGTGTCCCTAATCACTGCCCTAGTGAAATATAAATACAAAATGCAGCCAGCCCGTCACTTGTCCCAGTGCTCACAATAACACGGCCATACACCATGCCAACGTCCTGATCACCACCATACCAGTGTCCTGATCACAGATATACCCCATACTAGCACCACAATCACCGCCATATGCCATACCAGTGTCCTGATCACCGCCGTATGCCATACCACCATCCTGATCACTGCCATATATCATATCAGCACCCTTATCTCCGCCATACAGCATACCAGACCCCTGATCACTGCCATACTTTATACTAGTGTTTTGATCACACCATATGCCCTACCAGCTTTCTGATCACCGCCATACCCCATACTAGCATCCTGGTCGCTGCCATACCTCATACCAACCTCCTGATCAGTGCCATACCCCATACCAGCGTCCAGCATTTTAGGGTCTCCGCTGATCAATTTCCAGATATGCTGTATATCCCATAGTTTGTAGACTATAACTTTCACAGACTAAATAATATACACTGATTTGGGTTATTTTTATCCAAAAAAACGTAGCAGAATACATTTTGGCCTATATTTATGAAGAAAGATTATTTATTTGCAAAATTTTTAATTTTTGCCCACTAACAAAGAAATTATCAGTCTAAAAATTGAATGGTAGATGTATTGTAACACTGAGAGACAGAATAGCAACAAAAAATTCCAAAGAAATGCATGTCTAACAAATTATGCACTAATTTACATGTTCATAAGGGAAATAAGTATTTAATCCCCTTCACAAAAAATGACTTAGCACTTGGTGGCAAATACCTTGTTGGCAATCACAGAGATCAGACATTTCCTGTAGTTGGCCAGCAGGTTTGCACACATCTCAGGAGGGATTTTGGCCCACTCCTCTTGGCAGATCCTCTCCAAGTCATTAAAGTTTGGTGGCTGACATTTGGCAACTCGAACTTTCAGCTCCCTCCACAGATTTTAAATCGGATTTAAGGTCTGGAGACTGGCTAGGCCACTCCAGGACCTTAATGTGCTTCTTCTTGAGCCACTCCTTTGTTGCCTTGGCCATGTGTTTTTTGGTCATTGTCATGCTGGAACACCCATCCACAACCCATTTTCAATGCCCTGGTTGAGGGAACAAGGTTCTCACCCAAGATTTGACAGTACATTGCCCTGTCCATCGACCCTTTGATGCAGTGCAGTTGTCCTGTCCTCTTAGCAGAAAAACACCCCCAAAGCAGAATGCTACCACCATGTTCTTGGGGTCATAGGCAGCATTCCTCCTCCTCCTAACACGGCGGGTTGAGTTGATGCCACAGAGCTCGATTTTGGTCTCATCTGACCATAACTCTTTCAACCAGTCCTCCTCTGCATCATTCAGATGTTCACTGGCAAACTTCAGACGGGCCTGGACATGTGCTTTCTTGAACAGAGGGACCTTGCAGGCACTGCAGTATTTCAATCCTTGTTGGCGTAGTGTGTTACCAATTGTTTTCTTGGTGAATGTGGTCCCAGCTGCCTGGAGATCATTGACAAGATCCTCACGTTTAGTTCTTGGGATGATTCCTCACTGTTTTCATGATCATTGACACTCCACGAGGTGAGATCTTACATGGTGCACCAGACCTAGGGAGACTGACAGTTGTTTTGTGTTTCTTCCATATGCAAATGATTGCACCGACTATTGTCACCTTCTCACCAAGCTGCTTGGCGATAGTTTGGTAGCCCAGTCCAACCTCATGTAGGTCTACAATCTTGTCCCTGACATCCTTGGACAGCTCTTTGGTCTTTGCCATGGTAGAGAGTTTGAAATCTGATTGTTTGATTGCTCCTGTGGACAGGTGTTTTTTATACAGGTAACAAAATGAGATTACCAGCACTCCCTTTAAGAGACTGCTTCTAATCTCATCTTGTTACTTGTATGAAAGACACCTGGTAGCCAGAAATCCTGCTGAATGATAGGGGATCAAATACTTATTTTCCTCATGAACATGCAAATCAGTGCATAATTTGATAGACATGCAATTCTTTTGAATTTGTTGTTGCTATTCTGTCTCTCAGTGTTACAATACACCTACCATTCGATTTTTAGACTGATCATTTCTTTGTGAGTGGCCAAACATTCAAAATCAGCAGGGGATCAAATACTTATTTCCGTCCCTGTAGCATAAAATTAAAACCCAGTGGTGATCAAATATCACCAAAAGAAAGCTCTATCTGTCTCAAAACATTATAAAAAATTTCATATGGGTACAATATTGCATGACTGTGTAATTGTCACTCAAAGTGTGAGAGCGCTGAAAGTTGAAAATTGGCCTGGACTGGAAGGGGGTGAAAGTGTGCAGACTTGAAGTAATTAATAGTTTAATATGGCATGTTTCTCTATAAGAATGTGTAGAAAAGCTTTGTCCATACTTCTCTTATAGGCAAAGGAGAGAATGGTCAACCCCTGCAGTGGGATGACGGTTTACCTCCTCCCAATTAAGTTGACAAGTGGTGCACATTTTATTCTGCAAGTTCAGTAGAGCATGTGGTTCTAGATGTTAGCTTGCCTCACTGTGTGGTATGTGTCCAGCTTTAGTCTTACCTGTAGTGATAAAGCATAGTTTTTAAGTGGGTCATTCTGATATAGTGAATGTGATTTGAACGCCATTTTGCAATGTTAAATATTAATGAACACCATCTTTACAACATTTTTTCACTGCTGGGATGCAACATTTACCTTCTGGATTTTTCACTGGATTAAAATGATGGGGCTGTTTGATGGACATTTGTGATGTTTATAAAGGACTTTATGCAACTGGACTTTGTGTTTTTGGAAATATACACTCATTTTTATATTACCTGCATTTTTATTTTAATTCTATATTTAAAGTTTTGAGGAAAATACAAAATATAGTATAAGGATAGCAACAGAAACAAGTCAACATGACCTCGGGGAACCCACATTGCCAATACTACAAAAAGAAAAGCAAACACCAAGTCTACCCTGTAGCAAAGCTGTAGAGTTCAGGGAAATGTATCAGAGTGTATGAAACCATTGGCAGAGGGATCCCAATTGCCAAAATAACAGGGCCCCTTTTCCACTTACAGGGTTAGCCTTCCACTTATACAGTATGTAGAGCAATAATTCTGGGCCTCTGGTGTAGGGAGAGGAAGAAAACAAAAAAAGGGGAGAAAAGGAGGGAGGGGAAAACAAAGGGGTGGGAAAAGTGCAAGCAGGGGCCCGACCCTAACAGTCCCATACAACAGCCCTTGCAGGCAGAAATGGCTTCACAGTTCCATGTAGGCACCAAGAGCAGGGGCCATAAGCTGGCCAGGTTCAGGTGGTGATGTAGGCAATATAACTCGTGGAGAAGGTATAGTCAGTCCAGTAGAACCATGTTTTGCGAAACTTCTCCTCTCTGTGATTTGCAGAGGCAAGGAAATCTTCCATTCCATAAATTTCCTCAATTATATGTAACCAGATACTTAGCAGGGGAGCAAAGGGTTGCTTCCAGGAAAACAGGATGCTGGTCTTGGCAGCGTTAAATAACTGGTGGTGAAAAAATAAAAGTCAACAGCTACAAAAACTATAGCTGTTGACTTTTAAAAAACAGCCACTCACCTGTCCTAGGTGTCCTTACCGCAGCCGGGTTCACCAGCCATCCTGTGTCTCCGGCGCCATCATCTTAAGCGTGGGCACCCAGCTGTGACAGTTTGCAGCTTCACAGCCGAGTGCCCACTGTGCATGCACGAGTAGCGCCGCACATTGTAAATGGTCCGCAGTCCTCTGGGACCTGTCGTGTCCCAGAAGCAGAAGACTGTGGGTGGGGGGGGAACAACACCCCCCTGCTTCTCAGCTTCTCAAAGGTTCCAATCCCCGAGGAGCGGGGGACGAGGCCTCAAAGCAGAACTCCCCATTTTGGGTGGAGCTTCGCTTTAAGTGAAGTAGATAGGCTGCTGGATTGTCCCCCAATTGAACATCGGTGAGTTTGAATATGAGGTCACAAACTTTTTCCCAGAAGGGTTTAAGGACCGGCCAACTCCAGAACATACAGAGATATGTATCCTCATGCTGGGAGCAGTGCCAGCATATGGAGGGTGAGCTCGGAAACATTTTGTATAGAATCGAAGGCACCCTGTACCAGTGTGTTAAGATTTTGAAGCCTGGTTCTTGGATAGAGCTGCAAAGAGATGTGGTGTGAGCAGAAAGCAGCATGTGTGTTTTCTGTTTTTTTAGAAAAGCTGATGCCCAAGTCAGACTCCCATTTTGCATTGTCCGGTGGGCGAGAAAGTAGTTTATAGAATAAGGACAGGCCATATCGAATCAAAGAGGATGAGGTGCATTGCTTTTCAAACCTAGTTAAAGGAGGAAGTGAACGTGTTTGTGTTCCGCAGCTGTGCAAAAATGTCTTAGTTGGAACACTTTCCAAAATGGCAGAGGCGGTTCTGTCATTAGTTGGAGTCCCAACAAAGTTTTACAGCCCATAGATGTAAGGAATGCCGCAAGGCAAAACTTGATCTGCTGAAGCAGGGGTCAGAATTGGTACTATGTAATCCCTGGAAGGAATTGAATTGAGGGTGGCCTATGACCAGAGACATACACAACAGCAAATGTCCCAGGATGACATCTTCTCATTTGGCTACTAGGAGTCTGGCTGTATATGCGACTAAAGGGTGTGATTTAATGCAGGAGGGAATGTCTGCCTTGAGCCAATGGATTCCACTGAGCAGAATGTCTATGGACACCTGTTCCAATTGGATCCAGCTTTTGGCATCTTGGCTGGTACACCAGTCCAAAACACTTGCGATATGCCCTGCCCTGTGATGTTTTAGAGGGTCTGGGAAACCTAAGCCATTGCAGAGTTTAGGACAGGACAGTAACATGTGAGATAATCTATGAGATTTGTGGACCCATAGAAAAGTAGAGAAGACCTCTCTCGAACGCTTGAGGAACGAAGTAGGGATGCTGATTGGGAGGGTCTGCAATAGGTATAGCACCCTCAGGAGAATGTCCATCCTTAGGACACTGTTCCTCCTGAACCATGAAAAGCATTTGGTGGACCACTCTGAGGTCCCATCGTAACATAGTCAGAAGCAAAGTGGAAAGTTGGCAAGAAAGATCCCCAAACTTGAGGTAATTAGGTGGATCTCTAGATATTGGATATAATGCCAGACCCATTTAAATGTGAAATGAGGCATCAGGGCATCCATAGTTGCCTGTGGTACATTAATATTCAGGGCTTCTGATTTGCCAAAATGTATCTTGAAATTAGTGTGCTGTATCAGCAAAATTTTCCAAGAAGGTTAGGAAGAGAAGTGAGAGGTTGAGTGATGAAAAACAGCAGGTCATCTACGTATCCTGCAACTTTATGAGCTCCTCTAGGCGTGAGTAAGCCTGATATATTTGGGTTTGCTCTGACCTGACACAGAAAGGGTTCCAGGGTGAGAATAAAAAAAAGAGGGGAAAGAGGGCACCCTTACCTAGTTCCGTTGCCCAACAACAATTCATCGGAAAGGAGATAATTGATTTTGACTCTGCACATGTGGGTGCTACATCCCAGGTACTGAAATACCACTTTCAAAAAAGACCAGTCCACCCACTCAAATGCTTTTTCAGCATCTGTAGACAGTAAAAGCACAGGGGTGTTAGTTGCATGTACCAAATGAATGACATTTAAGCCTCTGGTGGTGTTGTCCTTTGCTTTCCTGTTTGACACAAAGCCCACCTGGTCTGGGTGATCTAATGCTGAATATAAGGTTGAAACCTACTGGCCAGAATCTTGGTGAACAGCTACAAGTCCACCCTGAGCACCTTGCCTGCCTTTTTTTGCACTTTTACACTGTGTAGTAGTATATTATTTAGGTTATTTATAGCGCAGTGCACTTTTACATATATTGTTCTTTCCATAGGAAACACATGGTGAAAAATCCTGTTCTACCCCCTCTTCCTTGTCCTTGAGTTCAGATGAAAGTAGACTACCTCCACCAGTACACCAATAGAAAAAGTAATACATAAATAAATACCAGGCTTAGTACCTAATAGAAATAGCGCTTACACCAAAGAAAAAAATATAAATATAAATGAAAAGTCCAATAACAGTATTTGTGTATAAAAGAAATAGTATAACATCTATTCTGTAACACCATGTGTTCCAATGGCAAAACAACTTGTGCTCCAACCCACCGTGTCCTCAGGCAACACTTCACACTCACCAGATAAAGTTGACTTCTTGTTCTCACAAGCAAGTCAAATAGCATTTAGGAGAATGTCATCGAAGTAAGGAATGAAGCAAGCTTCCTTGAAGATGCAACTGAAGATTCTCAAACCTGATGGGAAGCTAAATGGTACGGCCAGTTTAGGTCACTTAAAATGTTTCTCTTCATCTTTCTTAATAGGGAATCTCATTTTCCAGAATCTAATGTTTATGGGTTTTTTTCTTTCCATTTTTTCAGAATAAAGTTTTTGAGAGATTGATAAAATAGAAGGACTTTACCCTGCTGTTGTATACCTCTGTACATTCTATCTTGTATGGAAAGTACTGGAAGGGGTCTGGAATTTGTTCCATTGCAAAAATGGCTTATACAAATCTTCAATCTCATTTTATGTAACCAAGTATCTAGAGGATCGATTTTCTTCCCCGGTCTCATTACTAGGATCTAAAGCTTTCCTTTCTTCGACAGAATAGTCTGAAGAGGATTTTGTATTTGCTTCTTTGCTACTTGGGTGAGGAGGTGACATCGGGACTAAAGGGCCTTTCTTAGAAGTTGAAGGTAAATTTTCTGTAAGCACTGCTCTATAAGACCGAAAAGTAAATGCCATTTTCATTCCTATAGCATGTACAAATTATTTATTTAATGTGGAAAGTTACACCTATTCCTCTTCCTGTAGAAAAAATCTCTTGTTGCTGTAATGGAAAATAATTGCAGAAATTATAGTTTTATTCTTGGGTTTAACATGTAAGTCGGTTTGTTTCTCATCTAAGGAAACTGGAAAACTTGAATCCTCTGAGGGGGGGATTATTCTTGCTATCGGAGTCTTGGGTCTGATTGTAGCCTCCCTTCCTCCTTTGAGGCAATCCCATTTGCCCAGTTTTGCTTCATAGCTCTACAATACAACATTCTGTCATTGTGGAACAAGTCAATCAAGTCCCTGAACAGACTGTTTTTTCCTTTGGCTCCGAGGACCAGGCTGTCCCTGACCTGGCGGTAGAGGCGGCTCTCTAATTAGGCAAATTGGGAAGTCGCCTAACACCTTGCACTCACAGAGGTTCTAGTGGCCGCTTAATTTGCCTTACGCAGCCGTTGGAAAGTGGAAGTGATGTGGCAGCTCCAAAGCTGCCAATCACTTTCACGTAGTCTGTAGCGTGGTGCCTCCCCCCTTCCATACGGCAGCTCCTCTTCTCTTGTGGTTCCCGGAATCTCCGCTCTTACTTACTGAACACTACCACCAGCTGGGGGGCAGAGCAATGTGAGACCGAGGCAAATCCATGACTCAATCTGACATGCAAAGAGTGAAACCGGAAGTGATGTTACTTTTGGTTTCAGATGGATGCACCCTTTCCTGGCCTGTACAGCCAGGGGACACATCTAACCAAGCCGATCTGTGCTTTATTAGATGGTGTGAAGTACAGGGGATACATTGGGGTCTAGTAAGGTCCCTAATGTCTCCATAAAGAGTACCTGTCACCTGCTGCTATCACAGAGGGGCTTATTAACCCCTTGTGATAGCAATCAAGTAAAAATAAAAAAGCAAGTAAAAAGTTTTAAAAATTAAAATGATAATAAAACATTGAAATAAAAATTTTAAAATTGCTGTAACCCCCGTTGCCCCGCACACCTGCGCAAATGGAAGCCCAGGGTGTGTGTAAACCGCTGACGCACCACATGTGTGACATACTGCTGCAAACGTCAGAGTGAGAACAATAATTCTATAATGTTTGGTATCTATTTACTCAATGCAACCTCATCTTTTATATTGTAACCAAAAATGGGTACTATATTGTGTGTTTTTGCATTAAAATTCATTTTATTATATTTTTTCCTGAAAATTTGTATTTAATAAACAGTTATTGAAATATCATGTGACATAACAATGTGAACATATCAGCTTTTTATTCTACAGGGCCTCTGCTTTCAGAAAATATATAATGTTCTGGGGGTTTAAGTAATTTTATTGCCACAAATTGAGATTTATACATGTATGTGAAAAATTAAGAAAACAAATGCTCTGGAGCCAAACTGGTTAATGCTGCTGTGCTAAGGCAGTGTTAAGAGCCCTGTCTCATTTAAGTGTGCCTCACAGTGGCCGAACAGCTGATTTGCAGCATGACTTTATTTTGGAGGTGACAGGCCGCCATGAACCTCTTGCGTAACCTAAGACTTCTGGTGCTTCGTCCGCCAGCCAGTGAGGAGTGATGTTGCATCTGTGTATGTCACCCATCCCATCTATCGCATGAGGATCTCAATCTGGGAAGTCCTGCTGCGTAGCTGACAGACGGATGGGCATGAGTGGGGCCTCATGTCTAAGTTTTGCCTAAGGCCTCACAAAGCCTAAGAGCCGCTTCTGCCTGGCGGCTCAGGAATACGGCTCTGGAATTGAGGAAGTCTTTCCTTCCCACCTTCTGTGAGATCTTACTAATGGATGCCATCCTGTCAGCCTGTCAGGCTGGGTAGAAATCCTCGGCATCCTATCGGTACAGGGGACTTGATATTTGGAGAAGTCTTGTTTTCTGTCCTGGGCAGAACTTCACAGTCCTGCTTTGTCGGCTTTGTACATTCTACGCATAACCCATTGGAAGGCAGAATTCCTCAGCTGACACTGTGTGGACCCAGGGGACTGGTTCCAACACCTAGAGGTGGTCCAGGACCTCTGTGTCAGGTGGAGGTGGGGAATGCTAGATGTGGACCTCCTAAATTCCAGGGTCAACAACAAACTGGACAAGATTGTCTCTAGTTATAGGGATCCTTTAGCAGAAGCAGTAGATGCTCTAGTGGTTCCATTACTTCAATACACCTTAATCTATACAATTGCTCCCTTGAAACTTCCTATTCATCTGCTTCAAAGGATCGAGATGAGGGGAATTCAAACAATTCTGATTGCTCCAGACTGGCACAGACGGATGTTGTACACCAACCTGGTAAGGCTCCTAAAGAAAGCTCCATGAACTATTTCAGATTGTCAGGATCTTTTGACTTTTAAAACACAGGATTTGAGAGAAAAGATCATCTCTGAATCTGTGATATGATGCTGAAATCTAGGAAAGCTTCATGTAAGGTCCAACATCAGACATGGAAAGCATACTTCACTTGGTGTGCGTCTTGTGGTTTTCATACTATGAGTTACTCTGTGGGACCTATCCTCTCCTTTCTACAGCTGGGTTTGGACCAGCATTTGTTTTTTAGCACTAACAAGGGCCAGATCTCTGCCCTTTTTTTAGAGACTGGTGACTTCTCACTCCTTGACTAAGACTTTTGTACAGGGACATTCATCTCTCTCTACTGTCACCTACAAGGTGGTATTCCTTGTAGCTATCACCTCTATGAGGTGAGAGATTGAACTGGCAGACTTATTCTCCAAAGAACCCATTCTGGTTTTGCAACGGGACAAGGTGGTGTTGAGGCCCAGGACCTTCTTCTTGCCTAAGATAGCTTCTGTTTTTCACCTCAAGCAGCACATAGTTCACCAAATAGAAATTAATCTTTATTGTATGGTTGTGTTTCAGGGTGTTAAGAGTCTATCTCTATGCCACTGCTTTCTTTTTTGAAGACTGATTCCTCTTTGTAACCCCAAATGGACCTTGCAAGGCTTCTTATTACACCACATCTAGGTAGCTCAGGCAACAGTATTACTTTTTCTTATCAAGGCACATTCTGTTAGAACAGTGGATGCTTCTTGGCTTTTTAGGCATCAAGCAACTTTTCTTTAGAGATTTGTAAGGCTATCGCCTGGTCTTCTGTTCTCTAAGGTATACCGGTTGGAAATTGTGGCTTCATCTGACATCAGCTTTGGAATGAGGTCCTCCAGCCAGCTGTTTGAGCTTAAGGCATTCCGCAGTACTTTGTTGTTTTTTTCTTGGGTTTGTTAGTGTGTGTTTGCTGCATTGCCCCCCCCCCCCCCCCCCCCTCGTTTTGACTGCTTTTGGACGTCCTGAATGGCAAAGACTTCCTGCATCCTTAAATAGGTGAGAAAGAAAATAGGATTTTTGTACTCACCATAAAATCTTGGAATGTATTAAAGTGGACCTTCACCATCAGGAGAGACTTCCCTCCTCTTCACCTCTTATCCCCTCTGCTGTCAAATTAGGGCTATCTTTTTGTAAAAAAAAAAGTACATTCCAAGGCATAGTGCTTCATTCAGAAAGGAGGAATGGGACACGCTTAGTGCGGCATCATCAGGAGGCATGCTGGCTGAACCAGGAAGAGGTAGAAGAATACAGGAGGATCTCAGTAGGACAATGCTGGATCCACTGGGTGGGTGAGAATCAGAAATGTGCCACCCGGACCTTCCGGTAAGCAGGGGAGGAAAAAAAAAGGGGGGTGATCCACTTTAAGGTTTACAAGTCCCACCACTCTTTTGTTTATTTTCATGCTCTCGGTACTGCTTTTCTACAAACGTTATGACATTGGTAGGAGGTGTTATCCTGGGCTGGCCTACAGTTTTTTATTTGCCAGTGTCTAAACCACCTGTAGGCAGCAATGTATCCTGAAGGTGAAAGATCTGTTTCCCTGAATTAACTCCATGAAAAGGATTTTACAGCAAGTACAAAAACCCTATTATTTTTCACATTAGGAAAGCATTAGAAGAGAAAAAAGGTGAACACTACTCCAACATTTACCTGGGAGAGATCACAAATATAGATGTTTCCTGTAGTTGCAACCACAGGCAAAATCTGACATTGTAGCTCAAGCATGAAATGCAGTGATATTCTATTAAAACAAAACTGTGTTTTCTTAGTTTCACAATTCAAGACACGGGGTCTTTCATCATTATGAAGTTGATCTATAGATTGACTTGTGTACAATCAGGTAGGGTTGCCACCTCATCCCTTTAAAACCAAACATATATTAATTACACAGTTTCTGAGGATAATTTATTGCAGACAAGGTACTAATTGAGTTTAATTACCATCTTAATTAGCCACAGAACCGGTGTAATTAATATGTGTTGTGTTTTAAAGGGTTGAGGTGGCAACCCTGCAACCAGGGTGCCCATACATGGATCAAAATCTGGCAGGTCTGAAATTCGATCCATGTACAGCCAACTTAAGTGTTCTTAGGTGATGGATCTCTTTTGTCTACCAAGGGAAGCTTACCTTCTCACCAAGGATTTTTTCTTTATCTCTCTCTGAATGATCATATTCCGCCAAACTGATTGAAGCTTATCAAATTCAGAATATGCATTGTTCTTTACATGGATCACATAGACAACTGATATATGTAAAAAATATATTTTGTTTAAATAATATATTCCCCTAAAGGAATTAATAATCCCCATTGTGCAGTGATCTGCTAAACTGGCTGCCTGGACAGACCACAATTTCAGTCCTGTTCCAGAGCGCTGATTAGCAGCACATTTTATGGTCTTCATGCACATTATGCCTGTCCTGGCTTCCGCTCCTGGAATAGTTAAATCCAAGCATTCTCATCAGTCTGAAGACGGCAATAACATGTGACAGACTTATGAGCAGTTTATTGCCCCAGTTTAGCTGGACAGAAAGCAGCATAGAAAACATCATTTATTTTCTTGGAGTGGAGCAGGTGTCATTGTTGTACTGGGAGCTATGTTCAGCGATTAGGAACAGATTTCATTTACAACTTCTTCTTAAGAGATTCTGCAGCACAGTAAAATATTAAGTTCCTATTGGTGCTCAAGACCACCTCAGGACTTTTCTCAGTAACATAAAAATTACTAATAACATATATGTTTCAGTTCTCCCATCTGACTGCTGTGCTGTTAGCATCATTCCAACATGGGCTTAAAGTAGAGCTAAATTTTAACTGGATAACACTTTGGGGCTTATTTATAAATGCTTTCACACAAGAGTCACGCAACTATTACCCAAGAAGTTTTTCCAGTTGAATCCAATTCAATGGGAATCCTGGGTGAAAGTTTGAATAGTCTGTGCAACAGTACAGTTGCTTGAACTCTTCACTAAGCGGGCATGTGACAGAGTGACAATGCAGAGGCACATTTAGAGGAAGGTTGTCACAATATACCAGGAAGTTATCTGAGCGGGAACCTTCATGGCAGGATCACCAGGTTTTCTTTTAGAGCCTATTCACATGTTTTTTATCCTGCAGTAAAACACGTGGGTGGTTTAAATCTATCTGTTTTTAAAGGGAAACTACATGGGCCCATGTACACGTACATATGTGCATTACCATTCAAAGACATGCTGCTATGTGTATGTATGAATGTGAGTTAGGGACCTTAGGTTGTAAGTTCCTTGAGGGTTAGGGACTGATGTGAATGTACAATATATACACTCACTGGCCATTTTATTAGGTACACCTGTTCAATTGCTTGGTAACACAAATTGCTAATCAGGTAATCACATGGCAGCAACTCAATGCATTTAGGCATCTAGACTTAGTGAAGACGACTTGCTGAAGTTGAAAACTGAGCATCAGAATGGGGAAGAAAGGGAATTTAAGTGACTTTGAATATGGCATGGTTGTTGGTGCCAGATGGCTGCTTTGAGCACAGTATTTAAAAAACTGCTGATCCACTAGGATTTTCATGCACAACCATGTCTGGGGTTTACAGAGAATGGTCCGAAAAAAAGAGAAAATATCCAGGGACTGGCAGTTGAGTGGACAAAAATGCCTTGGTGATTTCAGAGGAGAATGGGCTTTCGATTTCAGCTGCAACATTCAGATGGTAGGGTCAGAATTTGGCTTAAACAACATGAAAGCATGGATCCATCCTGCCTTGTATCAACGGTTCAGGCTGATGGTGTAATGGTGTGGGGGATATTTTCTTGGCACCTGCAAGGTGCAACTAATAAAATGGCTGGTGAGTGTATATGTAAAGCACTGCGTAAACTCTTAGATTGTAAGCTCCAAGGAGCAGGGCCCTCCTAACCCTCTTGTATTGAACTGTATTGTTGCTGTATTGTCTCCCATTATATTGTAAAGCGCTGAGCAAACTGTTGGCGCTATATAAATCCTGTATAATAATAATAATAATAATTTGATGGCGCTATAGAAATACCTGTAATAAATCAAATAAATAAATAAATAATGCATGCATAACTGTGATTAGACCCTTAATTAAAGGGTTTCTAAAGGCAATTTGTTTGTATTAAAATAGTAAGCATGTCACATAACCATATGGATAAATTCCTCCTGCGCTCAACAAATATATGAAGATACACAAGCAGCTATCACCTTTACCTATACCAAAGGTGCAATGTATTAATAAATAATGATGGTGAAGCGCTATAAATAAATAACAATAAATAAATGATCAATAAATACTTCAAGGTGCTAAATACGTGACACTTCAAGTGATAATGTGCAAAAACTGGTCCCAAATGAGGACCTACATACAGTGCAAATGAACACACACACAATCCCAAAATGGGATAAAAGGAGTGATACAAAAAAAATCACTGAAAGTGACTAGTGCTGTAACTCCCAACAAAGGCTAATAAATACATAAAAAATAATATAATGAATACATCCAGTGATAATGTGCAAAAAAATGGTCACAAAGTTAGGACCTATATAAAGTGCCAAAAATCCCCCACAATCCCAAATGGGGACAAATACAGTGATAGAATGAATACCAATCAACTAAATTGGTTTAAAGTGACTGGTGCTGATAATATCAACCAATATATAACACAGAATCAATGACTAACAATAATAAAGTCCAAAATGTGCAAAATTAATATGTGCAAAAATTTTGTGCAAAATTGCAGGTTTTGTGCTTCAATTTTCACTCCAAAAACTATCCGTGCTTGTGTGACACTCAGGTGGATCAATATCCATAAATGGCCAGATTGCCTCCTTCCCGCGACCCCTAAGGGCCTCAATGCTTTATGCAATACACCCATAGCATGTGGGAAAACTGCTGATGTGAATCTACAATACTGTGAGCGTCCATTTGGCGATTTTATTTGGCATTTATCTATTAAATAGAGTTACACTATGGAGGTCTCTTCTGCTTACTTTTCTATGGCCCTGGTACAATGGTATGTACCTATAAGTTACATTGCGGTGACCACCATTTGAAAACAGAGCCAGAGCTGAGGTTAAGTGGAGCCACTGGAGCCAGGTTCATGTGATGCCGCATGGTGTGGAGCTGTTTACTGCATAAAGCATTGAGGTCCTTAGGGGCGCGGTAAGGAGGCAATCTGGCCATTTATGGATATTGATGCACCTGAGTGTCACACAAGCACGGATAGTTTTTGGAATGCAAATTGAAGCACAAAACCTGCAATTTTGCACAGAATCTTTGCACATATTCATTTTACACATTTTGGACTTTATTATTGTTAGTCATTGATTCTGTGTTATATATTGGTTGATATTATCAGTACCAGTCACTTTAAACCAATTTAGTTGATTGGTATTCATTCTATCACTGTATTTGTCCCCATTTGGGATTGTGGGGGATTTTTGCACTTTATATAGGTCCTAACTTTGTGACCAGTTTTTTGCACATTATCACTGGATGTATTAATTATATTATTTTTTATGTATTTATTAGCCTTTGTTGGGAGTTACAGCACTAGTCACTTTCAGTGATTTTATTTGTATCACTCGTTTTATCCCATTTTGGGATTGTGTGTGTGTTCATTTGCACTGTATGTAGGTCCTCATTTGGGACCAGTTTTTGCACATTATCACTTGATGTGTCACGTATTTAGCACCTTGAAGTATTTATTTATTGATCATTTATTTATTGTTATTTATTTATAGCGCTTCACCATCATTACTTATTATGTCACATAACCAGTCACAGAAGTTTTTTTTAACCTTAATGCACAATAAGATGTATGGGATCCATGTGTGGTGCTTCAGTATGAGTTCCCTGCTACTGTAGTTGTGCTTAATGTGTCATTTTAAATTAATGCCAATACACTGCAGATCCTGCATTACCATGCATTGCAGTAAGGTGTGTTTTAAATTGCAGCTCTGAATGGGCCCTAAAGAATCTGAAAATGTCTCCCTGGCAGATGGGTTGCCATTCAGGTCAATGTAGAGCAGAAGCACAACACATCTCCAGTCTCCAAATAGAGCCCTCTAGTGGTGGCCGGTAAAACGACATTGTAGCTAATACTGTATGCAGTACTTGCATTCTAAATGATCAACAAACATTGTAATGTACAGTTTTCAATTAAGGACCATGTTTTTCATAAAGTAAACTAAATCTGCATCCAGGTCCTCAGCATCTCAGTGGTTTCCACGCAGAGTGCATATTATGTGTATATTTGTGTAGTCACCAAATCAGGTTGTGCCGCAGAGGCAAATGGGTTTATTTTCAATGCAGTTTGCACTCCTGACATTATTAAAGTGGTATTAAACTTAGTATCAAAAAATGTCATTAATTGCAGCCTACCAGTTCTTAAATGTGTGGGCTGCAGTACATTTCTTTTTTATGCCCGAATCACAAATGTGGTGATTTTATTTGGGAGACCCAGCAGAGGTTCCTGGCAATTAGCTACGGGAGGCAGTCCCTTTGAAAGCAATGGGAGGCTGACAGTTCCTTCAGCTAATCACAGTTGCTCGCATGTAATCACTCATGGAGTGATTACCTACAAATGATTGGCCGTGGCTGTAACCTGTCTGTTGATTATTTGCAGGTATTCATTCCATGAGCAAGTACATGCGAGCAGCCATGATTAACTGTCTCCCCTCTGGATGGAGGAGCAATGGAGACACCTTTGGACAGCAGCATTATCAATCTGTGGGGACAGACTTATCCAGCAAATTAAAGCTGAACTCCAGCTAACAGTTTTCAAGGAAGTACAGTAGCAGTTTTTCCTTTATTATCCTTTTGGGATAAAGAATTTTACAGCTGACCATTGTAAGCACCCATATCAGTGTTAAATGGTTTTCCTCAACCTATTAACTGACACTTTTGCTGGACAGTTTGGTCTGTTAAAAGAAAATGAAAAATAGTAAACTTACCAGCAGGATCACCATTTAAATGTACTAAAGTGTGTTGACCGTGTGCTTGAGACACAAAATTTGCACTGCATAGTGACTATATGGCCCTTAACAAACATACAGTCAGTGCTTTTTTCTAATAGGGCCAATTGGTAATGAGCTGCATTTTGAGCACACAATGCAAACAATTCACTTAGTGAGGCAAAAGAGTTTCAATAATGGTCTCAATACTGACATGTTTCTGTCAGCTGAATGCACCTGTTGGAAATGCAACATCCAAGGTGCATACTTCTACCTGTCTCCAGGGCCATTTTTAATAAAGTGAAAAAGCAATTTTACCAACAGTCCCGGATTTGACAGGACAATCCTGCTTTATAGATAGGAGTCTCACAACATTTGTGTTCCGTGGTTTGTCCAGGGACTTGGACCCTCTCTGTATTGGGTCCACACTGTTCCTCTCTCCCTTTTTACAATAAGGCTCCCCCATCTTTTCACTCTACATATAGTCTCTACAAGCTGCTGAGTCCAAACACTCTTGTCCACCTCATTCTCTCACTCACACCAATTTATCAACCAGCACAGAGCCTGCCCCTGTTCCCACTCCACTCACACTGTCTGTGCAGCTAAGCATACACCGTGTCCTAGCTGTGGGCGCTAGGTTTCGGATTCCATCAGATAAAAGTCAAGGGGAGTGCTGATCCTGCTGGAAAGTCTGTTATCCCCCACTTCTGCTTCCTTTTGCCTGCTATAATGTGAGTCAAAGTAACAGCTCTCATCACAGTGCTGGAGGTGGGCACATAGTCAAAAACTCATTTGCACTGTTTCTGTACCGGGCATAGAAGTAAGAGAGGGCATTGGAAAAATGGGTTTTGTATGGATGAGGTAACAGTGTTCGGGGGTACCTAGGGTGTACTAGGGAAACAGTGCTGAAGGGGGATCTGGGGTGCATAGGGAGTAGAAAATGCAGGGGTATAGGGGGTTACAGTGCTGGGGGTATATAGGGTGGTGGTCACAGTGCTTGGTGTATCTGAGGTGTATGGGGGGGGGTGTCACAGCACAGGGAGTATAGAGATGTAGAGGGGTTACAGTGCTGGGGGTAAGTGGCGGGGATCCCAGTGTATGGAATATGTACAGATAGAGGGTCACAGTGCTGGGGGTATGTGTTCTGTGGGGGGGGGGGACATGGTGCAAGGGATATGGAAAGGTAGAGGGGTCACAGTGCAGAGGAATCTGGGATGCAGAGGGGTCACGGTGCTTGAAGGGGGGGGGGGTATCTGGGGTGTAGAAGGTTCACATTGCTGGGTGTTGGGGGTACGGGGGGTAGAGGGGTCAGAGTGCTGGGATTAACTGTAGAAGGGTCACAGTGCTGTGGGTATCTGGGGTGTCGAGTGAGGACAATGCTGGGGGGGTATCTGGGGTGTAGAGAGGTCATGGTGCTGGGGGTATCTGAGATGTAGGTGCAAAGAGTATGTGGGGAAGAGGGGTCACAGTACAGATGGTTTGGGGGTAGAGGGGTCACAGTGCAGATGGTTTGGGGGTAGAGGGGTCACAGTGCAGGGGGTATCTGAGATGCTTGTTTTTTCATCCCACTGACACCCATGCAGTAGCATTTTTCCCTTCCTGTGACACCACCAACACAGAGACGTTTTCCTCACACTGATGCTGGGGCATTTATTTCTTTACCGATATTAACCTCATATTGTTCACTAACTATTAAACGCACTGCTGTGATGTTCCACAACCACTAAATATGTTGGGACAGTGTACTATGCATGCCGGGTGGGTGTTAACCACTGGATTAGGACTTCAAACAGATGTAAATATCACCTGCAAAAAAGTCTCTCTTACATTATGAGAAATCCAATATTTCCTTTTGTAAATGTACATGAAACTTAAATATAGGTTTACTGTATATATGTAACCTTTTTTATTCAACAATCTTAAGGTATTAGTACAAATAACGTATTAGCATGGATTATACATATAGTAACCTTGAATTGTCACGTATGAACTGTGTATATATAATACAACAGTCAGCTTACTGTGTTAAAGCAAACATTTTAAATCCAAATGAAATGTGAAAAGATAACAATATGTTTCTGGTTGACTATTTGGGCTTCTTTGTGAATTTCCAGACATTTCACCTACTTCTAATATGAAAAACAGAGTTCACATACTTCAGATTAAGTGGCAGTAACAGTATGGCAGTCATAAATTAAACCGGTAAAATATAATGTGTGGGTTATGACACCTGATCAAATGAGCCATGAATGGGTCTCTTTACTCCATTGGCTGAAATTGCTAGCAAAAAGTCTTATCCATACTGAATCATCATTCATTTCCTAAAACCAAATGTACAGTGGTTTACATAAATAGGCTGAAAAAAATAAATTGTGCAATTGAATAATGTAATACATTAAAATTATAGTTAAGAGATACATTTAATCTGTATTATGCAATACAATATTTTGAGGACCACATTTAGATATCATGCTCCCCTAGGCATCCCTACACCTTAATACCCATTTGTAAAGCACCATTCCAGGGTCACGTTTATTTTTGCAAGAACTATGCTAGAATGTAAGGCAGCGAGAAAGTTTCCTGAACTATGCAGAGCTTCTTAGGACTCAAATATGCAACTATTACGGTCCATCCTCCGTAATGCGGTCTGCGCTGGGTCACTTTTCAGAGGGCATTTGGCAGGCAGTGAGGAGGTGATTTTTGCCTGTTTTAACCCTTAAAATACCAACCCACCACACTGACAACAGCATTCACTTGAATGGGTTGCATTCAGTGGCAGTGCTGCCTGCTGAACATGACATGCCATTTAATTTTTGCTGCAGCATATGTACAACCCTGAGCAGCCCTATGCCCTAGTTTAGGTGGGCGGTTGGTAAAACTGCCTGCTTTTACCGTCCCCCAGTGTGAACGAGCCCAACTTGTTTACATCTCATTTTCTGCATGTTAGGAATATGTAATACTCAAATGTTCTGCCCACAAGTTTAACTTAATTATAAATTGTAGGGTGAATCTATGAAAATTTGCTTTTGCAAGATTTACCCCAATCCACAAAATTTGCTGAACAACATGTTCTGTACTTAGAAACCAGAGAAGGCTTTGCCCACGTTTAAGTAAGGCCCCTTTCACAGTGGGCGGACCCGTCAGCGGATCCCGTCTGAGCAAGCGGATGACAGGTCTGTGTCCATTGTGCATCAGCGTCCCACTGTCTGCTCTGCATAATCGGTCGGATGGAAACAGACCACCTGTCCATTTCCATCTGACTGCCATCTGATCCAATGGATGGAAGGGGAACGGATCCCCATCCGTCTCTTTTTGGCAGATCAGATTGGATGTTGGTGGGTGTAAGCAGACACATGTGCATTTACACCCACCGCTCCATAGGAGGAGAATAGAGCTTCCGATTGGGTCCACCTGAAAAACAGGTAGGTGGATCCAATCGGAACGTCCGCATGAAAGGGGCCTAGGTGAATGTTGCTGCCAGAATCAGTGACAAGTGAATGGCGAACGTAAGGCAAATGTCCTTTGAATCCCGTGATGTGTTGAATCCCCATTATTTCTAATGGACGTAATTTCAATTATTTTTTTCTTATCTCAAAGAAAAAGAAACAAACAAACAAAATTAAAGGACCAGTCACCCCAAAATTCATATTTTCAGTATTTGTAGAAAAGTTAAAGTGATATTAAAACCAAAAATGTAATATATTTTTGGTTTTCTTTTTTTTAGGGTTTTTTTCCTTCTGTTTTTACCTTGTGATCTGGCCACTAACATACCTCCTGTATTAGAGTGTCCTCACTCTGGATGAAGGAGCACAGGAGGCACCTTTGGACAGCAGCATTGTCAGTCTGAGGGGAAGGTTTCAGATTTGCATACACTAACAAACTGAAGCCTATCACCAGCTAATAATTTATAATCAGTTACAGCAAAAAGTTTTTTTCCCTTTTGTGATAAAAGTTCTATATAAATAAATAAAAGCTGATTATTGTAAGCCCCCCTGTCAGTGGCAAATGGTTTGTCTCAATGCTCACACTGAGAGTTTGTTTTGTTGAAAAACAGAAATCTTACTGGCAGGATCAAAATAAAAAAAAAGCCTAAAATAGAATACTAAGACAGCCATCACATCTAAGAATTGGTAAGCTTCAATATAATAAATGTTCGCTCTTGGGGTTAATACCACTTTAACCTGATATTTTAAATCTCTCTGGGAATATTTTGTTAAGACATCTGTGTTTGAGCTCCTGAATCTTCACACTGGCTGTAGCAGCAGGGTCCCACACTTCTTTTTCTATTTTTTGTTTATTTTATATTTATAGAGAATACAGATGGAGGTGCTGGAATATGCGAAGGATGGTACAATACCTAAAACTCCCAGGTGAAATGAGTCAGAAGTTATAGAAGGAGATCTTACTGAAGAGACATCCAATATAATTCCATGGCCTGCCCCAGCCCACCAGGCTTTATCTATAAAATATCACCTTTGGTGGACTGAACTTAAAAAAAGTGAAGATCAAAACACTTAGCACAGGCTTAAAATATTCTGCAGTTTATACGAGTTGTGCCTTGTAAATTACAGCATTGGATTTATGTGCCCTGCACTATGTCAGCTTGCCATTATTACTATTGTGCTTTCTGGTCTTTGCCACTTTCTAGTAAACTGTATTAAACTACAGTCTCAAAATGTTGACATTGGCTCTACAGACCTTTTCAGCTGGGAGAATCGCTTCCCAGAATAACCGCAGTGGAATATAGCTGGTAATGACCTACAGATTCCTATCATCACTGAGATAGTTTTGGTTTTAGTCTATGACTAATGCTGGTTACACAACTGTAAAACTGCTGTCAGTGTATACTTGCTACTATTAATGCATGGTCTCTGTAATTTCCATTTTATGATCACTTTAATATGTCAGTTGTTCCAATATAGTAAAATATGTCATAAATGACTGAAGCAACCATATTTATTATTGGGCATATTAATGAACATGATTAAAATGGTTGTGCCAGTGGTGAAGACTGAATGTCACAAAATCCAGTATATCTAAAATTCAGCAGAGACTGTACTCCCACTCCTACCCTTATAAAGGAATTTTAGTATTTCCCTAGGCTTTTAAAACCATTGGGAAGAAGGAGGGGTTGGGGGGGGGGGTGTCACCTCCCACATCTGCTGTTCCGCTGTGCGTCATTTGAGCAATGAAATAAGTGAAAGGCTAGAGGGCCAAATTCAGTCTTGGAGTAATAATATTATATTGGAGATATATAGCACCAACAGTTTGCCCAGCACTTTACAATATAACAGGGGACAGTACAATTACAATTCAGTTTAATACAGAAGAAATAGAAAAGCTCTGCTTGGAACTTACAATCTAAAGGGTGGGGGATGTGGTGGTTTATGTAAGGATATATATTATTTATAAAGGGCGTGTCCCTTTCCCTTAGATGAAATATTACAGTGCCTCCAGCCGTTAAAATACGGCAAATATTTAGTAAACCAATAATTTGGACACCTTGATAATTTGATCACCACTTATTATTATACCTTGAATTCTTTTAGCCAATATGATTTCGTACCATACACACAAAATTTGCCTTATAATAGATAAATATAAGAATTTATTTATGTACAAAAATTATATATATATTAACACAAAACGTAAAAGACTGGTGATAAATGAATATTGGTACACACAATCAAAAATATATCCTACCAATGTAAAACACAATAATGAGGTTTCTAACTAATTACATCAATATCACAATTTTTAAATGATATGATTATTTATTAAATTTATTAATAATTAATAATTTCGAATATCTCAAAGGTTATATTCTCACAAGCCGTGGCCATAGGATTGCAAGAAGGAAGCCCTTGATATATGATACTCTGGTTATTAATATTCAATAAATTATGAAATATGAAAAAAAAATTATAATATGGCAATAAACAATTTTTAACAGTAAAACAGGATCTCTCTACATATATCTAACTACCCAATATTGTTGTGATACACTAAGGTAATTTTATGATTCCACACAACAGAGAAAATAGGTGATACAAAATCAAATAAACATCTCACCACACCCGGAATTCCGATTAGGCAACTCTCCCGTGGATTTAGCTGGCAGTGGAACGCCTTTAGACTGATATTATAGGACAAGTGATAGATATTCAGTAAGGGAGAATGTAGGAAGTTATAAGGTTAGAGGTTTAGAAATTTAGTTAAAGTTTTAGGAAGTTTGAAAGTATGAAAGAGTAGTTATTCAGCAGAGATCTTCTTCAGATGTCAGGGTCTTCTTGTGATGAGGTCTCTTCTTGAGCTTTTTCTTGATGATCCTCCTCTTGTTAAAGGTACAAAGGCTTTTATATCCACTAATCCATTGTTCTAAGATACCTTCCCACCAGGCTTCCTGATTGGCTAGTTGAGAAATGTGGGTACATAAGCTATTTCTCACCTGCCCGCCAGGTGGCGGTCATGTATCATAGAACAATTTGAGTATTTGAGATGACTCATACCTTGGGTGGAATCTTAAGGTAATTTCAGGAATCAAATATACGTCTTTTTCCAGATATAAGTGATCATACCTATGATATTCTAAATAGGGACCAAGGAATATAGGTGTATATTCAGTTATTCCTTCTTGAAATACCATCCTGTTTGTTTCCTGATAAGACATGTAACTAATGCTAGTTTATAATACATCTTACTTCCCATCATCTCAATACTCAAGTTAGTGATATATAGTTCCCATTTCTGAATATTTAGTGGTGTGTAAAATCCATAACATCTCATTTATGATATGTTTTTGTAATATATTTTTGTAATTATATACAGTCAACTCTTAGTCTTTATATACAGTCAACTTTTAGACTTAAATGTCCTAAATTTCACCCCTTTGTTTTAGAATCAACATTTTCTCTGTGTAGGAAAAAAAAACTCTGTTTGCCTGGCCCTTGTATTGGACTCATGGTAAACAACTGTTAATGCTTTCACCCTTGGTGAACAATAGTATATGGTAATAGTTTCAGAGGTCTGTTGGTTCATCACACTCTACAAGGTTTGGGTAAGCTCTCAGACAATCAGTTTGGTTCCTCTATTGTCATGTCCAGACCTTGTATATGTTTACCTGCTTATTGAAGTCTGAATAATGGTGTTTGATCACCTGTAGAACTTCAAAATAGTATTGTCTCTAGGAGGAAAGAAAAACAATCCCTTCACCCATTACATTTCTCTAGCTAGATGGTCATTCGCCTTTCCAACCAAGACAAATTAACCCCTTAACATCCGGCTATGCTGACTTGATGTTATATAGGATTATGTCTTGATAAATCATGTTTTTGAGACATAATTCAAAAGCCCACAACAAATCCCCCTTTGTTTGGGGTACAGGCACGTGTATAGGGGTGTCTGTGTCGCAAAACATGAGTGGGGCTTTTGGCTAGAGTGATTGTTCGTCTTCTCCGGTGAAGTGAATGAAATAAAAAATAAAAAAAAAATAAAAAATTTTTTTTTTTTTTTTTTTATAATAAAATGGCAGCGGTGATGCTGGTTGGTCCTCAACTTGACTCGGCGTCTTTAGATGGACACTTCTGATGACGATCCTGGTCTTGTGATGAGGCCGGCCTGGCACATCCACCTTGGGGTCCATGGGTCCTCCGCACGACAGGTCTCTTAGACGGTCTCCTAGGCGGGTCTTTTCCTCTGGACTGGCCCTTGGTGGCCTGGGACATCAGGTTATCGTCTCCGGATCGATCTCTGGCATCTGGTCTTTCCCACAGGACATTATAGCTTCCTTCTAGGGTCTGGTCATTGACACCTCCGATCGCCGGTCTGATCACAGTCTGGGCCTTCCTTTCTAAATTATTAAAATGAACAGTTTAAGTATCGGATATACATAAAATTATATTACTGGATCCTGTAAGGCAAAGGATGAATTATATGTTCAAAGGAATTTTAATGATGATCTCAATATCTCCAGATAGGAACTGGTGGGTTAGTCTTCCAACAACTGCAATTGAGACTTCGGATGGCAAGCACGTAATTGATTGATGTGCACCCATCTACCACTGATTTCACCATACCGGGTAACCTGCAATTTATATGCGACCGGAGAGATTTTATCAATGATAGAGAACGGACCTTTCCAAGATGGAAGGAATTTCCGTTCCTTGATCTGGTCTCTTGCAAAGTTGTATAGATAGACCTTGTCACCAATCTCATATTCCTTCTTGGAGGTTTTGAGATCATAGTATGTCTTAGCACTAGTTGCAGCTCTTTCCAAATTTCGCTGGGCAAAGGCAAAAGCATATTGCAGATGTTTACGTAAATCCTCTATGTACTGGTGTGTGGTGGTAGCATTGATCAAATTTTGATCTGTAGTGCGATACAATAAGTGCTGGGGCAGTACCATCCGTCTACCTGTCATCAGTTCAAAAGATGACATTTTTGTAACTGTATTCGGAGTAGCCCTCAACGCCATCAGGACCAGCGGGAGCTTGACATCCCAATCTTTGCCTGTTTCCTTAACAAATTTCTTAAGGACATTAACGATGGTCTGATTGTATCGTTCTACACCACCACTAGAGGCTGGCCGATAGGCGATATGCAATTTCCTTTTAACCCCCAAAATTTTCCACAATTTGGCCATCACTTCGCTAGTGAAGTGCGATCCTCTATCAGACTCTATCCTCTGAGGTAAACCAAAACGTGAAAATACATGATTTATTAGCAATGCAGCACATGTCTCGGAGCTGTTATTTGGTGCTGGTATACATTCGACATACTTGGTGAATAAACATGTAACTGTTAACATATACCGATTTCCTCGTGAAGGTTTTGTTACTGGCCCAATAAAATCCATCTGAAGGTCTGACCAAGGCATACATATCCCCCTCTTCTGGAGAGGTGCTCTGTGAGTTGGCTTGGTAGGTTGAAATTGGGGACATATTAGGCAACCTTGGCAGTATTCCTTCACATCACGTAACATATGAGGCCAGTAGGCATAATCCCGCAGGATCTCATACGTGATCTTCTCTCCACGATGACCGGAAGTGGGAGCATCATGGGCGTGCTGTAGCATCAAACCTCTAAATTTAAGTGGGACGACCCATTGTTGTACGCCACCCTTTGAGGTTCGTATCAACAATCCCTGGTATAAAGAGAATTGGGATTTGGATTTCATTAAGATACGTAAATCCTCCTTCCCACTACATACTTCCTTATTTATGGGATTTTGGTTGGGATCTTCTATATGACTATAAAACAAGCCAATTATTGGGTCTTCTTTTTGGGCAGTAATTAAATCCTCACTAGGAGAATCGTGACTCCACTGTAATGCATTCGGATCACCAGCTGTTCTGGCCTGTTGCCTGGTGACAGCTTCAACCTGTACGGTACCTAAAAATTGGTCAATGTCTAACAGTTCACCGGTGATTGCCCCTTCCTTGGCTAGAGAATCGGCCAGATCGTTCCCTTCTTTCTCGGCACCTAGAACCTTGGAGTGGCCTTTGGTCTTCTTGAAGTGCAGGGTGAGATCATTGGACCTTACCAGTTCATCGATGTGACAAAAGAGCTTACCATGTTTCACGGGTTTGTGATTACTCTTGTTCATGTTGTTTCACTTCCACCTAGGGAAATACTCCACAAAACTATTCCTGACATAATTGGAATCGGTTATGATGGCACACTCTCTGATGTTGAACTCTATAGCCATCTCAACTGCTCTAAGAATTGCAGTAAGTTCAGCAACCTGACTGCTTTTTGGTCCAAGTTTGTATCCCACAGAAATTGGGGTGACACCTTGGATCCAAACGATTCCAATACCTGCCACTAGTTGGAGCTGTTCCCCATCCTTGTGATGAAAAGCACAACCATCCACATATACACACGGCAGCTGTTTACAGTATTCTTCATCGTAAACCTTGTAGGGAGAGAACAGTTGTTCTTCCAGAAAGTCAGTGTCCGGGCCCTCCATAGCAGGCGTAGTTGCGGAACAATCATGGAGCTCGGCTAGGCCCTGGGCTACTGGACTTTCCTTGTTCTGTTTGTACCGAATTTCAAGAGGCCACCCTTGCAAAGACAAAGTCCAAGCAGTGATGCGGCTATTAGACACATTTCCTCCCTTGATACGTTCACTCTTTAAATACTGTAAAGGCTGGTGTGCCGTTTCAACAATGATTCTCTCTCCCTGAATGTAACTGCGGAAATTCTGTAATGCCCACACGGTGGACAATAGAGCTTTTTCACAGTCACTGAACTTTACTTCAACCGGGGACAAAGTTTTACTGGCATAGGCAATCACCTTACTGACATCATCACGTTTCTGGTAAAGAACAGAACTCATACTTACCTGCGTAAACCCTGTCTCTAGATAGAAATTTTTACCCCCTTCGGGATATCCGAGACACGGGGCTTGTGTGAGACGTTCCTTTAATTCCTTCATGGCGTCCTCCTGTTTCTTACCCCACGACCATTCGACATCCTTCTTCAGTAGGTGAAGCAGTGGCTTGCTTATCTCGGCGTAATTATCAATAAACTTACGCGAGTAGTTTACCATACCTAGGAATGATCTCAATTCTTTAAGGTTAGTAGGGACTTTACAGTTCATAACCGCCTCAACTTTCTTCTTTTGTGGGTTCAAACCTTCAGCAGTAACTTCATGGCCTAGGAAGTTTACCTTCGTGCGACACCACTGGGCTTTTTGTAAAGACAGTTTAACTCCTGCTGCTTTTAATTGGCCCAGGACATGCCGAAGTTCTGTAATGTGTTTGGCCATATCAGTACTTTTGATCAGGATATCGTCCACATATGCCAACGTCCCCCTTTCGAAGGCGTCTGGCATGGCCTTGTGCATGAACACAGCAAATTCATGTCCGGAATTTATGAATCCGAAAGGCATTCTCACCCAACAATATTGTCGATTCCCAAAACTGAAAGCCAGTTTGTATTGGTCTTCCTCACTCACCTTTATGGTCCAATACCCCTGTGCACAATCCAAGGCTGTGAAAACTTGGGATCCTTGGAGCTGGGCTAGACACTGGTCTATGTATGGGACAGGCCATCCTGACATGTACACACGCTTGTTTAGCTGACGGAGGTCAGCGCACAGACGCCATTGTCCATTGGGTTTTAAGATACCCAGGATCGGGTGGTTGTAGGAGCTGTGGATGGGCCGAATTATACCCCTTTCATGTAACTTCCTGATAATCTCAGCTAGAGATTCATAGGAAGCTAATGGTAACCTATACTGTCTTACAAATACTGGTGGGGCATCTGGATCTGTTTGGATCCTAGCGATGTGTAGGTCAGTAGTCCCACAATCGTAAGAATCCTTGGCAAAGATCTCTTGGAATTCAAGGAGAAGCTCTCGGAGCAATTGTCGGTCGAGATCACCGGCACATGCATCGGCGAGGGCCACCATCTCTTCCACTAACTCCTTGAATCCAGGAAAGCTTTCCGGCGGACCTATCTCATATGCCTCTTCAAGTTTTGTGGTGAGGTCATTGGGTATGTGATGTGTGTGTGTGTTCTCCTGCCATCCAGGTTCTTTGGGGTACTCTTGTTCTTTGATTGGGTGATCAAAGACAATTGATGTCTCTTCGATTCGACAGGTGCCATCTTTAGAATCGAATGGATAAATGGACTCTATGGTGAAAATACCCTCTGGTAATGAATGGAATGTTTGTTCAATTAATTGTTCCTCCGACAAATATTCATCGGGGATGAGTCCAATCACCTGGTTAGTGACCCCAAAGGTATAATATTCAGTCTCTACCGCTAGACCAATAAGGGTCTCTTTGGGTAAGACGATGTCCTGATTGGACAGATTATGTATGTAAATGTACATCGGGGATTGATGTGTGTTGACTAGGGGCGTGTGTGTGATGTTCAGTCCCTCCCCCTGCATTTTATGGGAGAGGCATACCAATGCATCTGACCCCTTCAGTCTATGTCCCTTTTTAACTTGGATGGGGAGTATGAAGTTATTTATGCCCTTAGGAATTGTAATCTTTTGGGCTACCTGGACTTCAACAGCATAAGGCATCTGTTGCTGGGATTTTAAAGCTAAGTCCAGATTTTGGTATTTTTCGGGGTCCCCCTTTAGTCGACTCCATAAATAGTCATTAATTAGGTCGACTTGCATTGCAAAGCGATGTAATACATCGTTGCCAAAATAAATTTTAGTTTGGGGATTATCCAAGACTAGGAACACATGGGTGGCTGTTTTGTTTCCTACAGTGACGTTTAAGAGACACCTAGCCATTGAATTGTGATCATCAGAGTCATCAAGGGAGTCTGAAATCCAATGACGCTGAGGTGTGGAGAAACGGATCATTTCCATTTCGGTCAGGTGTTTTATCAGCCCATGGCTTACAAAGCTGTGTTCCTGTCTCAAATCTAGTTTGGCATATTTTGACCTATTAAGACCATTTATCCGGATGGGGATAAACAAGTCGCTGTTAACCCTTTCAATACCTGTCAAGAATTGGGTATGATCTCCCCCTTTTCTTGGTTTATCCTCCTGATGAAAAGATATCGTAAGGATGTCATCTTGGAGGGAAATATCTTTTATTTTCTCTTGGGGAATTCTAAAAATGTGTTCCTCATCTCTTCTGATAGGGTTATGGTCATCAGGTTTGATAACCGTTACATCAGGAAGTTGGCTGTTCCTGAAATGGATTTCTAATGATCCAGGCCTTTCTTCCACCAGGTGGCAGTGTTGTCGGGAATGGGGAGTTTTAAGTTTCCCATATTTAATCGGGGTATTTACCTGTGACCACAGTACTTGGTTCACACAGTCAACTATTGTGTTCAGCCTTTTTAGGAAGTCCATCCCAATTATCATGTGGTGCCGGGAGATGCTGGCAATGATGATGGGGTGTCTCAGTTCCTTATTACCCAGTTTCAGTTTAAGCCAGGCGGTACCCATGACCTGTAAAGGGTCTCCACCTACACCAATTAATGAGCTGTCAAAGCTTTTAAGTCTCGGCTTGGTGGGCATGACATTCGCCACTTTATCAAAATGTTCCTGTGACATGATGGTTGCTTGGGATCCAGTGTCTATTAGGCCGACAATAGGAAGATCACTGGCATCCTGCACCTGTACTGTGGCATAATATCTCCCATCAGATTCAGTCAGCTCACACATGAAATTAGTGTGGTTGAAGATCTGTGGGCCCTTCAATAACATGCGACTAGCTCTTATCTCACCGCATGTGGTGGACACATTACCCTTATCCTCCCTGGTGGGATTCTTGGACTGTCTCAAGACAGAAGCACAACTAGAAGTTGGTGCTCCGTCTGGCTTGTCAATTCCGACGACTTCCGATGCCGCAACTATATTAGGGGCAATAGATGGACACTGAAAAACAGGAGAATCGTTAATACCCAACAACTGGTCCCCCTTTGCCTGAGAACTAGATTCTCTATTAGTAGGCGTGTCAGGGACGGTACACACATCTCCTGTCATTCGACTCAGTGTTCTCCCCTGTTGGTTTAAGGCTTGGTTGCCTATTAATTCTGTGACCCTTGGTTGGTCACAGGAGCTGCTCCTAAAAAAGGATTGGATGGAAATTGAGTGACAAGCCTGTCCATTTGTTCAGCCATTTTGCTGACCTGTGCCTCTATTTGTCCAATACGCTCAGAGGAGTCATTCTGTTGATTCTCCCTTTTCCTATACTTGCGCTTGTATTTTGGACGAGACTGGTAATGAGACTCAGAGTCAGAACTACTGCTCTGATCCCGACGCCATTGTTCTCTCTGAGGTTTTGGGGTCTCCCTGTTATTAAAGGGAGCCTGGGATACTGTATCCCCCCTTTGAGCCTGAGGGTGTTCTTGGCGTGGAGGAAATCTTTGGAAGTCGGAGTTCTTATTAAAATGGGGATTCTTATTGTAATTATGGGGCCTGTTGAAATTGGGGTTCCCATAAAAATTCCCATGCTGGTTTTGGCGAGGATAATAGAACCTCCGAGGATACCATTGACTCCTTTGATTCTCATCACTATACTGGCCCTTACCATACTTTTTATTCTGCTCACTTCCACTTCCGTAGTTCCCTGGCTTTTGTCTATCCTTTCTCACCCACTGGTTTTGGGGTGCAAAGTTCTGGACCTCCTTCACTTGCTGGGTTTGAGGTACAAATCTAGGGGAACCATTGGTTTTACCCCCACGGACTACTTCCGCATATGATTTCTTCTCTGCCTGCAAATTTGGATTTGGAGGGGAAACGGTAGTGGCTGCTACTATCTTGGGGCTATTTTTAGGTTCTCTTTTTATCCCGCCCTCACTGGACTGTTGGATCGAGAATAAATAGTCACTCTCTCTCACCAACCAATCAAGAGAGCATCCCTTTCTGTAATCCTTTGCAAGTCCCAATTTTATGTAAGCAGGTAATGCTTCATAGAATAGGGTCTTGAATTCTGGCTGGTTAGGATTGGGATCCTTTTCAGCCAGGAAATAGGCATTTCTGAGGACAGCCAGAAATTCTGCAGGGCTTTGGTGAGGACCACACTTTAAATTGTAGGCCGCAGCCTTGGCAGAGGTTACAGTTTTATAAGGCCCAAATTCCATGTGGCACTTATGTTTAACCTCTCTCCAGGACTGATTGGAATAGGCCCTCAAGGTCTCAAAGAATTGCCGGTATTTCTCTTCAAACACCCATGGCAGCAATTCTATTTTGGTGTGGTCATCTCTAATGCCCAGAATCTCTAACGTCTGTTCATATGTTTTCATGTGTTCGGTGATCTCAAGGGACCCTTTCTTAGAAAACATAGGAACAGTGTCCTTCAGGAACTTAATAATCTTTGGGGTGTCATATCTCCTGAATGACCCCTGGGATTTCCCTTCCTGCCTATATGAAACCTCATATTTTTCTTCAGAGCGCTCTGGAGTGTATCTTGAAAGCTTAGGAGGTGACCTATATTCTGACCCTGACTCACTATCAGATACTTCGCTGTGATGCGGGTATCTCCGCTCATCAGCCTCTGGCTTGACTGGGTTGGTCCGTCTTTGGACCCCAGAATTTATTTGGGCCGTCAACCTTATAATCTGCTCCTCCAGAGTTTTCTGCTCAGATTTTATCAAGGTAAGTTCTGACTGGTCATGCTTATCCCCTGGGTGAACTTTAATTTTGACAGGAGATAACCTCTCTGATCTGAAGTACTCCACCTCATCTTTTAAGTCCTGATACTTCTTTTGAAGTTGTTTTAATTCCTGAAAGTTTCTTTCATATAGGTCCTGAGCACTTCGAAAGTCTCCGACCAATCTATCATAATGTTTCTCGGATTCGTCTAAACGAACACCGGCATGACCAAGCTTCCCTTTCAAAGACTCAATGTCCTGATTTTTGCTTTCTAACAAGAGTCGGGCCTCTGACAACTCTTCCCTTAGAGTCATGGTCCGCTGGGCAGCTCCAGCGGTCATGAACCATAACATGGGCCAAGCTTCTAGGAGAAGTCTGTCACGGCTTCTATCACTTTCTGCTCCAGCAAATGCTATTAAAAACCCAACAACCTGGCCCTTTTGGTTGAACAGGTCCTCAAAGGTGCTCATAGCCTGCTTTTTCTCTTCATCCACAAATTCATTATTGCTATCCCCCAGACCTAATCTCTTGCGGAGATAATCTATTACTTCACATTCAACATACTTCTGCCAAGCACCGGCAGCTTTCCGGGCTGGCTTCATAACTTCCTGCTCAATGCCTTGAGCCGCCATATTTTCCTCGTTATGCTTAGAAGAGGTGGATCCGTGATTACTGGATGCCATTTTGATATAAAATATATGTTTGACAAAGTGTACAAATATACAATCACCAGTGCGTTTTGTGTTATGGTACGATTTCTATGGCTCTCAGCAGCGCCTCCAAATTTATCCTGTGGTGGTTTATGTAAGGATATATATTATTTATAAAGGGCGTGTCCCTTTCCCTTAGATGAAATATTACAGTGCCTCCAGCCGTTAAAATACGGCAAATATTTAGTAAACCAATAATTTGGACACCTTGATAATTTGATCACCACTTATTATTATACCTTGAATTCTTTTAGCCAATATGATTTCGTACCATACACACAAAATTTGCCTTATAATAGATAAATATAAGAATTTATTTATGTACAAAAATTATATATATATTAACACAAAACGTAAAAGACTGGTGATAAATGAATATTGGTACACACAATCAAAAATATATCCTACCAATGTAAAACACAATAATGAGGTTTCTAACTAATTACATCAATATCACAATTTTTAAATGATATGATTATTTATTAAATTTATTAATAATTAATAATTTCGAATATCTCAAAGGTTATATTCTCACAAGCCGTGGCCATAGGATTGCAAGAAGGAAGCCCTTGATATATGATACTCTGGTTATTAATATTCAATAAATTATGAAATATGAAAAAAAAATTATAATATGGCAATAAACAATTTTTAACAGTAAAACAGGATCTCTCTACATATATCTAACTACCCAATATTGTTGTGATACACTAAGGTAATTTTATGATTCCACACAACAGAGAAAATAGGTGATACAAAATCAAATAAACATCTCACCACACCCGGAATTCCGACTAGGCAACTCTCCCGTGGATTTAGCTGGCAGTGGAATGCCTTTAGACTGATATTATAGGACAAGTGATAGATATTCAGTAAGGGAGAATGTAGGAAGTTATAAGGTTAGAGGTTTAGAAATTTAGTTAAAGTTTTAGGAAGTTTGAAAGTATGAAAGAGTAGTTATTCAGCAGAGATCTTCTTCAGATGTCAGGGTCTTCTTGTGATGAGGTCTCTTCTTGAGCTTTTTCTTGATGATCCTCCTCTTGTTAAAGGTACAAAGGCTTTTATATCCACTAATCCATTGTTCTAAGATACCTTCCCACCAGGCTTCCTGATTGGCTAGTTGAGAAATGTGGGTACATAAGCTATTTCTCACCTGCCCGCCAGGTGGCGGTCATGTATCATAGAACAATTTGAGTATTTGAGATGACTCATACCTTGGGTGGAATCTTAAGGTAATTTCAGGAATCAAATATACGTCTTTTTCCAGATATAAGTGATCATACCTATGATATTCTAAATAGGGACCATGGAATATAGGTGTATATTCAGTTATTCCTTCTTGAAATACCATCCTGTTTGTTTCCTGATAAGACATGTAACTAATGCTAGTTTATAATACATCTTACTTCCCATCATCTCAATACTCAAGTTAGTGATATATAGTTCCCATTTCTGAATATTTAGTGGTGTGTAAAATCCATAACATCTCATTTATGATATGTTTTTGTAATATATTTTTGTAATTATATACAGTCAACTCTTAGTCTTTATATACAGTCAACTTTTAGACTTAAATGTCCTAAATTTCACCCCTTTGTTTTAGAATCAACATTTTCTCTGTGTAGGAAAAAAAAACTCTCTGTTTGCCTGGCCCTTGTATTGGACTCATGGTAAACAACTGTTAATGCTTTCACCCTTGGTGAACAATAGTATATGGTAATAGTTTCAGAGGTCTGTTGGTTCATCACACTCTACAAGGTTTGGGTAAGCTCTCAGACAATCAGTTTGGTTCCTCTATTGTCATGTCCAGACCTTGTATATGTTTACCTGCTTATTGAAGTCTGAATAATGGTGTTTGATCACCTGTAGAACTTCAAAATAGTATTGTCTCTAGGAGGAAAGAAAAACAATCCCTTCACCCATTACATTTCTCTAGCTAGATGGTCATTCGCCTTTCCAACCAAGACAAATTAACCCCTTAACATCCGGCTATGCTGACTTGATGTTATATAGGATTATGTCTTGATAAATCATGTTTTTGAGACATAATTCAAAAGCCCACAACAGGGAGGTGGTACAGAAGGTAATAGCTGCAGGGGATGTTCTGATGGAGGTGACTCAAGTGCAGTTTTTTAGGTGGAGGTGAGGGAGGCTTCCCGGAATAAATGAGTTTTCAAGGATCGCCTACAGGCAGACAGGGTAGGAGCTGACAGGACATACTGAGGTAGGGAGTTCCAGAGGATGGGAGAGGTTCTGGAAAAGTCCTGGAGGCAAGTATGGGAGAAGATAACAACAGAGCTAGAGAGCAAGATGTCTTGGGAAGACCGGAAAGGACAATTTGGGCGATATCTGTAGATAAGGTTGGGGATGTAGCTGGGGGCAATGTTGTGGATTGGTTTGTACTTTGTGGTTAGTATTTAGAATCTTTTACGTTGCGGTAGTGGAAGCCAGTGAAGGGATTGGCAGAGAGGGGTGGCAGTCATGGATCGGTTAATAAGTTGTTTAAATCTGGCAGCAGCATTCATAAGACTGAAGGGGGTTAGCCTGCGTAAAGGTAGGCCGTTGAGAAGGGAGTTGCAGTACTCAAGGCGGGATATAACCAAGGAGTGAATACGTTGTTTTGTGTTGTCATTGGTTAGGAAGGAGCGAATTCTGGAAATTTTGCATAGGTTAGGGTAGCAAGATTTAGCCAATGATTGGATGTGGGGCCCGCCTAGCACCCTGGCATGTGAAGAGGGACCATTGGTTGTGCTATTGATCTGAATATAAGCTTCCTGTAATGGTGGCTACATGTGAACTAGTAAATGGTCTAATGGTGCCATACACGTTTCTATAAATAATCAATTTATTTTCTGATTAATCTCTCTCTCGAGAGGAATAACTGAAGTGGTATTGAACTAAAATTTGGAAAACCTCTGGCAGACAGGGTTTTTATAACAGAAGAGACCCTTGTGGTCTCTTTTGTCATAAATACCTTCCCTTGCCTGTCAGCGGTTGTCTGATCTGTGTCGCACATGCGCAGCTCAGACTGCATTTACTGCTCTTGCTGTGTGCCATAGTGATGTAACTTTTGTGTGCATGCTCAGGAGTAGCATCATTGCAGCCCAGCCATTCAAGCAGCCAAAGACATGGAACCCAGTAAGAAGTCCATGCGAAGATGGAACACCCAGGACCTGCAGGAGCAGTTACAGCACAGCACTGGAGGGCTCCATCTGACAGGTAAATCTGCCATAATGTCCTAGTATGCTGTGCACACTAGCAAATGTCACCATACCACTGCAGGGGGCCCATTTTTAATATCTATTTTTGCAGAGTTAAATACTACTTTAATTTATAAAATGGAGGCTTACCAAAAGCGGAGACCCCTTAATTATAGGGGGTCTTTACCAGCATAGCAATATCGTATTGGAGTTCACACCCTGGCTTGTGAATCTTGGGAGATATTTGATCCTGGCATGACATGGAAATCGTGATAATACCTTATATTGCTATGCTGGTAAAGACCCCTATAATTAAAGGTCTCCGCTTCTGGTAAGCCTCCATTTATTCACATGATGGTGGTGCACATATTGGTGAGCAATTGAATGGAATAGAATTCACAGCATTAATATCAAATTCACAGAACTGGAGAAAGGATTCACTATTGATTGTGGAGCATTGTATTTACACGGACGTTATTGTTTTCTGCATGGACTATATGTCACTATTTATTTGTTTTTTTTCACTGATTTGATTACTTTACATAGACATGAGTGATTTCACAATGAATATATGTGATACGTTTAGTTTGTAAAATTGTAATACAGGAGCGCAAAATTTCATTTATTAATCTTTGCCATGAGGTGCAATGTTGAGCTTCCAGTGACCAGTATGAGAGTGAGAGCCATAACACCAAATTTAACACACCTGCTCCCCATTCACACCTGAAACCTTGTAACACTAACGAATCACATGACACAGGAGAGGGAAAATGGCTAATTGGGCCCAGTTTGGACATTTTCACTTAGGTGTGTACTCACTTTTGTTGCCAGCAGTTTAGACATTAATGGCTGTATGTTGAGTTATTTGAAGGGACAGCAAATTTACATTGTTATACAAGCTGTACACTCACTACTTTACATTGTAGCAAAGCGTCATTTCTTTAGTGTTGTCACATGAAAAGATATAATATTTACAAAAATGTGAGGGGTGTACTCACTTCTGTGAGATACTGTGTGTATATATATATATATATATTTTTTTTATTTTTTTTTATTTTATTATTATTCCCCACACACACTATAGTTGTATCTGACAATTATAGCATTAAACAGATGTTCACTGATATCTGCAGGCATGGGTTTGACAGATAGAAACCATGCAGAATAGCCACTGCTAGCTTTCAAAGTGTCAAATATTCCCTCACCACAGGGCACTGTGATGGGGAATGTGAATCTAGAGATTGTGGTAGGGAAGCAGTTAAAGTATAGTATAGCTAGAGGAACATTAGTCAAAAAAATAAAGTGATATTAAAGGTTCAGATGTTTTTTTAAATAATAAACATGTTATACTTAGCTGCTCTGTGTAATAGTTTTGCACAAAACAGCCCTGATCCTCCTCTTTTAAGGTCCTCCACCAGGGCTTTAGGCCCCTCCACCCACTGTGTGCCCCCAGAGCAAGCAGCTAGCTCAGGGGGTACTTGTGCGTGTTCACTCCGGAGCTGCCTTTGTGTGGCTATGAGACCCACCCCCCACTCCCTCCTCTCTGTCTGTGATTGACAGTGACAGCTCCTGTTGGTGTGCCTCAGCTAATGAGAAGTTAGAGACCTGGGAGAGCCATTGCTCTTGTGCACATTGCTGGACTGAGATTGGGCTCAGGTAAGTATTATGAGGGGCTGAGTGGGGAGCTGCACACTGAAGGGTTTTTACCTTCATGCATAGAATTAAGGTAAAAAACCTTCAGCCTTTACAACCGCTTTAAGTCCTGCTAGATCACTTCAGGATGGTCCCTTTTGCAGGTATAGCTATGTAAAACTTTACAAATAAGTGCCTGTACTGTTTACAATACAGTAATACACTGAGGTTTATTTACTAAAACGGGAGAGTGCAAAATCAGGTTCACTTCTGCATAAAAACCAATCAGCTTCCAGGTTTTATTGCCAAAGCTTAATTGAACAAGCTGAGATTAGAAGCTGATTGGTTTCTATGCAGAAGTGAGCCTGATTTTACACTCTCCAGCCTTAGCAGATAAACCCCACTGTCTCACCCTGCTCTGCACATGCTCAGTTGCTCTTTATTTTTTCGACACTGTGCCTAAAATGTAGAGGCCAATCTGCTGACAGGCTAAAGATTTACTGCTGCTCAGGGGCTCTAGGCTTCAGCAAAATGTCAGCCTCCAGCAAGAGAAAACAGGAACTATGCTCTATTCAATTTACAGCACAAACTAATTTTGATAGCATAATTATTAATGTGAAGTGTATGTTCCATGCTAAAGTACATTATTTGTTAAGTTGTTATTGGTAAAGTTCTGTTTTAAGAATAGTTTGTGTCTCTCTGGCTTTCTAAAACTGAATTCATCTATTTTGGACTCCATGGACTGCAACAATGCAGTAAAACATTTCCACAGTTGCAGTTTTAAAAACACGTGCATTTACTTCCAGTTTGCATGCGAAGCCATTGAATCTCATGGAGTAAGCATAATTTTAAAATGAGAGGGGAAAAAGCTGCAGGCTGAACTTTGCTGATCTGGAACCAAAATAAAAAAAATGGATGCAAATTATACAGCTGAACACAATTGTGCAGACTTTTTGTCATTTCTGGGCAGTTTTGTAATTACATCTGCTACAGTGTTCCAAAAATGAAGCAATTAAGATATTCAGCAATTAAGATATCAATGTCTTGATGTGGAATGCTTTAGTTCAGTGAATGGTTATTGCCTATTACAAATGATGGGATTCAACAATGCAGTAAAAGCATACTGAAACTGCTTCTCAATGTTACATGTTTTTCTACTTGCCATTGCACAGCATTGTTGCCAAGTCTAACACCTTGGAAAGGTTTTGTGCCTGTATCTCAAATAAGAGCACACACATGTACACCTCACAGCCTGTGAAAGGCTCCAAGTCTGTCAATCTCTTTCAAAAGGTCTCACAAGACGTGGCAGCTGTGGCAGACTCTAACCAGCTTCTCTCTTTAATTCTAATTAAGTACTGCAACTGCAATTCAAAGAACATGTAAGCAACATTACAGATACACGTTTTCTAATACTGTATGTCGAAATGTTAAGAATCTGTTATTAATTGAGCATAAAATAATGATTTTGTTTGAATCAGGGGCATTGCTAGCACTGGGCACCTAGCCCTGGGTCCTGATGGCACACATCTTTATGTGTGTGTGGTTTGGCAGCTGCAGGTTTCTGTCATCACACGCCGGCCTACCCATTGCTTGTCAGACCTCTTTCTGAGGTCTGACAAGCAGAACTGCCCAAACAAAGCTAGACTATGTTAAAAACAAACCAAAAAAGCCCCTGCCACTGGAAATGCCAGCTCCAGAGCTTGTGCAGAGGTGAGAGCTGTGGATGTGGTTGTGCAAAGGTGAAAGCTTTGGGGGGTGATGAGAGGATTTGGTGAGGGAAGTGAGAGATACGGGTTGCATAGGTGAGAGTTGTGGATTAGTGTGAGCTGTACATTGGGGTGCAGTTTTGAAATGTCAAAGGGGCAGAGTTAAGTTTCGGGGGATGCAGTGGTGAGCTGTGGACAGGGGTGCAGAGATGAGCTGGGGATGGGGAATGTCATTGCAGAGATGAGCTGTGGACAAAGGATGCACAATAGATTGTTACTTTTAGAGGGGGGCTACTTGAGGGTGGAACGATTAATCCCCTGTAAGGGGGCAAAATATGTTAGATTGGAAGATCCTGGGTAGAGTTCCTGTGGCAATGCTGAAGTTGATTTTACCCTTTGGAACAGGTGTGCGGCTCAAGAGCTTTGCTTATTCCCTACCTACCCCCTCCGACCTTTCACATTCCTACTGGCCCATTGTCATCGTAGGCTGACTTACTGGCCAATATAAATGCATGAGAGGTGAAAGAAAGAAGTCATGCTCCTTCGTTAAAATGAAGTCTTAACAATTACTGTCCAATCACTATCTGCTACAGTAAGAAAAACAAAAATATAACCAGCTTTCAATGTCCGATGGAATAAAATATAAATAATGTATTTATAATATCTCAAGGTTACCCCTAAGAAATGCATTTTGGCATACTTTCCCCTTCAGAAGTACTGTATACCCAAAAGCACCAATCATGTCCACTGAAAGAGCTGAAATGAGCCTTTGCAATGGCACTAAAGCCTACGTTTTCCACCACCCAGGTCCATGCTTTGGAGACTCTTAAGTTATAGAGTTAGGACTACAGTACACTGGGGTGCCTTGATGTGAGCACTGCCGCATACACATATACAGTTGCAAGAAAAAGTATGTGAACCCCTTGGGATTACGTGGAGTTTTGCATGAATTGGGCATAAAATGTGCTCTGAATGTCATCTAAGTCACAACAATAGAAGAACACAGTCTGCTGAACATAATACTACACAAACATTAGATGTTGCCATGGTTTAATTGCACATAACATGTAAACATTCACAGTACAGGGAGGAAAAAGTATGTGAACCTTTGGACTTAATAACTGGCTGACCCTCCTTTGGCAGCAATAACCTCAACCAAACGTTTCCTGTAGTTGCAGATCAGACCTGCACAACGATCTGGAGTCATTTTGGATCACTCCTCTTGACAAAACTATTTCAGTGTAGCAATATTCTTGGGATGTCTGGTGTGAATCGCTCTCTTAAGGTCATGCCACAGCATTTCAATCGGGTTGAGGTCAGGACTCTGACTGGGCCACTCCAGAAGGCGTATTCTGTGCTGTTGCAGCCATTGTTTTGTTGAATTACTTGTATGCTTTGGGTCATTGTCCTGTTGCATCACCCATCCTCTGCGGAGCTTCAGTTGGCGGACAGATGGTCGTACTTTTTCCTGCAAAATGTCTTGATAAACTCTGGAATTCATTTTCCCATCAATGAAAACAATCCGTCCAGGCCCTGAGGCAGCAAAGCAGCCCCAAACCATGATGCTCCCTCCGCCATATTTTACAGTGGGGATGAGGTTTTGATGTTGGTGTGCTGTGCCTTTTTTTCTCCACACATAGTGTTGTGTGTTCTTCCCAAACAACTCAATCTTGGTTTCATCTGTCCACAGTATATTTTGCCAGTAGTGCTGTGGAACATCCAGGTGCACTTTTGCAAACTTCAAACGTGCTGCAATATTCTTTTTGGACAGCAATGGCTTCCTCCGTGGTGTCCTCCCATGTACTCCATTCTTGTTTAATGTTTTCCTTATTGTAGATGTGTCAACAAAAATGTTAGCATGTGCCAGAGATTTCTGTAGGTCTTTAGCTGACACTCTGGGATTCTTCTTTACCCCATGCAGCATTCTGCGCTGTGCTCTTGCAGTCATTTTTACAGGACGACCACGCCTAGGGAGAGTAGCAACAGTGCTAAACTTTCTCCATTTGTAGACAGTCTGTCTTACCGTGGACACATGAACATCAAGGCTTTTGGAGATACTTTTGTAACCCTTTCCAGCTTCATGCAAGTCAGCAATTCTTGATCGTAGGTCTTCTGAGAGCTCTTTTCTGCGAGGCATGGTTCACATCAGACAGTGCTTCTTAAAACCAGTAAACCCAAAACAGGTGTGTGTTTTTTAAGGGCAGGACAGCTGTCAGCAACACATCCAAGATCATCACACGGATTGGCGTCAAGGTTGGCTCACTCCTGGCTCCAATTAGCTCTGGGAGAAGTCATTAAGCTAGGGCCTCACATACTTTTTCCTCCCTGCACTGTGAATGTTTACATGTTATGTGCAATTAAACCATGGCAACATCTAATGTTTGTGCAGTATTATGTTCAGCAGACTGTGTTCTTCTATTGTTGTGACTTAGATGACGTTCAGAGCACATTTTATGCCCAATTCATGCAAAACTCCACGTAATCCCAAGGGGTTCACATACTTTTTCTTGCAACTGTATTTACTAATGTGTGCAGCTAAACCCCTTGTTTTTAATGTAAACTGTTAGACATGGTCAATTTGGTTTGTTGCGGGCTAGCTGGTAAGAAAGCTGAGAATTTTTTGTTTGTTTTTTATGTGCATTGTCCTTGCACGTGCTCCTTGCTGCAAAAGCTAGTTATGGGTTGGGGTGGTTGCCATTTGTTTGTATCATTGGTGAATTCGAGCAGGGATGCACTGGATACCTTCAGCTGCCATTGTGCTCTTCCAGTCTCACAGTCTCAAGAGCATGGAGGAGATTCCAGGAGACAGACAGTTACACCAGGAGAGCTGGACAGGGCCGTAGAAGGTCCTTAATGCATTAACAGGATCGGTATCTGCTCCTTTGTGCAAGGAGGAACAGGATGAGCACTGCCAGAGCCCTACAAAATTACCTACAGCAGGCCACTGGTGTGAATGTCTCTGACCAAACAATCAGATACAAACTTCATGATAGTGGCCTGAGGGCCCGATGTCCTATAATGGGCCCTGTGCTCACTGCCCGGTACCATAGGGCTCGATTGGCATTTGCTATTGAACACCAGTGCTGGCATGTCAGCCACTGGCACCCTATGCTTTTCATAGTTGAAAGCAGGCTCACCCTGAGCATGTGACAGATGGTCTGAGGAGGCATACCCATGGAGGGACGCACAGACCTCTACAGACTAGACAATGGCACCCTGACTGCCATTAGGTATAGGAATAAAATCCTTGGACCCATTGTCAGACCCTTCTCTGGTGCAGTGGGTCCTGGGTTCCTCCTGGTGCACGACAATGCTCGGCCTCATGTGGTGAGAGTATGCAGGCAGTTCCTGGAGGATGAAGGAATTGATACCATTGAATGACCCCCATGCTCACCTGACCTACATTCAATAGAACACCCCTGGCATATCATATTTTGGTCCATCCGACGCTTCCAGATTGCACCTCAGACTGTCCAGGAGCTCAGTGATGGCCTGGTCCAGATCTGGGAGGAAATACCCCAGGACACCATTCGTCATCTCATTAGGAGCATGCCCCCGACATTGTCAGGCATGCATACAAGCACATGGGGGCCATACAAACTACTGAGTATCATTTTGAGTTGCTGCAATTAAACTTCAGCAAAATGGACTTGCCTGCTGCATAATTTTTTCACTTTGATTTTTGGGGTGTCTTTTCATTCAGTCCTCTGTAGGTTGATAATTTTCATTTCCATCAAACGATGGGGCATCCTTACATTCATAACATTACTCAGTCCATATCAGTATAGATATCCAACATGATATTTTTCCCCATTGAGATCAGATGTGTTTTCAAAGTGTTCTTTTAATTTTTTTTTATCAGTGTATAAGTGCTCCTACTTGAGAGACTCTTACAATATAGAGTTAGGACTGCAGTACACTGGGGTGCCTTGACATGGCCACTGTGGCTTACACATATATATGCAAATGTGTGAGATGAAAACCCTTGTTTTTAATATGAACTGTCAGACAGGGTCAATCTGGTTTGTCGCAGGCCAGCTATAAGTGAGCTTGGAATTTTTGATTGTTCTTGATGTTGATATTCTTAAAGAGAGACTGTTATTCAGAAAGGTTGAGCATTGGCACTGGCTACCTCAAAAGACAACTGAGGGAAAGCTGTTACTTCCACTAAGGTGCCATCATGTGCTCTGAAAATTTGACATGTGAGTACATACTGTTTTTAACATTCATTCCAATAAACAAGGTGGAGCATCTGCATGTCTGTTTATCATAAAACATAGTAATAAAGTGTTGAATATTTATAGTAGGAACATAACATATTATATTTAAAGTGTTAGTTCACCTTTATAGAAAAATGGAAAAAGGTAAACTAACACCATACTGCCTCTCTTCCAGTCTCCCCGGTTTTTACATCTGGTAATGCTGAGCTGTCACTGTCCATGCAGCCAGTCCAGGGATTGATGAAATACCGCTTTTTTTACTCTTCTCTGTGCAGCCTCTCGGGACAGACCAAAGCAATTCTGGTTGATCAGTGCTTGCACAGTGAATCGCTCTGGTCTGTCCTGGAAGCTCTGAATCACATCGACAGTCTGCAATCTCTTCCTTTGAAATGTGATTTTAGTTTTGAGAAAAGCCAGAAGTCCCAGGCCTTTCAGAACATGGATCATTTTCAATAGACTATTGACCATCTTTAAAGCATTTGTGCCACACATTTATTTGCACTGCATTCCTTGCATCATTCCTGAAAGGCTTCCGAATAATCCAAATAGTTTTCAGGGAGGAATGTTCAAGTTTGATGCAAACTTTGGTGCACATTTGATGCCACTCCCATGGCCACAATACGCATGCTCACTCAACAGTGTCTAGCACAACTAGTACAGTCGTCATTGTTTACGCATATGCATTCCAGTCCACTCTCCTTGGCTGCCAAGTTACATCAATGTCGTGCAAATCATTCTTTTTATATTACCAATTGCTGGACTTTTTCTGGACAGACCTCATATATGTGGGGGGAGAACAGCACATGATGAGCTGTTGCTGATGACAGAGATGGTTGTAAGAGATACATCTGTTGGCACCCTCCTCCAATATAGTCCTGTCCAATATCACACTGGGACCGCCACACCTGGATGACACGTACTGCCCCTGCCTACCCACTGGGGGCTGCAATACTGACTTCATGCTGCTTTGCGCTAGACAGGCTAACCCACTGCTATCCCGCCCCTCCTTTGCATCAAAGGAAAATACCCAGTTCTTCCAGGTGTGAGAGAGTGTGCAATCTCCTCCCATGATGCTGTGTTCAGGCCTGAGCAGCCAGTGCCAAAATGAAGGAGGTGGTGGCAGCAAACATTTGTAAGCTTTAACAACACTAATCATCGAGCTTAAACAAAGTATTTTGGTGGGGAAGCCATGCAAAGGCGAGTATATTGCATGACAACACACTACTGCTGAATCTGAAAGTATGCTGCATGCAGGGGCGGACTGACAACTCATGGGGCCCCCGGGCAAGCCCGTGTCCTTGCCCAAACTCAAAAAAGCCTATGAAAAAGGTACCAGGGGCATCTCATGGGGCCCCCTACTGACCCCGGGCCCTCGGGCAGTGCCTGAGTTTCCAAATGGTCAGTCCACCCCTGGCTGCATGTAAATTTTTTCAGCATTGCCAAGCCATTCAAATTGATCAGCTGCCTTAACACAATGCATGTTAACACATGACAAATTGTTGGCCAGTGCAATAAAAATGGCTTGACTGGGTGATTTAGCTGATCTTTATACATACCCTTACCCTCGCTGTATGCACTAAAGGTCCCATCATTTCAGTGCAGAATTGCCTTGTGGAAGAATATGATAATTCTAGTGTCAACTGCTAGTGGCAAAATGGCAAAGGGAGCAAGATGAAAACATTTTGTGTAGGCGTGTATCTGTTTCTCTGGACATTTTAGAGATGACTACATCCAAACGGAATGTTTGCAGTGCAGGTGAATGGAGCATGAATTTCATAATAGAATACGTGAATTAAGACACTGCAGGGGTTGAGTAACTGGCAACATGGCTTCACAATTTGAGAACCACTAAAATATTAGTAACCATGATTAATACAAAGCTAATCCTCCAGAATGGGGGCACAACCAAGTGCCAAATCCCAGCTGTCTATTATAGAGGGTGATCATCTATGGTTCTGCTGGGAGTTCAGTGGCTAAAAGTCTCTTATTTGCTCATTATATTTTCCAGTACAGTGCAAAAGTCAAACCCTGACTAATTAGATAGATTACACATTTTTTTATTCCAAAGCACTTAAATCAGTGAAGTTCATTGAAGGTGTGAAAACTGGGCTACCAGCCAAAAGCTCAGGGCATAAAAGTATAAAGAACTGGATAAAAAAGCTCACTAGTAAACCAATTCAATATTAGACATTGGGGGGGATTTAATAAAACTGGTGCAGCTATGCATGGTAGCCAATCAGCTTTAAGTTTAGCTTTAGTTCAATTAAGCATTGACAATAAAACCTGGAAGCTGATTGGTTACTAGGCAGAGCTGCACCATGCATTGTGTGCAAGGCTTTTCTTCTGATTCTGAGATGCAGTAGTACCTGCAATGACCATTACAAACCTCTCCCCAGCAGGTGAAATTACTTCTTAACATCAAATGAAGCAATTGAGGAAAGATTTGTCAGTGACTCAAGTTTATTGTGCTTTTATCTTTTGTATTATTGAGTTTGTGTCAAGCTTCCTCTTATTATAGTATTTTACTCTTGCCAGAGATTTTGGAAAGGTAAGTAGTTTATTCACACATTATATACCTGCATCAATACTGGAAAAGATACAAATGTAGCAAACTATAAGAACATTTTTAAAATGTTCTGCAGCATTTCTGAAAGTAAAACAATGTGTAACACATAAATTACTTTGTGTCAATAAATTACATTTGTATTTGACAGACAAGATAATCTCAAGGCAAATATCAATTCATAACTTGGAGGAAAAATAAAAGTCCACAGTACACCGCATACTAAGACATTATGACAGACTGACCTGTAAAAGGGATCTCTCCAGTGGCGCTTTGTCACCGCTGACAGGGCTTCCACCTTCACCAGGTCTTCCTTTCTGGTTTGCGGGCTCCGGCCATTTGAATGGCCTAGCCAAGATGTTGCAGCATTGCATGACTGCGCAACTGTCAGTTAAAGTAACACAGAGCCGTAAGGCAAAAAATGGCCTTGTCAGGAAGGGGGGTAAATCCTCTGGAGGGCAAGCGGTTAAAGTATAATTAAAGGCAAAACTCTTTTTCTAGTTTTGAACAGAGAGGAGATGGATTAGAGCAGCTGTCAGGTTTTTATTGCTGTCTGTGCCCGTGTTAGGGAGATTCACCTTGTCTATTTGTCCTGTTTACCATTATCATTGAAGTGAAATGAAAAAATCCCAAATTTTGGGTTGTCCCCAGAAAAGCAATAAAGAATAAATCTTCCAATGGAGACAAGAGTTATGGTGACCTAGTGGGGGACAAGGGATTCCGTTAATTTGCAGAGATTTTCTCTCACGTCCTGTTTTGGCTATGGAACAGGAAATGAAGGTAAATCTCCCCAATGGGACAGAGATGGCAGAAAAAAAAATTCTGACAGGAGTTATAACTCTCCCTAACTCTATCCAAAGTGGAAAAAAAAATTCCTTTAGCTCTACTTTAACTAATTCATACAGCTTGGCCCAAATGAATTATTTTCCACACCAGGTGTGCCTGCTCCAGCTATATACAGCGCTTACAGTCTATTCTGTCACCTGCATCAATATAGAATCAGTGCTGCTCAGCCATTCATTTGATTAGCTAAGGTGGGCGGATGATGTCATGACCTCCAACTCATCCAATTAGAAGGAGCTTTGTATTAATTCAGAGGATACAAAGCTGCCTATGATGGGCTGAGCATTGCTCTGCCCGGCTCAATTTTAGTCCATATGTGAGACAGAAAATTCTTGTCTCACATTACCGGAACACAAGCCTGCATACTGTATATAGCTGAGGCTACCTACAGTTTATACAACACACCCAGCAGGCACACTTGTTACTGTAGGAAATAGTTCATTTGGGCCAAGTTGGGTAAAAGAACAGTAAACCTGGGAATCAGTTTTAAGCATCATTTTATGTATAACTATGTTAATCAAGCCTGCTTACTGTAATATGGAACATGTTGTCACTTGTATTGTGTTTTATATGGTGCATGATTATTTTTGTCATGTTTATTGAAATCTTAATAAACACAAATGTTGAAAATAACATAAAAAATGTGCATTTGATTACATGTTGGCACTGAATTCTGCAGAGAATTGCAAGCACATAGTTTTCTACGTGCCTTGGTAATTAAAATGCGATGATCTATGCAGATCAACCCAACTAAACAGACATGGTGTGAACAAGCCCTAAAAGTAGACCTTTACCCTCCACACCCACATTCCGTCATTGCACTCCCACCCCCCTCCTCTCTTACATTCAGTTATTTTTTTTTTTTCAACTACCTTTCAGGACTCCACCTGGCATTTCCAGGATTTGCACCCAGGCAAGAATGGAATCCCAGGAGGGGGGTTTGGATCTCTCCAGCTTTCGAACTGGGATGTGGTACCAAACAGGGGTGCCCTCTCTCCCCTTTACTGTTCACCATAGAGCCTCAGATGGCCAGTGACTCTATAGAGAGCTTCAGATATGGTGCATTACATGGGGAAAATAATACTTTATGTCGATGACATGATGCTGCTCCTGGGTGACATGGATTCCTCTTTGAGAGCAGTGATGGAAATAATTTCTGAGTTTGGTGAATATTTGGGACTGACCATTAACTGGATTAAGTCCTCTCTATTACCATTGGTCCACTCCCTTAACCCCCAGTTAACCTCTTTCTACCCAGTACCAATAGTGCCCGTGTTAAAATACCTGAGGATTATAATCTCCTCTGAGAGAATATTTTACCGCCGCTCTCAAGGTTCTGGGATATGGTGAGACTGTGGACCAGGTTATGCCCCAACTACTTTATTTTCATCACAATAATCCCATGGTTATTCCATTGAAAGTTTTTAGAATGGTTAATTTCATTTTTCTCTTTTTAGTTGGGAAGAATGGAACTGCAAGGATTAGGCTTGAACAGTTGCAAAGAGCTAAAGGTGGAGGTGGCCTGACCTTTCTAAACCGTTAGCTGTATTATTTGGTGGCCCAACTGCAGCATCTGCTGGGAGGTCTAAATTTTATGTCTATAGGGAATGGAGAGGTTGGAGACTCAACGTTGGCAGTGATACTTTACTTCTCGCCCAGGAGGTTTGGAGGCACACCTTTTATTGAAACCAAATAAATTATACCCAATTTACTGACTAAAGCATAAAATATGGGTTAAGACAAAACAATTACAAGTTATGAAATATACCCCATATAGAATAATCATTCATACCCCGAACTGGTTAAATTGCAGCACACAGTTAAATGGTGTGCACTGGGAATAATGCACCTCATTTTAAAAAATGGTACACTGCTCTCCTTTAATCAGCTACAATAATGCTTTGGCATTCCATCCACATTGCACTTTTATTTCCTCCAATTACAGCATGTAATTAGGGCCCAACCTTCCTTATAAACGCCTATGTTATCTCCAATCCCTATATTTAATATGATGCAGCAATCTAGTTCCGCTAAGGGCTTTATTTCTAGATGTTACGCTATGCTTTTGGCAAACTACCTGCAGCATTTCTCCAATTTGGCCATGGAGGGATGGGAAAAAGATGTGGGTATCATTTCTGGTGAACAATGGGAGGAGGCCCTGGAATTGTTGCTGTTCTCTGAATGTGACACAAAGATTATCATAATTTTACATGTGTGTCATAGAGACAAGGGTGATCTCATACATTTACTGTGGAGGTGCCCAAAGCTTCACAAATACCAGGATTTTATTGCGCCTACCATCAGCAGTACCTTTCAGATGAATATACCCGTAGACACCAAACAGTGTCTTCTGGGCATTTTTGACAATGTGGTGCAGGATGCGTATGTCAGAGAGGCAGTGTCTACAGCCCTTTTCCAGGCCCACAAACTCATTTTACTGAATTGGACCTTGCAGTCCCCTCCCACATCCCAGATGTGGATAGATCACATGGGAGTGATGCTTCAATATGAGCGTTTGATTTGTCAAAATAGGGGTAACGCATCTAAATTTTAAAAAATGGGGGGATGTTGGATAGCTACACTAGGCCTTGCTCCAGCAGATTTAATATTGGACAGATTACTATTGTAACTTGAAGGTGTGTATAGACACGATACTTTGTATTATGGGAGATTGGTATGGGTGAGGGTTGTTCTACCAATATAAACAATATTATGGGTTGTGGGTACGGCAGTGCAGTTATGTGTATATTTGTACTTTGATGCACTTAATAAATACTTGTGTACAATTTTGAGACAAGCTTACATTTTTTTCTTGTGAACGGACTCTCCAGATTGTGGTTCAAGTTTGTATTGCATGTTGAGTTTCAATAAATCTTTTTCCTAATTTAAAATAAATAAATAAATGACATCCTAATCACCTCCAGCCTACTGACACCATACTGAGGGAGGTCTTTTGGAACTCAACAAGGAATGTACCACTGCATGTCATCGGAGCTGCAAGAACCTGATTTCCACCACAGCTTTCAGAGGAAAGCTTGCATTTATTAACAAAAAATATTTTCACTGCAAAACGGTGCTGCTGTAATATATTGTAGTAGCAATAGGTACATACAGTAAGAGGTGCTGTGTTTCGGCAGCAGGACAGGCATGTCCCATCTGCTGCTGGAATTAAATAGTTGGGCTGCATGCTTGCAAAAAAAAAAACAGAAGAAAAAAAAAAAGTGTGAAAAAAAACTAATGCAGCCCATCTAAGGATCAATAAAAGCTGCAATATTATCAATGTTTATTACTGGGGTTAGATATGTTTTAAGGCTGCATTCACATCTGAGCATTTTGTGAACATGTGCAAAAATGTGTGTTCATGGAACATGCAAAAATATGCGTTGTGCTTGCAGTGCTATTATTTGTTAATGACATCCCACACATGGCAAGCAGACACATGCTTTTGTGCATGACAAATGCAGGATTCAATAATGTGTAAAATTCAAAGTGTGTTTCTCATGCTAGAACAGCTCATTGAGATGAATGGGCTTACCTATGTGTGTAATATGAAAACAGGCAAAAAAAACAAAAACATGCATTCACATGAAGTTAGTTTTGAACCTAGCCTAAGAGTGAAATTATGAACAGGGAACTGTATTAAAGTGGAATTCCAGGCTGTACCTAACTAATCGTAAAAATGTTTCCTCCCCCTTCACTGTATGCTGACTAACCCATGTAAGAAAGATGTATATACTTGCCTATTTTCAGTCGTTCTGGTCCGGTCACATGACCTGTCAGCCTGTGCCAGCGGCAGGGGAGAGCAGGGAGTGCTGGCAATGGATTGGCCATATGAGCTTATGAGTAACGTCACTGCTGCTAGGCTTTACAAGTAGTACTCAGCAGTCCCTCCTCTGCCTTGCAGCCAGCACTGACTGACATGGGAGATCATGTGACTGGACCACATCTAAAATAGCTAATACTGTACACATAAGGAAATAGAATGAAAATTTCCATAACAGGAGCAATCGGTCGATACTCTATTTGTTAGTATAGTGCTTTCAACAGCGGATTCCAAGTTTTTGGATGAAAAAAGAATGAAGACACAAGCTAGGAAATTTTAGATATAATAATGTATTTTTTTCGATCAATGTTTATAGTAATTGTACATAAACAGTTGAATAGAAAATACTGTGCGTTATCGGAAACAAAGAACAACCCAGAAGATAGCGACGAAAATAAAAATCGTACACAAGAAAACTTTCATATTCAGGATCATTAAAGCACTACAAACAGTAGCATATTTTTTTCCATGACAATAATCACGCTACATTGCTACATCTGCCTCTGTCATTTGATAACTTACGTACAAGGTAATATCATTCTCAGTTACATTGTAATAAGCACCTTTGTGGATAATCAGATGATCGTTTGTCTGATTTTCTCATAGTGTGTAGTGTATACTAGGCCTTACACATATTAGTCAGCATTGGTGGCTTTAAAGTGGTAGCAAAGTCTCCTGATCTACTCTGTGCCATGTATAGCAAAGTGAACTAGTTACATGTAGGCGTTTCATGTTATCCCAACCTGTGCGGCTTAGGAGGTTTCAGCCAATCTTTGTTGGCATGACATCACAGGTGCAAGCGCATTCTGCCCCCCTCTAAAGGCATGCTCAATGTGCTGTCAGCCTCTTTATACAGGCGCTGACCTCTGTAATCAGCACTCCATGGCATTGCATAGCAGAATTCAGGCCTATTACTATTAATGTTCACTGCGCATGCAAGAGATGATATCTCGGACACAGAAGGAAAAGTGGAAGTATACCAATACATGGAATCGCAGACACTGCAAATGGCTTTAGCTGGACCATGGGACAACAAATAAAGCAAAAAAAAGTAACATGCAATGGGGATAGCTAGCATTGAGGCATGTGGGGAAATATTTAGCTTAGTGGCCTTGCAATTATCCCCCCATTTTAGATAGAGTAAGGGAGAGTTGTCACTCCTATTAGGCATTTTTGCCACCTGTGCTCCATTGGGGAGATTTCCCTTCACTTCCTGCCCCATAGCCAAAATAGGACATGAGAGGAAATCCTTCCATGGGGAGGAAACCCCAGGTTGCCACCAGAGCTAATGTCCCTATTGGAAGATTCTCCCTCTATTCCTGTTCTGGTGACAACCCAATATTTGTGATTTTCTTTCAGTATTGTTGATTACAGTAATCAGAACAAATAGAAATTAGTTTTCCTAATAGAGGCTCAGACAGCAATAAAAACCTGACAGCTGTTCTCATCCATCTCCACTCTATCCAAAATGTTTAAAAAGTTTTGCTTTTAGCTATACTTTAAAGTGGTAGTAAAATATTTTTAAAAAAGGTTAATGTGCTAGCATGCACAACAAAGCCCTCACTGCTACTGGGGCTTCCAACTTCACATGGCCTTCCTGCTGGGATTGAGATTAACTGTTTGAATTATTATTATTATTATACAGTATTTATAAAGCGCCAATAGTTCACTCAGCGCTGTACATTACAAAGGGGGACAGAACATGTGACAGAACAATACCAATACAATGCAAAACATGAGGGGATCGAGGGCCCTGCTCTTTCGAGCTTACAATCTAGAAGGGATGGGATAGTGGTACAGGAGGAGATAGCTGTGGGGGATGGAGTGGTAGGAAGAGTGGAGGAGGTCAGCAAGTTAGCAGGGGGTGAGGTAGGCTTCCCTGAAGAGATGGGTTTTCAGGGTGCGCCTAAAGGAGAGGAGAGTAGGTGATAATCTGATGGGTTGGGGCAGGGAGTTCCAGAGGATGGGTGACACCCTGGAGAAGTCCTGGAGGCGGGCATGGGAGGAGGAGACCAGGGAACTAGAGAGAAGGAGGTCTTGTGAGGAGCGGAGTGTGCGTGTTGGGCGGTACTTGGATATTAGGTCAGTGATGTAGTTCGGGGCAGTATGGTGGACAGCTTTGTACGTCAGTGTTAGGATTTTAAATTTGATCCGTTGCGCAATCGGAAGCCAGTGGAGGGATTGGCAGAGGGGGGTGGCGGAAATGGAGCGGTTGGAAAGGTGAATGAGTCTGGCAGCCGTATTCAGGATCGACTGAAGCGGGGATAGCCAGCGGCGAGGCAGGCCAGTGAGGAGGGAGTTGCAGTAGTCGAGTCGTGATATGATGAGGGAGTGGATGAGCTGTTTAGTGGTTTCTGGGGTTAGGAACGTGCGGATTTTGGCGATGTTGCGGAGGTGGAGTCTGCACGAGTTTGTTAAAGATTGGACTTGGGGCTGGAAGGATAGGTTGGAGTCCAGAATGACACCAAGTACTCTGGCCTGCAGAGCGGGTTTGATATTGGCGTTGTTGGATGTGATGTAGAAGTCAATGGGGGGTGGGGTTCGGGCTGGGGGGAAGACAAGGAGCTCGGTTTTGGAGAGATTCAGTTTAAGGAAGTGGAGCGACATCCAATCTGATATGTCGCTCAGTAGGTGTGTGATTTGGGCAGAGACCGAAGGGGTGAGGTGGGGGGTTGAGAGATAGATTTGTGTGTCGTCGGCATAGAGGTGGTAGTTGAAGCCGTGAGAGTGTATGAGTTGGCCAAGGGAGGAGGTGTAGATGGAGAAGAGAAGGGGCCCAAGGACAGAGCCTTGAGGGACCCCAACAGCGAGGGGGAGTGAGGGGGAGGTGGTAGCATTATAGGTAACGCTGAAAGAGCGTTGTGACAGGTAGGATGAGAGCCAGGAGAGAGCAGAATCTCTGAGGCCGAGGGAGTGTAGTATTTTGAGGAGGAGGGGGTGGTCAACTGTGTCGAAGGCCGCAGAGAGGTCAAGGAGTAGGAGCACTGAATAGTGGCCATTAGCTTTGGCGGTTAGAAGGTCGTTGGAGAGTTTGAGTAAGGCGGTTTCGGTGGAGTGTAGGGGGCGGAAGCCAGACTGTAGGGGATCGAGGAGGTTGTTGTCGTTGAGGTGAGAGCATAGGCGGGTGTAGACGAGACGCTCGAGGAGTTTAGATGTAAGTGGGAGCAGGGAGATGGGTCTGAGGTTGTTCGGGTCATTGGGGTCCAGGGAGGGCTTTTTAAGTATGGGGGTGATGTGTGCATGCTTCAGTGGGGAGGGGAAAGTGCCGGAGGAGAGGGAGAGATTAAAGATGTGGGTGAGGGAGCGTAGGATGGAGGGGGAGGGAGGTCGTAGGAATTGTGAGGGGATAGGGTCGAGGGGGCAGGTGGTGAGGCGGGCATCAGAGAGGATCTTGGAGACTTCCTCAATGGTAGTAAGGTCAAAGGTGTGGAGTGTTGGGGGAGCTTCAGTATGAGGAATGTAGGGTGGTTTGAATGGTCACAATGACAACACAATCGCAGCACAGCACTCTGAGCGACAGCTCAGTGTGCCCGCAATGAAGAGCACATGCAACCGCCTGTAAAAAAAAAAAAAAAAAGAAAAAAAGAAAAAAGGGCCACTTTCCTGCCAGCAAAATAGTGCCCATAAAACAGGGTTAAATAGCAATTTTCAGAGTTTAACCGCTTGCTGCTACAGTGCAGGCCAACCACGCAGAATCATGTGCATATACAGGCATACTTCAGTTTACGAATTTAATTCATTCTGCAGGACTTTTCGTATAGCGAAAAATTCATAAACCGTAACGCCGCTTCCCATAGGAATGCATTGAAAACCAATGAATCCGTTCTGGAGGTCAGAAAAAAGTAAACGCTACTAAAATACCGCATGAGTTATTTTAATCAAGCCATGCAGTATTTTATTAGTGACAACCATGTATTAATGTTTCAGCTGTCAGTGGAGTTCCCCAATGACAGCTGAATGTAAAAGAATTGCCGGCAATTAAAAACAAAATAAAAAAATAAAAAAAAACGGTGTGGGGTCCCCCCTCCCATCCATACCAAGCCCTTCAGGTCTGGTATGGATTTTGACGGGAACTCCCATGTAAAAATAAAATAAAAAAAAAAAAGTGGTGCACCAAAATGAAAATTCTGGTGCTGAAACCGAAAATTAAAAATGCACTTGGCCGAAAACCGAAATGCGCAGTTTTTAAAAATGAATATATATTTTTTGGAAAAAAAAATACACTGATTAAAAAAATATATATATATGTACCTCAATTTTTTTGTAAAATATGAAAGAGGATGTTACGGCGAGTAAATAGATAACCAACATGTCTTGCTTTCAAATTGCGCACACTCGTGGAATGGCGTGAAACTGCGGTACTTAAAAATCTCCATGGGTGATGCTTTAAAAATTTCTACAGGTTAGCTGTGTAAAGCTACAGAGAAGGTCTAGTACGAGAATTATTGCTCTTGCTCTAACATTCGTGGCGATACCTCACGTGTGTGGTTTGAACACCATTTACATATGTAGGCATGGCCTATGTATGCGTTCACCACTACGTGCAAGGACGGGGGCACTTTAAATTTTTCTTTTTATTTATTTAATGTTTTGGGGTTTTTTTTTTGCACTGTCCCTTTAAAAAAAATCAAGTTACACTTACGGTAACGTCTTTACCAGTAGTCTTTCAGGACAGCACCTTGAGAGACCTCGGCTACTCCCCACCTGAGGAAACACCTTCACCCAAAAATAAAAAGCTCTCCACTCCCCTCCGACCTCAGTTCTTAAATCGTACCTCTGGTCACCTGGGGAGACACAAAATGAGACAACCTGACCACAATAAGACATTCTACGATAACCAAATATAAAGATTTTTCCCCTTTCGTCTTTCAGGACAGCACCTTGAGAGGATAAGCGAGTACTCACCCCTCGGGCGGGCTGACTGCTTGCAGTACCTTACGTTCAAAGGCCTGCTCCTGCACCGAGACCAGGTCGAATCTGTAATACTTTACAAACATTCCGTAGATGGACCAGGTTGCTGCCCTGCAGATTTGTCCTGGGGAAGCACCTGCCAGCTCAGCCTGGGTAGTTGCTACTGCTCGGGTGGAATGCGCCCTGATTCCCTCCGGGACCTCTAGGCCCTCTGCTCGGTATGCCCCCGCAATCACCAGCTTTACCCATCTGGCCAGTGTCCTCCTAGAAGCTTTCTTACCTTTCCTAATCCCCGCAAAAGAAACAAAAGATTCCGTGCTCCTAAACCCTTTCGTCCTCTCAAAGTACAGCAGCACGCACCTTCTAACATCTAATAAATGTAGTCTTTCCTGAACTTCCCCAACTGAGTCAGGAAAAAACGAGGGTAGCACTATATCATGCTCCCTCTGGAACCTCTAGGCCACCTTCGGAATGAAGGATGGGTCTGTTCTAAATACCACTCCGAAAAAATCTGTAAATAGCTGGCTCTGACTGATAAGGCTTCTAGCTCGCACACCCTCCTCGCTGTGGTAATTGCCACTAAAAAGGCCATCTTAATTGTGAGATCTCTTATCGGGCAGGAATCTAAGGGCTTGAACGGGGGCTTAATCAGCACCCCAAGCACCTTTGTTAAGTCCCACATCAGGAAAGGCCTGGACCCCATCATGACCCGCACATGCTGGCCCCTGATCCTGTCTTGGAAGGAGCGGAGAGCCTCCAATATTGCCCTCAACTCCTTCCAATTCGAGGATTCTCTTCTCTCTCCTAGGGACCACTTCCTCTGAACCACTGAGTCTTCTAGGTGGGCTCCCCACCTGAAAGCGCTGGCATCCGTCATAACCTCCCTGGTTACCGGAAAACACAACAGTCCCTGGGTCACGTTGACCGACCTTCTCCACCACCACAGGGACCTTTTTACGCTGGGGGGAATAAGGATCCGGTCCTCTAAAGTTTGTACCCATCTGTTCCAGACTCAAAACAAACAAACAGTTGGAGGGGATGCAGATGCAAGCCTGCCCACTGCACTGCTGGGATGGAAGATGTTAACAACCCCAGCACCGACATGGCCTGCCTTATTGTTACTGACCTGCTCCCCTGTAACAACCTGATCCCTCTGTCTAGTTTGGCAAGTTTTTCCAAGGTTAAGGTGGTTCTTTGTTTCACAGAATCTAGAACGTAACCCAGATAAATCATTCTTTGGGAGGGCACGAGACAGGACTTCCCCAGATTCAAGAGCCACCCCAGATTCTCCAGATGATCCCTCACTACCACAATGTCCTGCTGCAGCCGGATCTCTGAGTCTGTGAAAAGCAGTAGATCGTCCAAGTAGGCTATAACCGCAATCCCTCTTAGACGGATGGGAACCAATGCTTCTCTCAGTACCTTGGTAAAAACCCTTGTGGAGGAGGATAGTCCGAACGGCAGGGCCCTGAATTGCCAATGGCGTACTCCTGCTCCCCCTTGTACTGCCAACCTGAGAAAGCGCTGTAAGGGTTCTGCGATGGGTACATGAAGGTACGCGTCCCTTAGATCTATAGAGGCAACGAAAGCTCCTGGCGGGAGTAGGGCTCTGATTGTGAAAATAGAGTCCATGCGGAATTTTTTGTACCGCACTGATTTGTCTAGGGGCTTCAGGTTCAGAATCAGCCTGAAGGCTCCTGACGGCTTCTGAACCATGAATACATGGGAATAGAATCCCCTTCCCCTTTCCGCTTCTGGGACCTTGGCTACGACTCTCTGATCCTCCAAGTCCCTCAGCAAATCCACTAAGGCTGAGGTCCTTGCAGGGCATCTTGGCAGGGCTGTCATCCAAAATCTTTCTGGTGGCGGTTCCGAAAACTCCAGCTGATAACCCCTTCTTACAATGTCTAAAATAAAGGGGCTGGAAACTGACACTTCCCACTGTGGGAGAAAGGCTGCCAATCTTCCTCCCACAGGGGGAATCGAGTCATCGTGGCTTCTGGGGCTGTTCAGGACGACGAAAAATCGCCCCCCCTTGCCTCATCCTCTCTGCCCCCAAGACCTTCTCTGTCCCTCTGACCTGGGGCTCTGTCTTTTTGCCGGCCACGATCACCGAGTCCCCACCTCCTGCAGCTTCCTTAGGGGGGGGGGGGGGGGGGGAAGGACTTTTTCCTGTCTGCCGTACGGTCTAAAACTTCCTCCAACCCCGGCCTGAACAGGAAATCCCCTGAAAAAGGGATGCCACACAACTTAACCTTTGACGTGATATCGCCCTGCCATGTTTTCAGCCATAAAGCCCTCCTAGCTGAGTTTGTTAGGGTAGCTGACCTGGCCCCCAACCTCACCAACTCTGCGGAGGCATCCGCAATATACCCCACACCTTGTAATAAGGTTTCGAATGAAGCCAGAATTTTTTCTTTGGGGGAGTCGGCCACAATATGGGCCTGTAACTGTGTTAGCCAGTATTCTAGATTTCTGGCTACAACCGTTGTGGCCATGGCAGGTTTCAGATTTGACAGGGTTGAATCCCAAGCCTTTTTAAGGAGGGATTCCGCTCTCCTGTCTAACAAATCCGGCAAGACCCCCATATCCTCGAACGCCAGGTCCGTTTTCCTAGCTGTCTGTGAAAAGGCTGCGTCGAGCATGGGGTTTTTATTCCACAAAGCCCTGGGATCCTCACTAAATGGAAACCTCCTCCTAAGAGCTCTAGAAAAGAAGGGCTTTCTTTCCAGGTCCTGCCACTCTTTCATGATGGTATCAACTAAGATCTCGTGTACCGGGAAAACTCTATGTTTTTGTTCCTCTAACCCCTGGTACATCTGATCATGTAAGGACAAGGTCTTAACTTCCTCCTTTATGTCCGTTTCGTATATGGCCCCTAAGAGGTCATCTACCTCCTCCAGGGATAACTTGTACCGGGACGGGCCCCTAAACTCATCTGAGGGACCCTCCCCTGCTGATTCCTCTTCCGACTGGGAATCCACAGAGGGTTCCTTGTCCTCCCATTACGAGGAGTTCCCTGCTCCGACTGGCTGAGGCCACCGGGGGGGGGGGCAAGGGGCTGTCTGGGGAATGGCCAACCTTTCCATGAGACTCTTGAAAGAGCCGAAGGTACTGGTCAGCTCCTTCACTGACCTGACCAAGTCACCCTGTTCTGGCCTCTCCTTCTTCACTAACCCTTCAATGCAAGGGCCGCATAGAACCTTTCTCCACGATTCCCTTAAGACTTACTTACAGAACGGGCATCTGCGCTTAGGTTCTTGATGCTTAAGCTTCTCATGGGCCTTGCCCTAACAAAACAAAAGGAGCAGAAACGGCGCCTATCACACAACCGCCACTAACTCCCCTTCCCCCCACTTTCCCGGCAGGGCCTAAGGGCCTGTCACCCTCCGCCAGGAGCCTCCCCCTGCCAACAAGACCCTCTCACCACCAGGGGGTCCGGGAATACCCCAGGAGCTAGGGGCCACCAGGTAAGGAAGGACTCCTCTGAGTCACCTTACCTGAGACTGGCTGGTGCTGGCCTCGCCTGGTCCCGGTGCTTCTGCGCCCGACATTTCTCCAGGAGGGTGGTCGCCTGACGCGGTAGCCTGTCCCCCAGGCTGCTCCGCTCTGCCATTCAAATCCCGCGTTGCGGTGTCTAGGGCCGCAGCTGGAAGCAGAAGCCGCGACACTGGGAGAAGCCCCGCCCCCTCCGCTGGAACTGCCGTCACCCGACATCCGGCCCGGCAAGCTCCACTGACTGATGGCATGGGAAGAAGCGGGACTCCTCCCCGAACCTCACCAGATCCCACCGCGGCCGCCCCGACGCCCGCAACTCACCAGATGGGGTCGGGGGGCAAAGAGCAGGTACGTGCATTCCCTTTCTCCCAGAGTACACGCTCTCTGCAACAGCAGCAGGCCCGGGGAGGATCGCAGCCGGACACTCCGGCCTTCACTCCCTGCTGCCCCGAGTCCCCCAGCCGGCTCTCCGACCCTCAACTCAACCCTAACCTGACTGTCCCCTGACAGTACCTTAAGCTTCCTCGCGTGTCTCCCCACCGGAGGAAACACCTGAACTGAGGTCGGAGGGGAGTGGAGAGCTTTTTATTTTTGGGTGGAGGTGTTTCCTCAGGTTGGGAGGAGCCGAGGTCTCTCAAGGTGCTGTCCTGAAAGACGAAAGGGGAAAATGTAATCACTTTTATTCTGATCACAAGAAATGCATCTCTTGTGATAGAAACAATTAGTGACAGGTCCTCCTTATGGAGAGATATGGGGTCAATAAGACACCACATCTCTCCTCTGCAATGTAAAGCATTAGATTTAAAAAAAAAAAAAAAAAAAAAAAAAAAAAAAGGCATTGATCTAGTTCTTTAAAAAAAAAATAAATAAAAAAATGGCCGGAACAGGAATTGACTTCGCTCCGGTCCTCCAAGGGCATAGATGAGTGGTGGTCATCTTTCCTTCACTCACCTCTATGCCCAGCACCGGGATGGATGATTTCTCAGGTAAAGCTGAAAACTACCAAGCGGCGGGTGGGTGGTGGCTTTTTTTTTCCGGCACCTGTATCGGTGCTTTTTTTTGTTTCGGCCACCAAAATTTTGGTATATTCCTAAATATGAAGAAAAAAAAAATGGGCGTAGGTCCCCCCCAAAATCCATACCAGACCCTTATCCGAGCATACAGCCAGCCGGTCGGGGGGGACACGAGCGAGCACACCCCCGAACCATACCAGGCCACATACTCTCAACATGGGGGGGTACTTTGGGGCAGGGGGTTCTCCCCATGTTGATGGGGACAAGGGCCTCTTCCCCACAACCCTGGCCGGTGGTTGTGGGGGTCTGCGGGCAGGGGGCTAATCAGAATCTGGAATCCCCAAGCCCCCCCAATGTGAATGAGTATGGGGTACATGGTACCGCTACTCATTCACAAAAAAAACAAAAAAGTGCAGTGTGAAAAAAAGACAGGACATGTCCTCTGCAGTAGATCCAACGTCAATCACGATGCCTGCCGCCGCCCCCCAAAAAAAGAATTAAAAGAAAGAAAAAAAAAAAAAAAGCTCCGCTTCCAATGATGGCCCCCGGCTGGCTGTCTGCCTGCTCCGGAGGTTTGACAGTTCTTAAATATGTAAGTGGCAGGGCCACCCAGGGACATCACGCATGTGACCCCCAGCCCATGTGACATCAATGTCACATGGGGCGGGGTCATTTGGGTGATGTCCCCTTTCTACTCATTGTCATTAGTATTATTAGCATGGATTACTATATTAGTGTCACTGGTGATGTCAGTTACCACAAAGTGTCAGTTAGTGTCAGACTGCCCACCGCACTATCACAGTCCTGTCATAAGTCATTGATTGCTGCTATTACTAGCTTATAAAAAATAAAAATTCCAGTATATAAACCATCATTTGTGGACACTATAACTTTCCCGCAGACCAATCAATATACACTTATTGGGTTTTTTTTTTTTTTTACCAAAGACATGTATCAGGATACATTTTGGCCTAAATTTAGGAAAAAATATTTTTATTGGATAATTTTTATAGCAAAAAGTAAAAAAATTTTTTTTCCCCCAAAATGTTGTCTTTTTTTAATTCATAGCGCAAGCAAATACCAACCAAAAGAAAGCTCTATTTGTGTGAAAAAATTAAATACATTTAATTTGGATACAGCGTTACATGACCGCGCAATTGCCGAATAGCAATGAATGACCTGGGGTAAAATGTTTCGGAGGTCATGTGGTTAATATAGGCGTTTCTGTTGGAATTTAGGACGTCAGCAAAAAAATGTGTTCCATCAGAAAATGTTCCATGTTTTGTCAGTAGAAAAAGTCATGTGACAATGACGTCTCCAGCTGCTGAAATGGGAGAGATCTATTACACACGTTTTACTATAGACTTTATCCCTCCGAGGCGCTAACACTGGAGACAGACGATGTAGTTGCGGGTGTAGTGGTCCTCCCGTGTTCCGCTGTCCAGGGCCCCTTGTACAGTTGGCCTGTGTCCTGTGCTCCTCCCAGAATACAATGCCCCCCCCCCCCGTGACTACACACACCAGTCTGGAATGCCCGCAGCGCCCGGCGTCACAGAAATTCCTCCTCTGTCAGCTGACCGGCTCGTGTCCCGGAAGTGACGCCAGCGCCGAGAAGTGGAAAGAAAACAATTGCTGAGGCTGGCACGCGGAAGCAGTCGGGTGTGCTGGAACATCACAGCTCGGCAGACGGGCCGGACCTCCGCTTTCCGGTGTATCCCTCCGGCTTAGTACAGCCGTCCCGGTACGTACTTTTAGGTGTCACGACTTAGGTGGGCGGGACACTGTATGTGTCCAGAGGTGCTTGTGCCCCGTAATAAGCCATGGTGGGCTGAGTGTGGCAGGGGGGGAGGTTCATTAGGTTCTCTGTCGTTTCTCTTTATCCAGAGCCCGTCTGTCCGTTCTGACCGGATCACGGAGGTCACTACAGGCCTCTCTGGCGTAGTTGGGACTGTAGGGGGCGTGTTCTTTCCTGCGTCATTACGAGCCCAGCCCGTTCTGCGCGTGTTGTTTGGAGGGGGCGGGGTTGGTAATGCAGGTGTACCTGCCGTTTAAGTTGGAGGGGGCGGGGCTGTTACAGCAGGTGTTCGGAATCCTTGTCCAAAGTACGTGCTGCCAAAGGTGAAGGGGGCGGGGCAAACACTGTAGGTGTTAGGATTCGTAGTCAGGAGTACCTGCTGCCGAGGGGGCGGGTCTGACACTGTAGGTGTTTTGATTGGTGGGCAGGTGTGCTCTCTGTCTGGACATGGCAGCAGGCTCTGAGTGTTTGCCACATTAACAGATTTATAACTTAGCTGCCTGTACCATAACACTGCCATCTGTGTACACACTGCTCAAAACAATTACGGGAACGCTTTGAAAACACATCAGATCTCAATGGGGAAACATATCATGCTGGATATCTATACTGACATGGACTGGGTAATGTGTTAGGAATGTAAGGATGCCTCAGCATTTGATGGATATGAAAATTATCAACCTACAGAGGACTGAATTCAAAGACACCCTGAAAATCAAAGTGAAAAAAGGAGACAGCAGGGTAGTCCATTTTGCTGAAATTTCATTGCAGCAACTCAAAATGGTACTCAGTAGTTTGTATGGCCCCCATATGCTTGATTGCATGCCTGACAACATTGGGGAATGCTCCTAATGAGACGACGGATGGTGTCCTGGGGTATTTCCTCCCAGATCTGGACCAGGACATCACTGAGCTCCTGGACAGTCTGAGGTGCAACCTGGTGGCCTCGGATAGACCAAAATATGATATCCCAGAGGTGTTCTATTGGATATAGGTCAGGCAAGTGTGGGGGCCATTTCATGGTATCAATTCCTTCATCCTCCAGGAACTGCCTGCATACTCTCGCCACATGAGGCCAGCATTGTCGTGCACCAGGAGGAACCCAGGACCCACTGCACTAGTGTAGGGTCTGACAATGTGTCCAAGGATTTCATTCCGATACCTAATGGCAGTCAGGGTGCCATTGTCTAGTCTGTAGAGGTCTGTGTGTCCCTCCATGGACATGCCTCCCCAGACCCACCACCAAAACTGTCATGCTAAACAATGTTACAGGCAGCATAACGTTCTCCATGGCTTCTCCAGACCCTTTCATGTTTGTCACATGTGCTCAGGGTGAGTCTCGGGCCACCTTAATGAAGTCTGTTTCTGATTGTTTGGTCAGAGACATTCACACCAGCGGCTTGCTGGAGGTCATTTTGTAGGGCTCTGGCAGTGCTCATCCTGTTCCTCCTTGCACAAAGGAGCAGATACCGGTCCTGCTGATGGGTTAAGTACCTCCTACAGCCCTGTCCAGCTCTCCTAGAGTAACTGCCTGTCTCCTGGAATCTCCTCCATGCTCTTGAGACTGTGCTGAGAGACACAGCAAACCTTCTGCCAATGGCACGTATTGATGTGCCATCCTGGAGGAGTTGGACTGCCTGTGCAACCACTGTAGGGTCCAGGTATCACCTCATGCTACCAATAGTGACACTGACCTTAGCCAAATACAAAACTAGTAAAAAAAAAAACAGAAAAGATGAGTAGGGAAAAAAAATGTCAGTGGCCTCCACCTGTAAAGCCATTCCTATTTTGGGGGGTCGTCTCAGTGTTGCCCATCTAGTGCACCTGTTGTTAATCAGTTTGAGCTGCTTTGGTGCTAATGAAATTAACAACCCCCTCTGCTACTTAACTGACTAGATCAATATCGCAGGAGTTTAATTGACTTGATGCTATGCTCTGATTTACAAATGGTTCCTTTAATTGTTTTGAGCAGTGTATTTTAAAGCAGAACTCCAGTTAAAAATGTTGTTTTCCCATGCAGTGGGGTTGTGACTGCACTGCATGGGTTAAATGCTTTTTTTGTCTAGGGGCTCAGGATAAAGCTATACTTGCCTATTCCTCAGATCCTTCGGAAAACCGCACTCCTCCACGTCCAGTGGGGGACTGTTCCTGCTGTCCTCATGTTCAAAGCTGGTTTATGGGCATGATGACATCAGGAACAGCCCATTCACAAGACCGCTAGTGTGTGGGGGTGCAGGAGCAGCGGGGACCGGTCTTGAGCTTGGAGGATCGGTGGATTAGGTAAGTATATCTTTACTTTCTGAGCCCCTAAACAAAAACGAGCTTTTAACCCATGCAAATAAGTTTGCCCGGATTTCTTCTTTAACCACCTCCCGCCTGCCATATAGTAATATGATGGACGCAAGGTGGTTCTCTCGTTCTGGGAGGACGTCATATGACATCCTCCCATTCTCACCGCGCATGCGCGGCTCAGGGAGCGGATCAGACACAGCGGATCACCGATCACGGAAAGAGCCGAAGATGTCGGCTCAGTCATGTGATCAGCTGTGTCCAATCACAGCTGATCACATGTAAACAGGGTAATGCCGGTTATCGGCATTTCTCTCCTCTCAAGCTGTCACGCTGACAGCTCGAGAGGAGAGGAGAGCCGGTAATCAGCTTTCCGCGGAGGGGACATGTACACTGAAAACCCAGAGGTGATTAAATACCACCAAAATAAAGCTCTATCTGTTACAAAAAAATGCTAAAAATTTCATATGAGTACAGTGTTGCATGACCGTGCAATTGTCATTCAAAGTGCGACAGCGCTGAAAGCTGGAAATTGGCCTGGGCAGGAAGGGGATATAAGTGCCCTGTAGGCTAGCGGTTTAAGCTCATCTCATGAAGGGAACTTTCAGCTCTGCCTGGTTTGATGCCAGAACTACCGATTTGGAATGTTTATGTAGTTAAGGTGTACGCCCAGTCGAAATGCCTCTGTTTTTTTTGTTTGAGTGGATAAGGATTAGAAACCTAGTCAGGTTTTTACTGATATCAGGTGCTCCATTGGGGGGATTCCGCTCACTTCCTGTCCTGCTGACAATGTGTAAGGGCTTGTCATGCTGAATGCACAGCTGCCGGTTTGTGTTGGGAGGAAATGCTGCCAATCCCAGCACATCCAACTGTTTACTTCTTTTTTTTTTTTTTTTTTTTTTTAGGACTTTATTGAAATGTCGAAAGTGACTTTGCTTTTAGTTCTCTTGGCTGTAGCATAAAGCAGTGAGCAGTGCAGCAGTTTTTGTCACATCACTGCCCTGCGGCATAACTAGCCTCAGGAAAGAAGGCATCCAGTGCAGTCCCAGTGTACCTGGTATGAATGAGCCTCAAAGCTGAACTGTAGGAATCACACAAAAAATACCCTTGAGGTGAGGCCAGGATTGTAAGAGATAAATGCTTGTTAACCACTTGCCCACTGCCTTATAGTAGAAGTACTGCTAAAAGGCGGCAGGGCTGCGCAAAATCATATATATATATATATATATATGTGATTTGCATTTCTGGGTAAGGGGTGTGCGTGCGCGTTTTGCCCTACCCGCGCCGTCATTGGCAGCTAGGGATATCCATCGGGTCCCGGCCAGGGATTACCTGCTGGCACCCAGCGATCGCCGTCTCTCTCCTGCCAGTAAGGACATGCTACTCTGTATTTTTCTGTGCCAAAGCAGCATTTCTCCCTAGTAAAACAAAGCTTACGTAATTAAAATGAAACTGAATATAAAAACTTGTGAGCAGAATGGATTTTTATTGTAGAAGAGACATACTACAGGGTGTCCCTAAAGTCTGGACACATAGGAAATATCACTATATCTGTATATCCGTGTATAATATAACATTATACAAGCTCACCAGACCTTAACCTTGACTTCTTTTTTTGGGGTATGCTAAAGGAGATATGAACTACCCGGTGAGATGCATCATGGATAAATGTGCTCAAATTTATGGAAATATGGAGTTACTGCATTGGGTTCATGTGGATCTTGCAAAGCGCATGGGACCTTGCATTACAAATGGTGGAAATCACATTGAATATATTATTGATTAATATTCCAATGAAATAAAATTTTGTTGAAGCATTTTCTGAAATTTATTGAAAATATGCATTTTGCCTATGTGTCCAGACTTTAGGGACTCCCTCTTCTACAATAAAGACTTCTTATCTTCTTCCTCACAAGATGTTTTGGAATGTACAATGAGCTGCACATGCACTGCTCAGTGTACATTCTCAGTACACCTTGGTTATGTCATCCTGGCTTGGCCAATCAACATTGCCAAAAAAGCTGGAGAGACGGTCAGCGCCGGCAAGGGAACTTTCAAACTTTGCATTTCTGGTGGAGAGGTGACTGTTAAAGGTCTCAGTTTCACTGTACATGGATCACAATTCTGCTGGTTCAGCAGGAACCAGCCAAACTATGATCCATGTATGGGCATGCTGGTTGTACAGAAGTCGATCTACTGATCAACTTCTGTACAACCATCCTGTTGGGTTTTTCCCAAAACGATTAGTGCCGCCAGTAGCACTGACCAGTGTGTTCTGATGGGGGGGAAGATTCACCATCACCAGACACAATAGCACAGTGGGAGTCACACCTCGAATGTGTGGATGGGGGAATCGGATCTTTTTTTTCATTCAACCTGCTGGTGGAATGAAAAAAAAGTGACTACTGTCTGGCCAGCTTTAGTGGGACATGGTAGTTGCACATTGGAACAGTGGGAGGTCTGCTGTTGCACTTTATTCAACATTCAAGCAGTCAAGGTGGTGGGTGCTTCCAATGACAAAATGAATGGCACACTAAAAAAACCCAAAAACTAGTATAATGTAAAAAGTTACGACTCTCATTTGTTCTATAGACCATGAGGATGTCTTGAAGAAGAGGCTGGTAAGGCCCTGAGACATTGGCAATGACTTTGTGTTGCAGTGTTTTCCCAAATTAAAATGGTGAAGAGAATGTGTAGGAGTTCTGGTGACTTTCTACATTCTCACATTTGGAGGGTCTGACTTCTTTTCAAGTTTATAACACTATACAGAAAGATGCTTATGATCAGATGGCTGGCAAGATGTTGGGGCAACACTGCAGATATCTTTAGTTGCTGATAGGCTGAGGTGGTAGTGTACTATACTGTAAGGAGAGAGAACGGGAATTCAATAAAAGGGGTCCTTTTGTATTGTTATGTTGTCCAGTCTATTGATAGCAGTCCTTCTGAAATAGTAAATGTCACGTATTAGAACAGTGGAAGTGATAAAAAAAAAATGCATATTTGGTTGAGTTGCTGTGCATGTAGGTAGTATGAAAACAAGGAATCATCTGCAGAGAACCTAAAGCAGTGTAACAGTAAATTAGTCAGCCAGAGCCCCGTTCGCCTTGGGCCGCACTTAGCTATTTTATTCTGCACAAAGCACCGGAATAGGACATCAACATTACTTTGCAGATCTGTACATGGAAGCTGTGCTCAAAGCTTGGAGATCAGGAAAGTAATACACTGTCAAGTGCAAAGCAGAGCAAGAGACAGAAACTATTATATTATTAGAAAACTGTTGCCAGGTTTATAAGAGAATGCCAGTAACCGCCCTAGTGTTCCAAAAGACTGCTTTTATGTTAGCAGACTGTCAGAGACCATTAACTCTTTAGTGGAGACTGCTATTGACTGCTGACACATGGATGGATACTGCTAGTGTTGGCTGGCTCCTTGCCAGAGGCTGTTGAGGAAGGTTGGTTCCCTTCCGGAGGATGCCAATGATGGTCAGCGCCTGGCCCATGGTAGCATTCAGGTTATGAGAGATTGTCACTGATAATGATGGTTAAGGCATTGTTGGAGGCTCCTGTCAGGTTATCGGAAACTGTCATTGACCACCCAAGTCATGAGAACGACTGCTTGTACCAGCCGACATAGTGGACCAGTGGCATGTTCTAGACTTCCTTCTTATGTTGATAAAATTCCACTAGATACCATATGGCAAAATGAAGAAAGAAAATAACTTTCAGGATTTATGCTCCACATTATATATTTATTTCAGGTATTTGTATAGCACCGTCGGTTTATGCAGCACTTTACATGTTTGTGTGTGTGTGTGTATATATATATATATATATATATATATATATATATATATATATATATATATATATATATATATATATATATATATATATATATATATATATATTGTGCATTCACATCAGTCCCTTACCCTGAAGGGGCATACAATTTAAAGTTCCTAACTTACATTCATACAGTGCATCCAGAAAGTATTTACAGCGCTTATCTTTTGTCACATTTTTTGTTGTGTTACAGCCTTATTCCAAAATGGATTAAATTCATTTTTTTCCTCAACATTCTACAAATAATACACCATAATGACAACGTGAAAGAAGTTCATTTTGAAGTCTTTACAATTTTTATTAAAAATAAAAAAACGAAAAAAAAACATATGTACATAAATAGTCACAGCCTTTGCTCATTACTTTGTTGAAGCACATTTAGCACCAACTACAGCCTCAAGTCATTTTGAGTATGATGCTACAAGCTTGGCACACCTATTTTTGGGAAATTTCTCCTATTCTTCTTTGCAGTACCTCTCAAGCTCCATCAGGTTGGATGGGGAGTGTCAGTGCACAGCCATTTTCAAATCTCTCCAGAGATGTTCAGTCGGGTTCAAGTCTGGGCTCTGGCTGGGCCACTGTAGGACATTCACAGAGTTGGTCCATAGCCACTCCTTCGTTATGTGGTCTGTGTGCTTAGGGTCGTTGTCCTGTTTGAAAGATGAACCATCGCCCCAGTCTAAGGTCCAGAGTTGTCTGTAACAGGTTTTCATCAAGGATGTCTGTACATTGCTGCATTCATCTTTCCTTCGATCCTGACTAGTCTCCCAGTTCCTGCCACTGAAAAACATCCCCACAGCATGATGCTGCCACCACCATGCTTCACTGTAGGGATGGTATTGGCCAGGTGGTGAGCTGTGCCTGGTTTCCTCCAGACATAAACGCTTGGCATTCAGGCCAAAGAGTTCAATCTTTGTTTCATTAGACCAGAGTGTTTTGTTTCTCATGGTCTGAGAGTCAGGTGCCTTTTGGCAAACTCTAGGCGGGCTGCCATTTGCCTTTTACTGAGGAGTGGCTTCCGTCTGGCCAGTCTACCATACAGGCTTGATTGGTGGAGTGCTGCAGAGATGGTTGTTCTTCTGGAAGGTTCTCCTCTCTCCACAGAGAAACGCTGGAGCTCTTTCAGTGACCATCGGGTACTTGGTTACCTCCCTGGCTAAGGCCTTCTCCCTCGATTACTCATTTTGGCCGGGCAATCTGCTCTAGGAAGATTCCTGGTGGCTCCAAACGTCTTCCATTTATGGATGATGGAAGCCACTGTGCTCATTGGGACCTTCAATGCTGCAGTAATGTTTCTGTACCCTTCCTCAGATCTGTGCCTTGATACAATCCTGTCTCCGGAGGTCTACGGACAATTCCTTGGACTTCATAGCTTGGTTTGTGCTCTGACATGCACTGTTAACTGTGGGACCTTGTATAGACAGGTTAATGCCTTTCCTAATCATGTCCAATCAACTGAATTTTCCACATCAATTTTCCAATCAAGTTGTGGAAACATCTGAAGGATGATCAATGGGAACAGGATGCACCAGAGCTCAATTTTGAGTGTCATGGCAAAGACTGAATACTTATGTACATGTGTTTTTTTCTGGTTTTTATTTTTAATAAATTGCAAGGATTTCAAAATTAACTTCTTTCATGTTGTCATTATGGGGTATTGTTTGTAAAATGTTGAGGGAAACAAATTAATTTAATCCATTTTGGAATAAGGCTGTAACATAACAAAATGTGGCAAAAGTTAAGCACTGTGAATACTTTCTGGATGCACTGTACATACACACACTAGGGCCAATTTAGACTAGGGATGCACCAAAATTTCGGCCACTGAAACATATCAGCCGAAAATAGCTCTATCTGCATTTTGCCGGTAGGAAAAATTTAGCCCGATACACGGGACTGTGTGTACTGCAGATGTGAGGGGAGGGGGATAAAGGCAGGAGAGGAGCAGTGTACACAGTGACTGGCTATCACTATATGTCAGTGCTGGTTTTTAGATGCAATTGCCGGGTTTTTTTTCCTTCGCTTATAGCTCAGAGAATCAGCTGTCACTCTCCCCGAGCTAAAAGAAACAAAAGTTTCTTTTTAGTTTCTTTCCTGAACTAAAAGAAACAATGTTTCCTTTAGCTCCGGGGAAAGTTACAGCTATGGTGAAGAAAATAAAAAGCTGGCAATTGCATTTAAAAACCAGCACTGACGTATTTAGTGACAGCCAGTGAGGGAGCCTCTCTGTATACACTGCTACCTCATTGTATACACTGCTCCCTTCCTGCCCCTTCCTTACACACACTGCCCCCTCTTCCCCCTACCCCTCCCCCCTACAAAAAGGACCTGACACTTACATGCTATTACATAGGGGACTATTGGTCCCCTGTGTGATAGCAATAAAATCATAAGTAAAAAAAAAAATTAAAATATACATGAAAGTAGAAAAATGCAAAAAAAAAAAATTGGAACCTCCCCACCCCCCCATAAGCAGACGGTCCATTCTGAATTTTTGGGATCGGTTTCTGCACCAGAATTTTCATTTCGGTGCACCACTAATTTAGACAGGAACCAATTAACTTACCAGAATGTCTTTGGCGTTTGGAAGAAAACTGGGGTTCCCTGAGGAAACCCATGCAGGCACAGGGAGAACATGCAAACTCCAGGCAGGTGGTCCTGTGGTTGGGATGTGAACCAAGGATCTTAGGACTGGCAGGTGGAAGTGCTAACCATTTAGCCACTGTGTAATCACATGCTTTGAGTAAGACAGCTGGCAGAGGTAACCGATGCACAAAGGCATCTTCTGCTGGAATAATGATTCGGGAAAAGAAGTGTAAACACAAGCACCAACCTATTATATTGTACATTGGTCATGTATAGCTAACAGCTCATTTTGTGTAATCTGTTGGATTAGTTAACCCTTTCAGCAAAGTGGACACGGGGTGTTACTATTACATTTTAAATTAAGAATTACAGTTTGGGTTTTTTTTTTTTGTATTTAAAAGATTACTAATTTTGTGTTGCAGCCTGCCCCAGTGTCTTCTTCTATCTGGTTAACGACTGTAAACAAACACTTAAGTTATAATTAGGCATAATACTGAATCTGTTACATGGTACAGGACACAATCCCTATGGGGCCCTCTGATCTGACAAGGGCAAAATTGTTAATTCTAAAATAGCCATGTTGCTTTTACAAAAGTTCCTGGACTATATTTGTTTATTGCGTTTTAATTTTAGAGGTGATGTAGACCATGGTTTTCAGTGGTGTTTGCTTTTCATTGTGTTGCATTGCATCTTTCTAGATGCAACATGGCCAAGTCAGTTGCATTCTGTTGGTTTCTTTTTTGTATGAATTTCAGTAAGGCACACATTTTAAATGAATAACGGATACAAAGCAAGTGCATGCTGGCCAAAGCAACAGGTTTACTTTAGTGCCCATTAAGATATATGCATGTCCGTAGAGGTACAGTTTAATTTTTTTTTGTAACATTGGCACATGTCAATGCACCTTCCTAATGTGAATTTCCTTTTTATGTTGATATGCCTTTTGATTTGTGTTTTTTGAAACTTTTGAATTTAGAATTTGGAGTGGGATAAGGTTGATAGGGTTAAAGCAGACGGTCAACCTCCCCACTCACTGTCTGTCACCCCTACACCTCCTCTATCAGAATCTGACTTTCTTTTTAAATACCTTTTTCGAGGAACCTTCCCCACTTCCAGTATTCTCACCTAGGCGAAAATGGTTTATGCAGTAGCCCAAAGCCTCCTGAGATACCCACTTGGCCTCCCAACACTTGGAATTGCAGAAAAAAATTGGACAGGTTGTATTTTTGAAAATACACAGTAAACCCTACAAACACTATGGGTACAAACACGATCTTATTTTATGGGAAACCATGATATATGCGTTTTAGTACTTTAAAATGCATGCATTAAAATGGATCAGTTTAGCTCAGCCCTGAATGTAAAAGTATGAATAGTAGACAGGCATAGATAGAATGAGTATGTACGGCAGGGTAAGGGGGCATTGAGGGAAACCTGTGGCCTTGCCTGCAGGAGAAAAGCATTTTTTTTTAAAGCAGCCTCCCCCAAACCTGTCTGAAATTCCAACTCTGTCATCATATACCCAAGCCCCTATATGTAAGGGAGGGCTTTTAACCCCATCTGTGTCCCATTGGGAGATTTCCTTTCACTTTCTGTCCTGTAGAAAAAACAGGAAGTGAGAGGAAATCCCTCCAAAGTGAGGGAGATTTAGAGGAAATGAAGAACAAAGGTCCTAAGGGAACAGGGCCCAAAGGGTCTCAAACAGGTACGATAAAGAAATTTACATCGCAAGGAAATATTACGCCAGAAAGGGCCCAAGGTGCAAGCGCAAAGGGGAAATGGACATTTCTCTGGGAAACAGTCCTAGATTATCAATGGGTATGAATAGTAGCTGTAGCCACCTAACAACAGAGGGCTTGGAAAAAAAAGAATTAGACGGTGAACTACAAGCACCAAATAAAAAGGAGATGATAGAAATGTTTCAAAATTTGGAAAAAATGATAAAGCAAGAAATGACAGTTGTGCGGAATGATCTAGGACACCTGCTATCGAGAGTGGAAGAAACAGAGGAAAAAGTTAAAAACCAGGCCCAAACCATAGATAATCTAGAGAAAAAAATAACTTACTTGGAGAATACCCAGAAAAAATTGCTCTATAGGATGGAAGTTCAAGAAAATAAAGAAAGAAGATGTAACCTTAGAGTTCGAGCAATTCCAGAGCAAGTAAAAGGGGAATCACTATATGACCTAGTTGTAAAAATTCTAAACTCCATAAGAGACAGACCTGAAACAGACGGGATTAAACTGGATGGAGTGTTTAGAATCGGAAAGTTTAATCAAGCTGCGGAGAAGGAAAGATCAAGAGATACAGTGGTCCAGTTCCAAAAATTTGGCGTCAAAGATGAGATATGGAGCAAGATTAAAGGAAGATCATTAATTAAGTATGGAGACTTAAATATCCAAATTTATGCGGACCTAACACCAGAGACCCTATGGAGAAGGAGATCCCTGAGACCCTTGTTGGAACAAATGAGAAAACATAACGTTCAGTATAGATGGGGTACCCCAGCTTGTTTAATTGGCTGGAAAAATGGCGTAACAGCATATATGAGATACCCGGAGGAACTGAGGGATTTCTGTGACAGACTGAAAATGCAAAGAATGGCGATAGTGGGGTGGGAAGAAGAAGAAAAAGAAAGAAGGGTAACAGAAGATACAAGAAAAGAGGACTGGCAGCGGGTCGGGGGGAGGGGAGGCCCGGGGGTGGGGAGGGAGGGGAGGGAAAATTGAGAAAAATATATATATATTTTTTTTCTTTCTTTTCTCTCTCTTCTATCTCTCTCGGCCCCCCAGGCCCCACCTTTGTTGAAATGGTAATCCCTCGGGAGCTTCGGTTGAGGGGGGAAGTAAAGATTTTTGTATTCTCCTGTGGATAGAGAGAGGGGATCTGGGGAGGTCGAAGGAGAGGCTAGCCGGCCATGGGTGGAGCTTACGCCCAAAGCATCAAATCTGTGGTGGAAATAGATCCACAAATGATTTATAGGCAGTATTCAAGCCTAAATATGGGTAGGGGGGAAAAAAAGATCGAGGGATGGGGGGAGGGGGGGGGGATGGGAGTTGGGTTGAAGGGAGGGAGGGGAGGAGGTATTGGGTTAACACTCTGCATGACAGTAGGGATAAAGAGGAAGAGGCAATTTGGAAGAGCGATGGAGCGAACTGGGAAGGATGGAAGAAATACAGTTTATAACCTATAATGTGAACGGGTTGAGTTGTCCAGGGAAGAGATTTAAGTTGTTTAAGGAGTTACATCATAGGGCAACGTAAGTGGTATTTTTACAGGAGACGCACTTTGAGATAGAGGCAAATGTGAAACTGAAATCTAAATACTATCCAATATGGTATTATGCAGACTCTCCAATTAAAAGAGCAAAAGGGGTTGCAATAGGTTTGGCAAAGAATATGAGATTTGAGCTAGAGGACAGAAGAACCGATCCGGAGGGGAGATTTTTATTCTTAAAAGGTAAACTTCAGGGGATTGAGTGTACTTTAGCCAATATATACTGCCCTAATAAAAACCCGGAGATGTATATGAAGGGTCTGTTGAAAAAATTAATGGAATTTAAAAAAGGGCGTTTGATAGTTGCAGGAGACTTAAATTTCTGTATCGACCCACAAAAGGATAATACCTCCTCTGTGCAAAGAGAGGGGAGTAGGTCTCTGAGAGCTTTGAAAAAAGTGATGCATGAATATCAACTAGTGGACATCTGGAGAATAATGCATATGAAAGACAGAGACTATACCTTCTTCTTTAATGCACACGAGATATACTCGAGATTAGATTACATCTTAATAGACCATCAACTTATAGAACATCTGGTTAAAATTGATCTAGAGACAAGAACGTTCTCGGATCATGCCCCGGTCGTAATGAAAATGGGATGGGGAAGAAGGTGGACTGGAGGATTAGGGTGGAGGTTAAATGAGGCTCTTCTTCTGGATGAGGACTTAGCTCAGAAAATCGAGAAAGAGATTAAGGTTTATTTTAAGGAGAACGAAACAGAGGAAGTATCGATAGCTACAGTCTGGGAAAGTCACAAGGTATTTATAAGAGGAATCTTGATTGCGGCAGGAGCAAGGAAGAAAAAAGAAAGAAGAGAGAGGGTCAGTGGGCTTCTAAAAGAAATACTGGACCTGGAGCAGATCCATAAAAAGAAAATAACAAAAGATACAAGACAGAAGTTAATGGATAAAAAAGATGAGCTAGAGAGGTTGATGGATGAGAAGAGAAGAGTATACAACAGGGTTTTAAATGAGAGATATAGATGGGGAGATAGACCAGGAAAATATCTGAGAGCTTTGAATAAAAAGAAAAATAGGAACTATATAGAAAAGATAAAAAGTCCTAAGGGGGAGTTGGCCCACTCAACTAAAGAGATTATTAAAGTGTTTACGGAGTATTACAGAAAGCTATATAATATTAGTCCCCAAGGTCCTCTAAAAGAAGCTCAAGAGGGAATCAATGAAAAAAAGATGATATATTTAAAAAACGCGGGATTACCAAAACTAAGTGAAGCACAGTTGAACTCCTTGGACATGGAAATTTCCCAGGAAGAAATTAAAACAGCATTAAGAAGCACAGTGGGGGGGGGGGGGGGGAAGCCCAGACCCGGATGGCTATACAGTTAAGTACTATAAGAAATTTAGTGAAGTGCTGTTACCCAGGCTGGAAAAGTATATGAATGCTCTGGGAGGTGGGATGGAGGTGAGGAGAGAATCTTTACAGGCCCATGTAGTACTTATTCATAAGGAGGGAAAAGACCCATCTCAGTGTTCCAGCTATAGACCTATTTCATTATTGAACACAGATACCAAACTGTATGCAAAGGTTTTAGCAAACAGGTTGAAAGATCTAATGCCTGAATGGATCCATGGAGATCAGGTGGGCTTCGTACCTGGGAGAGAGGGTAGAGATAATGGCTTGAGAACCCTGATGCTTATTCAGAAAAGTAGAGGAGGGAAAGCCCCGGTGGTGCTCTTGTCAATTGATGCAGAGAAGGCATTTGATAGAGTCGACTGGGGCTTTATGATGGACAACTTAAAAGTGCTGGGGATAGGTGATAGAATGCGTGAGTGGATAAGTAAAGTAAAGTAAAGGGAGCCTACTGCAATCATCACGGTAAATGGGGAGAGATCAGAACCCATTGGAATGTCTAATGGAACAAGACAGGGTTGCCCACTGTCCCCTTTATTATATGTGTTGTCACTCGAACCTCTGTTGTCAATAATAAGGAACAGTGGAGCGGTAAAGGGAATTCAGATAGAAACTATAGAACATAAAGTAGCGGCTTTTGCGGACGACTTATTGTTCTATGTGGGGAATCCCCGAATAACTCTCCCAAATATAATGAAGATTCTGAAGGAGTACGGTGAACTATCAAATCTAAAAATTAATCCAACGAAAACAGAGATCTTGAATATTAATATATCAAAGAATGAAAAAGAAAAACTACAAAAAGAATTCCCCTTTATATGGAGAGAAAAAGAGATAAAATACCTAGGAATAAAACTCACTGCCTCATCTAAGCATTTGTATAGATTAAACTATATTTCTTTGATAAACGAGATCAGGGAAGATTTAAAAAGACTAGAAGGAGGAAACCCATCCTGGATAGGACGTATAAACCTAGTCAAAATGGTAAGTATGCCAAAAATATTGTATAGATTTCAAATGGTACCAATTAAAATCCCAGAGGCCTTCTTTAAGATAATAAAAAAAATGATAACAAGATACATATGGAAGAATAAAAAACCTAGAATAGCATATGAAACATTGAGTAGGACTAAAGAGAAAGGGGGATTGGGTCTACCAGATGTCAAGAGATACTATAAAGCAGTGGTTTTAGCAAGAATATATGACTGGACATTTAACCATAAGGGGAAAAGTTGGGTAACAATTGAAAATGATCTTAGTGGAATTAGATTGAGTCAGATGATATGGGTTCCAGCACAGTTTAGAGGAATTAAAGAAAGCACAAGTATTTACACTTTAAATGTTTTAAGGGTATGGGACAATTTACACAAAAACATGAAATGGGAATTTAATTCTATACTAATGCCTCTCACAAACACTGAGTACTTTCCCCCGGGAAAGGATAAGATATCAGGGAGATGGTTTAGAAAGGAGGATACCCAACTGAGAGATGTTCTGGTGGAGGGGGAATTGAGATCACTTAAAGAATTAATAGAGAAGAAGGGAGATATCTTTATTAGAATAGATGAGTGGAAATATCATCAATTGAAATGTTTTATTGGAAACCTCCCGAAACCCCTGAGATTAAAACAGGAGTGGAATATGTTTGAAAGGCTGTTAGAAACACGAAGGGATGGGAAGCACGGTATTTCAAAAACCTATAGAATACTCACAGAATTAGACACAAACACAAAGTTAAGTTTTATAACAAAATGGGAAAGGGACATGGAAGTTGGGTTTGACGAGGACAAACAGAGAAAGATGTTTAGATTGATACACGAAAATGTTAGTATGAGAGAGGTTGAGATTAATTATAAGTGTGTGACACGATGGCACATTACACCGAGTGTTGAGCACAAAATGAATGGGGAAAATTCAAAAATGTGTTGGAGAGGATGTGGAGAGATAGGCACGGTGTTTCACATATGGTGGGAATGTCCAAAAATCCAGATTTTTTGGAAGGTAATAGTTAAATTGATTGAAGAAATAACTGAAATTGACATAGGGTTAGACCCAACGATGTGCCTCCTACATAATGTGGAGACATCTGTAAATAAATACAAAAACTCAGGCGTCTGGTACTTCTTAAATGCGGCGAAAGGGTTGATACCCAAGTTTTGGCAGAAAACTGAGGTACCGAAGGAGGAAGACTGGATTAATAGAGTAAACCAGATAGGTAGAATGGAAAGATCATACCATATGCAGGAAGATAGCATGGGAGTTTATAATATGAGATGGGAAAAGTGGGAAAAAGCAGGATTGAAAGAGAAATATAGGAAACTATGAACTAGGATGTTAGCTAAAAATTAATAAGCCTTGAGAGATTAGAATGGGTTAGAGTATGCAGAGGGGGAGGAGGGGTGGGAAGGGTCGGGGTGGAATGGGAAAGAAAAGAGTTTTTAGAAGGGGAAATGTAGAAATGTTATAAATGTCTATTTATATGTGAATTGTTTCCCTTTTTGGGTATTTGTATTAATATGAAAAATTTAATAAATATTTAAATTAAAAAAAAAAAAAAAAAAAAAAGTATACACACCCCTGTTAAATTGTTAGGTTTCTGTGAAGTAAAAAAATGAGACAAAGATAAATAATTTCAGATCTTTTTCCACCTTTAATGTAACCTATAAACTGTACAACTCAGTTGAACAACAAACTGAAATGTTTTAGGTGGAGGGAAGTAAAAATAAAAAACTAAAATAATATGGTTGCAGAAGTGTGCACACCCTTAAACTAATACTTTGTTGAAGCACCTTTTGATTTTATTCCAGCACTCAGTCTTTTTGGGTATGAGTCTATCAGCATGGCACATCTTGACTTGGCAATATTTGCCCAAACTTCCATGCAAACACACTCCAAATCTGTCAGATAGCGAGGTCATCTCCTGTGCACAGCCCTCTTCAGATCACCCCACAGATTTTCGATCGGATTCAGGTCTGGGCTCTGGCTGGGCCATTCCAAAACCTTTAATCTTCTTGGGAAGCCATTCACTTGTTGATTTGGATGTATGCTTTGGGTCGTTGTCATGCTGAAAGATGAAGTTCCTCTTCATGTTCAACTTTCTAACAGAAGCCTGAAGGTTTTGTACCAATATTGACTGGTGCTTGGAACTGTTCATAATTCCCTCTACCTTGACTAAGGCCCCAGTTCCATCTGAAGAAAAACAGCCCCAAAGCATGATGCTGCCACCACCATGCTTCACTGTGGGTATGATGTTCCTTTGGTGATGTGCAGTGTTGTTTTTGCGCCAAACATATCTTTTGGAATTATGGTTAAAAAGTTCTACCTTGGTTTCATCAGACCAGAACACATTTCCCTACATGAAATAAATAAAAATAAGGTGTCCCATACACCTAGAGTCCAAATAAAGTCCAAATTAAAATCCAAAATATTCTTGCAGGTGATTTCACAATAAATCTTTATCCCCGAATAAGATTGATGGTATACTCCAGAAGATCTTCATATACCTCAAAGAAAAAATCTAAACATAGTGTATTATCCCAGGTATTATAATAAAGTACCACACGTGTCACATGCAGACAAACTAAGGTGCCACAGCAATCGTGAAATATCAGGACTCCAACAACTCAATTAGTAACTCCACTGCACACAATATAAAAAGTGCATAATTACCCTAACATTGATAAAATCAGCATAGGATCCATAATAAAGATGAGATTGCCTCCAAACATTGTTCTACCATCTTCTCCAAACACTTCCCATAGACCTCCTCTGCTGCCACGTCCACCGTTCCACATTGGTGGATGTGGCAGCAGAGGAGGTCTATGGGAAGTGTTTGGAGAAGATGGTAGAACAATGTTTGGAGGCAATCTCATCTTTATTATGGATCCTATGCTGATTTTATCAATGTTAGGGTAATTATGCACTTTTTATATTGTGTGCAGTGGAGTTACTAATTGAGTTGTTGGAGTCCTGATATTTCACGATTGCTGTGGCACCTTAGTTTGTCTGCATGTGACACGTGTGGTACTTTATTATAATACCTGGGATAATACACTATGTTTAGATTTTTTCTTTGAGGTATATGAAGATCTTCTGGAGTATACCATCAATCTTATTCGGGGATAAAGATTTATTTTGAAATCACCTGCAAGAATTTTTTGGGTTTTAATTTGGACTTTATTTGGACTCTAGGTGTATGGGACACTTTATTTTTATTTATTTCAGTCAAGTTTGCTTATTATTATTTTATTTACTTATGTACTTCAGGGGAAGGAATGTTAAGTGACTTGTTGGGGTTTTGGTAGAGGGAGTTGAGTGCTGTTTTTGTTGTACATTTCCCTACATGCTTTTGGGAGACTTCAAATGTGTTTTGCTAAATTTAGCCGTGCTTGGTTGTTTTTCTTCGTAAGAAGGCTTCGGTCTTTCCACTCTACCCCATAGGCCAGACATATGAAGAATGTACCATACAGCCAGTACTTGCCAGATATTCCTGCAGCTTCTTTAGTGTTGCGGTAGGCCTCTTTGCAGCCTTCCACACCAGTTTTCTTCTCGTCTTTTCATCAATTTTGGAGGGACGTCCAGTTCTTGGTAATGTCACTGTTGCGCCATATTTTCTCCACTTGATAATGACTGTCTTCACTGTGTTCCATGGTATATCTAATGCCTTGGAAATCCTTTTGTACCCTTCTCCTGACTAAATACCTTTTAACAATGAGATCCCTCTGATGCTTTGGATGCTCTCTGCGGACCATGGCTTTTGCTGTAGGATGCGACTAAGAAAATGTCAGGAATCACCTACTAGAAGAGCTGAACTTTATTTGGGGTTAATCAGAGGCACTGTAAATGGTGGCAGGTGT